>NC_091432.1:118499006-118838670 GCF_964237555.1 Oryctolagus cuniculus
TTCCCTTTAAATGCATCTGGGAAAGCAGCAGATGGCCCAAGTGCTTAAGCCCCTGCACCCACTTGGGAGACCCAGAGAAGGCTCCTGGCTCCTGGCTTTGGTCTAGCCCAGCTCTGGACTATGCGACCATTTGGGGAGTGAACCAGCAGATGGAAGACCTCTCTCTCTCTCTCTCTCATTCTCTCTCTCTCTGTAACCCTGTCTTTCAAATAAATAAATAAATAAATAGATAGATAGATAAATAGTTGGCCCTGTGAAGCCACCTGGGTGGTCTCTGCTAAGACTTGGAAGGCATTAAGTGTTCTTGGGGCAGCCTGTACAGTTGTCTGAATCCTCTACTCCCTTCAGTGGTTCCTCACTTTCAAGGGACCTAGTTCTTCCTTCCCCACTCCCACCCTTCTTACTACCCCTCACCCCCTTAAAAGGAGGGGACAGATGTCCTTTCTTCCATGCAGCACAGCTGCAGCCAGACACGGTTTCCCTAAGCCCTGGAGACAGGTGCGGAGTAATTCTCAGCCCTCTGGGAATGAGAGAGACTCAGGAAGGGAGGGGGCCAGTTGTAGAAGCTGTGTGGGTTCTCCTCCCCTGGCCGCCGCTGTGCAAGGGGACAGTGGCAACAGATCAGCACTTCTCAAAGGAGCCTCTGCAACAGAGAGTCTGTGGGCTAAAGAAAGAGTTCCAGAGCCAAGCAAGCTTGGGAAACCCTGCAGGAACACCCCCTCTAGAAAACTTACAAGGCTTATTGTATTTATTATTATTGTTATTCAACAGACCAAGGGAGAGACATCTTCCGTCTGCTGATTCACTCCCCCAAATGCCTGCAATAGTTAGAGCTGGGCTAGAATGCAGCCAGGAACTGGAAATTCCATCCAGGTCTCCCACATGGTTGCAGGAACCCAACTACTTGAACTATCACCTGCTGCCTCCCAGGGTGCACATTAGCAGGAAACTGAAAGTTGAACCTAGGCACTCTGACGTGAAGTGCAGACATCCTAACTGCTAGACCAAACACCTGCCCCGTTTAATGTCCTTTTAAATATTTGAAGATGCACAGCACTAGAGAAAACCAAGTTTAACCCAGGACTTCCTAAACATGTATGACCCTGGCACCTTTATTTCAAATCCTAAGACAAACTGCCCTTCTGGCTTCCTCAAACCCCTTTCCCTAGCTGCCTGCTCAGCTTCTCCCCGATCATCTCCATCCCAGATGAAAACCTAGTGTCAATGCCTAGAAGGGGTGTTGCCCCAGACCTTCCAAGAGCCTGCTGGGCAGAGGCAAGAACATTGCTGAGCTACCACTTGGGTTTCTCAGGGCAGTGAAGCCCTCACCATCCCCAACTGTCCCTGGAGGTTTGTGAGTCATCTGTAGCTGTGCTGCTTCATAAGGCTGGGTAATGGCTCTGCAGCAAGAGGAGATAATTCCAGCTGCAAGTCTGATCAGAGGATCCTGATGGGGAGGCTTACGGGGGAGCAGGGCTTCTCTCCTCTCACCACTCAAACTCTCAGGGAAATAACCACTCGTGGTCTCCAGCCCTTAAATGCTCTGGAGGCCCCATGCATCCACTGCACCCAACAGGAAAGTGGAAGAAGTATCCACTCCAGAAAAGACCTGAGCCCCACCAGCCCTGTAACTGTGCAGGTCTCTGCCCTTTGGAGATCACGTTCCCCTCTGCACAGTTGTTCAGTGGCTTGGAAGGGAGGAGCAGGTTCTTTCCCCCAGGGTTCTTGCCAGATTGAATGATACGATAAATGTGACAATGGCTAGCATGCATGGAGCTGAGCAAACCTGAGTGGAGGAGAATGGCAGCTCCAGGAATAAAGATTTCTCCTGTTCTAAAAAGAGGAAAACAGGCTCAGACAAGTGAAGGGACTTGTCCTGGGTCACATAGCAGGACAGACTCCTGACTCCCATCCCTGACCTTCTGGTCTCCCTGAGATAGGGAAACACGAGCAGCAGAGTCTAGAAGGCTGGCCTGCTTTGGGGAAGAATAGTGTGGAAGGGTGTGGAGGTGGCAAGGGGGTATCAGTTTTTTGAAATTAGCTTTTTAAAAAGGAATGTCCCATCCAGTTTGTAAAGAGCACCTCACCCTAAGGATGGAGAGCGTTTTCTTTTAGTAGAGATCCCCGCCTTGTCCCCCCAGGAGATCCTTTCGGGAAACCCAGTGGATGTCTGAAACCACAGATGGTACCAAACCCTATGTATACTGTGCTTTTCCTATGCGTGCATAGCAATGGCAAAGTTCAGCTTATGCATTAGGTACAATAAGAGATGAGCAATGGTATCTCATGAAATGAAACAATGATAATATACTGAAACTAAATTACAAATAGCATTCCTCTTGTACTTTGGGGCCATTATTAAGTAAAATAAATGCTACTTAAACACAAGCATTGCCATGCCTCTTAATCCAGGCCACTGCTCAGTGACTAATGGGAAGCTAACATACAGCACAGATACACAGAACAAAGGGATGATTCATATCTAGCGAAGGAAGGAGCTGGAAGACAGATCTCCTCATACTATTCAGCATGGTACACATTTAAACTTGTGAATTATTTCTGGAATTTTCTTTTTTTTTTTTTTTTAAAAAAAGAGATTTATTTGGAAGGTGAAGTGACAGAGAGAAAAGGAGAGACACAGAAAGAGAGAGTTTCCATCTGCTGGTTTACTCCCCAAATAACTTCAATGCCAAGGGCTGGGTCAGGCCAAAGCCAGGAGCCAAGAACTCCATCTAGTCTCCCATGGGGGTAGCAGAGGCCCAAGTACTTGGGCCATCTCTGTTGCCTCCCCAGGCTAACTAGTAGGGAGCTGGATCAGAAATAGAGCAGCTGGGACTCAAACTGGAGCTCCAATCCGTGATGCTGGTGTTGAAGGCAGCAGTGTGACCCTCTGCAGCACAGTGCCAGCCCCTGGAATTTTCCATTCAATATTTTTGGACTGCAGTTGGCTACGGGTAACTCAAGCCACAGAATTTGAAACCTCAGATAAGGGGGACAAATGTGAGTCCTCTTTCCTGGTCCCTCAGACCCAACCCTGCCTTCAAATGCTTCTCCTTCTGGTATGTGAGCCAGGAGCTGCTGAGTCACCATCCTTGAGCCCCTTTTTTTGCAAGAGCAAAACCAATCCACATCCAAGGTCTGGGTGTCAGGAGAGGACTCACTCCTTTCTCCCTACCCTGACTCAGGCTTCAAAGCCATTTTATTTAGCACAATGAAATGAACAAAGAATAGGAGAAAATGAGGAGGAAAATCCAGAATGTCTCTAATGTGCCACACACCATTGTCAGTTCTCAGAAGTGTACCTGCTGTGAATATGAGGGAAGTTTACTTCAGTGCCCAAAATTTTTTGTATCCATGCATACAAGAGGCCCCAAGAAAGTTCATGGAAATATGTATTAGGAAAAATCATGCATGAATCATAGCATTTTTTGTTTTGTTTTGCAGCACCAAAATGAACTTGTCTTTTGCTTCCATTTTCCACCAGTTTTTAAAAGTATCCTCATAGTGTAGTTCCCCCTGACTTTCATGTATGTGAGAGAGATACTGTGTTCTTGGGAAGAAGGGGTTTTCTCTCCTACCAGGTTTAGCACTATGACTGCTGTCCCTGTGCCTATACTGTCATGGGCCAGTGTGGTCCCTGTGGTCAATGGCTTCAGTTGGCTAAATCACCTTCTCTTCTGCCACCTCCTTCTTCCATCCATCATCTGAAAACGTCATGGCCACTGAGGTCAGGAAGAGTGGATAGACTTGTTTGGTGCAACTTGAACAGCTGGTCTACCAGACTCATCGCATGCCTGTGTGTGCACCTGCACCCATGTAGCTCTCATTCCTGTCCCCAGGACAGTGCTTGTATCTGGAGCTAATGGAAAGGTCAAGAAGGAAGTCTGGGCGGTCTGGCAGGAAAGAGCTCTGGCTGAAGCTGGTCCTCCAGTTGTGCCCTCTGCCTGGCTGGGGCTTCTCTCTCTTTGCCTTTTTAGGAGAAGGTGATTTGAATTATGCATGGGAGAGGAAGAAGGCGCCGCTTAGAGGGATTCTGCTTGCCAGACATTAAGCTGGGATGATGTCTAGCTCTGCTCTTCTCATTTAAAGGTGGCCCGACCCTAGCAGGTATCTGGGAGTAAAATCAACAAACAACCCCTAACATCTCTCAGTACCAGATCAATAACTCAGATCCCTACCGCAGGTGAGATTTCCTGCCCAGCTTCTGATGGAGGGAGCCCGTGTGTGGGGTGTATGTGTGTGTGTGTGTGTGTGTGTGTGTGTCTCCTCTGCTGATTTACAGGCACTTTGTGGAAGACTGGAGCTGGGGGCAGGGAATTGTCTTTGATCAGAGGCCTGATTAGAACAAGGAATAATCAGTACTATTTATGAAGGCGTCTTGTTTGGGAATCTGTGATAAGTGGGAGGTGGGGGTTGGGGAGGGGGCTGGGGCCCTGTAAGAGGCAAAAAGGGAAAAAAAAAAAAACCCACATCAGTGTCTGACAACTTAAAGCCCAGAGGGTCAGAGAGATGCTGGAACTTTGAGATGACTTTGTCAGTAGCTCTCCTCTAAGTCTCTGGCCCTGGGTCAGCCGGACTCTCAGAAGGAAGACAGGAGCAAGACCACAGACACAGTGGGCCCTCCAGGAAGGCAGAATGAGTCACTGCACCCCATGCCACTCCTCTTGTGTCACTGCCTCCCCTAACACACACAGATAGACCTCTCATAAATCAGGAAGTGGGATTAAAAAGTATTTCTGCCCAGTCTTCCTTCTCTTTCCAGGTCCAGTGTTTTGCAAGCATACGCTGCAGATGCTGCATTACACCAGGGGAAATAATTTTAATTAGGAATAGGGGGACCTGAGACCTGTCCACGAAGCTGTGTGAAATGAAAGCTTGCAACAGCTCCTAACCCCTTCACAGGACTCTGGAACCACAGGTGGCATGGGACAGTGCTCTGTAAAAAAATGCAGATGTAAGCTTTGTTATTGTTACACAGGGAGTTTGTGCACCTGCTTCATGCTGGGCGGGAACAGGACCTGAAGCTGGGGGCTGGTGTTGATGCAGAAGTTACTCTCTCAAATGTGACTTTGGGAGGTTTTCTCTTGCGCCAAGTCAGTGCCAGCTTGTATAACATTATTTCAATCATGTAACACTTATTTCATAGGCTTTAGAAGCAAAGTTTTTGGAGGACAGGGTGGGGCTGTGTGGGACAGAAACCTCTTGTTCCAAGGAGATAGCAGTTCAGCTGTGCATTCTGCCTGTCCTGTGAGGTCTGGGCTCGGGCAAGCACTTTAAACCCACAAGCTGGCTGTGTCATCTCTGAGAATTCCATGGCCCTTTCTGGAGTGGGCTGAGGAGGCCAGGAAGTGGCTCTCATCCCATCAGTCATTCTGGCGCCAGAAGCCAAAAGGCAATGGCTTCCTGGAGGGGACTTGGGGCAGCTGCCAGCCAGGGGCAGGTGCCGTGGGGCTGGGGTGGGGGCAGGGAGCTACTGTTCTCACACCCTGTCTTACCCAGATGCTGCTGAAGGTGGCCCCTGCAACAGTGACCGCCAAGTGCCTCCTGGGAGAAGGATGAAAGAGATGGGAATTCTCGTAAATTTTTAATCTGAAAAATAAAGAAAGTGTGAATTAGAATTAATGCAGGTATTAAATATTTAAACTTTCTGTACTCACTTTCATTTTTAACATATGCCTCCCTCAAAAGCTTGGGTGCCGCTTGTCAGATTCATTCTCAAGACATCCCTTCCTCCCTGCCTCCCCCCAGGCCCAACCCCAAAGTTAGAATGCAGGCGTTCATCATCCTGATGGAAATTTTCATTTTATTTCTCCTGCAGGAACCGTCTGATCTCTCTCTCTCTTTATATTTATGCTTTCTCTATATGGTGGTGTAAATAATTAATGCCATTATAAACACATCCTATGCAAAATATTTATTAGAAAAAATAACTCTTTAATTTGGCATGTCATTTAATTCCGTTTTGTAATCATAGCACATGGGCTACAATTAATGCCAGGGCTGGGAATTGCAGCCTGACTGCTGACACTTGAAGAGGTGCAGCAAAGTCTCCCAGACAGGAGGCCCCTCGAAGCCTTGGCCTTTGCTACTTTTGTGTATTGGACTGACAGAGGCAGATGGCATTCACTGTCTGGTGGGCTGCTCAGAGCAGATCTGGATGTGAGACCGGAAACTCACTTCTGTTTTCAGGAGAATAAGGCAGAGCGGTCTAGGCCTCTTCAAGTGCATTTGGTAGCCTGCAAGGAGAAGGCTGCGGTCAGATGCAGGCCACTTGTTACACCTTCAGGGGGTGGATGGCGCACATGGCTGAACTTGAAGGTTCAAGTTCCAGATCAGGTAGCCCCATTGGCTTGGGCCCTGGGAGGGTGGTAAACGGCAGTGGTGGAACTCGCATAGAGGCAGAGTCCTGTGGTGAGCAAAGAGGCAAAAAGAGTGACCGGGCCTGACTCAGGCATTTACAACAACCTTCTTCAGAAAACCAGCTTCAGAAGGGGCATCCCCAATGGCATAAGGAGCTCCCCCTAAGCCCACCTCCTAAACTCTATAACTGGATGAAGTTTCTAATCTACGCCCATTAACTTAAAGACTTTGAAGTTGAAACATCTGTGTGAGTTCAGGGCAAAATCATAGTCACACTGTTAGCAGAGCCTGGCCTGAGAGGCCTCTGGGGCAGGGGGAGGGGGTGGGTTCCAGCATGTCAGGAGCCCTCGCTTGGCTGAGACCAAAGAGGCTGAGCCCCAGCTGCCTCGGCGGCGACACAGAAGGGTCTGCAGGGATAACGCCATGTGACTCGATTTCCATGTCCCCATGGAACCTAATGATCCTGTTGAGGCATTTTGAGGGAGGACAATTGAATCAGTTTGCAGTTCTCTGCGTCTGCCACCCTCTCTTCTCTATGGGCACAGCCACAGGACTGGATTCTCCCCACACTTGAGCTTATCTTCTGGCCTTCTTTCTTAGGAAGGATTTAAGGAGCTCTGGGCTAGTTTTTAAACCTTGCTGCAAGTCCAAGATGGCCATTGTCCTGCTTTTAGATGTAAGCTCGCGTTATCTGTTTGTTTGAAAGACGAAGTTCCCACGGAAACACTGTGCTCTCTGACCAGGCACTCAGAATCTCTTCCTGGACTTCTCCAATGCTGAACACTGCATGGACACGTGTTCCATGCTCCCCTTTCTTCGGTGGACTTTCTCCCATCACTTGTACCTGGGAAGCCTCCCAGCCCCTCCCTCTATCCAAGCCAGAGTGCACAGAGGACTCAGCTCTGTCTTCATCATTCCTTCAATTCTGACCGTGCAGACACTGAATCTCAGCACACTCTGCTGCGCACTTGGTTTTGGGAGGAGACTCATTCCCTGGCCTACCAGAGTGCTCTGATTTCAGGTCTTCTCGGTTGTTCAATGTGAGTCCTGTTGTGAAAATAGCAAAGTCAAGAGAGGGAAAGCTGCGAATTGGTAATTTTTTTCAAGGAAACAAAACCCATAAGATCTACAAAGAAACATCTCTTCTGTGGACCATACTCCAGCTCACAGCTCAGAACATTTTCCTGGCTCTGTTTAGCCCGCAGAACCCAGCAATAGCATCACCCTGATGGGGCCATGGAGGGGCCCTACCTGCTGACAGGGAAGCCACGTCAGCCCATCCCCTGTGACAGATGCATAATTGGGTCCCTAGGCTCAGTTAATAAAACCCGTTCTTGTTTTCCTTAATGTCCATTGCCCGAACTGGCAGGCCATGGGCTGATAAGTACAACAGTGACATATGAGAGAACACAAGGAGCCCAGAGCCACTTAGTGCCTTTTATTAAACCTGACAAACATCCAATAATCCAGTTCTCTTGCTTACTCGACTAGAACATTTGATACAAATTGCGTGAAGGCTTGGAGGAAAGGTGCTGGTAGGAGTGATGCCTCTGGGTCTCTGAGAACAGTGGGGGTGTGAGGAAAACTCCCCAGGTGCTTTGCTCTAAGTCTGTCCCAGTGCGACTGATCCTGGATCCTTAGGTGACTCATCACTGCTAGAATGTCTAACTCTGGGTGAATAATGAAAAGTGACTGCCCAAAGTGCACCTACTAAGCACGTGCACGTGTGTGATGTCACTGAATGTTCACATCTACCCTGAGATCGACTCTACTGTCCCAATTCTACAATGGGCACGGTTGAGACTGGAAGTTTAAGTGACTTGCCAAGGTCAGTTAGAAATCCAAGGCCAATTTCACGTCTTGATGTTAGAGCTCACATCACTTTGACTCTCTGTTTCCTTCTGCACCTCCTCTCTCCTGCAGGACTCATTTTACCCTGTGCCTTGTGATGATTGCACAGATGTCTTTAGGCCCTGATGGTGTGAGGAGGGCACAGGGATAACTCCAGGAGGAGCAGCTTTCTTCTTCTTCTTCTTTTTTTATTTGACAGATAGAGTTAGACAGTAAGAAAGAGAGACAGAGAGAAAGGTCTTCCTTCCGTTGGTTCACCCCCCAAATGGCCTCTACGGCTGGAACTACGCTGATCCGAAGCCATGAGCCAGGTGCTTCTCCTGGTCTCCCATGCGGGTGCAGGGCCCAAGCACTTGGGCCATCCTTCACTGCACTCCCGGGTCACAGCAGAGAGCTGGCCTGGAAGAGGAGCAACTGGGACCAGAACCTGGCACCCATATGGCATGCTGGCGCTGCAGGTGGAGGATTAACCAAGTGAGCCATGGTACCAGCCCCAACAGCTTTATTCTTTATGGGGCTTTGTTGTTCCCACTAAGTCCCAGGGCCTTCAACCTGGGGCCTGGTGTGCACAGGAGAGGAAGAGTGAGGAGTCAAGGCTTTCTAGAAGTTGTTGTCCAGAAATGAGGGACTTTACTTCTACCTGCCTCAGCACTCCTTGTTTCTGAAGGTGATGGAAGCACCATGAGGAGGCAGGGCCCCTTCCCTGGGTGTCAGTGCCCATTACTCAGGAACTTAAGCCAGCCATTCTGCTGCATTGGTCTTGAATGTGAGAATGCTTGCAGCTTGTCTGCCTGCAAGCTTACCCAGTTCCCCAGAGCCCCAGGTGAGAGGCCAAATGTCAGGCCAGAAGAGAGAAGCTATGCTGGCCAGGAAGCAGCTGATAGCAGAGGACAGATTCCCCCAGGCAGGGTTCTGAGGTTAGCAGGGGTGTTTACCTTTGCAGCCTGCTGTGCTTCTTACCACTTGAAATTCTCCTAAAAAACCCAGAGGAGTAGCTGAAAATATCTCAGGTAATATGAAAATGAATAAAGGCTCAGCAAACAGAGCCTGGCTTCTGAGCAAACAGCAGAAAAGGCAGGCAAAATAAAAAAGGGGAGAATGCAGATGGAGGTGGGCAGAAGGGAGGAACAGGGGGAAGGTGATCTGTGGGGCACGAGATGTGGTCAGGGTGTGGCTCTGAGCATCCTCTGTCCTGGAGGCTCTGTCCCCGCCACCCACCTCCCCAGAAAGTGAGGAAAGCCATGCAAAGGAAAAGTTTCTTAGCTTTGGGCTAGTGAAGAGACTTTTTGGTGGAAAATGCATCATTGTCTGGTGTCTTATACAGTACTTTTTCTACAGCAGGTGGGAATTTCAAAATGAGGGTAGATGTGGACATTATGCCTTCCTATGAGTTAGGAGTCCTGAGTTCCAGACCCAGCTGTCACCATGTGACCTTAGGCAAGTCCCCACTTAGAATAAGAAGGAATTTTTGCTCTAGTTGGAAGGTCAGATCAAGGGTGCTAAGAGAATGTGCTACTACAAGATGCTGCAGGCCTGTGTGTCTTTATGATTCACTGATCATGAGCCAAGTGTGGCTGTAGGGCCAGTCTTGAGACACAGAAATTTGAGGCTACATGTCTAGCCATCAGTTGCTTCCTTCAGGCAGGCAGTCAGCAAATACTGAGTGCCTGCTGTGTATAAGGCTTTATTGTAGGTGCAGAGAATATTCCTCAACAAGACAGAGTTCCTGCCATAGGAGATTCATATTCTAAGCAGGAGGGGAGAGAGTGAATAAACAGAGATGTGAATAAGAAAATAAGAGAAGGTTTGGTTCTGATAAAGATCAAGCATGGGAAGGCTCCCTGAGGGTGGGATATTTGTACTGAGATCTGCTGGATGAGAAGGTGAGGATCATGTGTGGATAGGAATGGGGAGCATCTAAAGCAGAAAGAAAAGCAAGAGCAAAATCTATAGGATGGGCTCAGGGAATCAGTAGACAAGAGGAAGAGTGAGGAGAAATGAGGTCAGGGAGGCAGAGAAGGGCCATGCAGTGGGTCTCAGAAGGCCACGCACAGGCCTCTGGAGCTCACGCACTTGCAGAGGAAGGCCATTGGAGGGCTCTAAGTGGGACAGGAGGAGCGCTCTCGGTGCTTTAGAAACCCTTTCTGGTTGCCATGTCATCCGAGAGATTGTCAGGAGGCTGTTTTTCTGGTCTTGGCCATGGTAGTGGCAACACACCATAGTTGTTGATTCTGGTGGTTCTACCCATTTACTTTGGGATGAGTTGAATGTGGCTGAAGAAAAGGAAGGAATCTATACTGACTCAGGCTTTTGGCCACTGGGTCAAGAATGTGTTTTTTGCTTCATTGGAGGAAGGTTTAGCAAGAAACAGTATATGGAGTTGAGGGGGAAATCAAGCGGTCTGTTTTGACTATGCTAAGTGTAAGATGCCCTTGAGACACTGAAGTAGAGATACTGAGGAGAGATATCTGGACAGAGGTGCGTCTGGAGATGTCAATCTGAGAAAACCGAGTGTGTGCGAGGTGATTTAGAGCTGCAGGATTAG
Source organism: Oryctolagus cuniculus (assembly GCF_964237555.1). Classification (NCBI taxonomy): domain Eukaryota; kingdom Metazoa; phylum Chordata; class Mammalia; order Lagomorpha; family Leporidae; genus Oryctolagus; species Oryctolagus cuniculus. Next base: position 118,509,763 of record NC_091432.1, read on the forward strand.
ATAACAGCACATGAGCAGAGATGATCCGGGGAATGCCAACAGAGAGGACTGAGAAGGAAGATCCGTGAAGTATAAGAACACTCAAGTGAGTGAGGTGTCAGATCTGGGGTGGGGGAAGTTTTTTGAGAAGAAACAGTTGGGCAACTGAGCTGAATGCTTCTGGGAAATCATTATGGGATGGAGAGTTGACCATTTTACTTTGGCCAGACATAGTCATTTGCAATCTTGGTATCTGGTCATCAGTAGATGGGGTGGGTAGTAAAGCCTGACTGGAGTGGGCCGGGGAGAGAATGGAAGATGAGCAAGTGGAGACCATGAGTATAGACACGTCCTTTGAAAAGACTTCTGGGACAGAGAGCACAGAAAGAGGTAGCAAATATGGAGAAAGGAGTAGAGTCAAGTAGGGTTTCTTTAAAGGAGGATAATTTTTTTAAAAAAAGATTTATTTATTTATTTATTTGAAAGAGTTACAGGCAGACAGAGCTCTTCCAACCACTGGTTCACTCCCCCTGATGGCTGCAATGGCCAGGGCTGGGCCAAGCTGAAGCCAGAAGACAGGAGCTTCATATGGCTCTCCCACGTGGGTGGCAGGGGCCCAAACACTTGGGTCATCTTCCACTGCTTTTACCAGGCCATCAACAGGGAGCTGGATCGGAAGTGGAGCAGCCAGGACATGAGCCAGTACCCATTTGGGATGCCAGCATCGCAAGTGGTGGCTTTACCTGCTACATAGCAACACTAGCCCCTAAAGGAGGATGATATTGGGGTGGGTGTATGTGTGTGTGTGTGTGTGTGTGTGTGCATGCTTACCAATGGGAAGAACCCAAAGAAGGAGAAAATGACAATATGAGAACAGAAAAGTTATCAAACTTTTTTCTAAAGTTCTTGAAATGGCCTGGGAGAGTGAGTTCAGAGGCCAATGAAAGTCTTGACCTTGAATAGGAGCCAGGATTCTTTTTCCATTGTAATTGGGCATGAGATGGCCAGAGTATTTTGGTTGCAAGGCAGATAAAATAAAGGACTTGTTGATGGGAAGATGAGGTAGTCCTCATCTTATAGAAATCTATTTTCTCTATGAAATATGCTGCAAGGTCATCAGCTGGGAATAGGCTAGGGGAGGGAGTATTGGTAATGTAGGGAGAGAGAAAGAAGCATGATAGTTCCCCTAGAGGTTGGGAAATTGAATTTTCAAGGAAAGTGTAGCAAGTTTTTCTGACAGTGTGGAGGGAGATTTGTGGCCGTGGTTGTAGTGAGTCTAGTCAGCAAATTTGTGTCATTTTTCTTGAGCAATGCTCAACTTCTCTAGTGCCAGGTCTTGAATAAGTGGGTGGGATACCAGGGCTGGGGTTGTGCAAGATTAGGACGATGGAATGAGAGTAGCAAGAAGATCAAGTTACTGGCAGTGGAGTAGTTCAAGTGTTGGGATGTGGAGTGAGAGCTGGAGAGAGAGGTGAGTGAACAGATGTAGGGAGTGAAGGTTGCAGAGTTGTTGCAGTGGAAGTGTCAGAGAAAGCTAGCTCGAGGTGAGGGGGCAGTGATGGTCAGAAAGCGGGGTGTTGGAAATCTCCCTTTCATTGCTGTATTTCAGTTATTGGTGTAACCAAGTCTAGGGAATGACCAAATATATGAAGCAAAAAAGCGCATTAGAGTGGGGAACGTGAAGAAACTGTGAAGCTAGGGTATTGGATGGGTCGTGTTCATGTATATCAAAGACTCTAAGAATAAAGGCAGGAATAGCGGTAGAGTCGGCGATCCAGCTGCTAACATCATGCATGAAGGCAGGGAACAACCAGGAGGTGGTGGAATGACAGCCGTACGTGTGTTAGAGGAGTCTAAAGGCTGTTGAGAAATGCATCTGGTGAGCTTCGGTTTTTGAAAGTTTGGAAACTGCAGTGGGGAATACACAAGACATATTCCCACCTCTCAATTCTAAAGTCCATGGAATGAGGAAGACAGAACTGCCTCCCCGGGAGAGAGGGAAAATGGATTTCACTTAAACCAAGAAAGTCAAGGAGACTGGCAGACAGGACCAGCAATTCCAGAGGGCATGGTTGAAGGGTATGGGGGACTGCAGGGCATTGGGTATCTATAGTGGTGCACAGTCTGGGAGGCTCAGACTCCTGATGGTGACTCGGGAGAACAGGAAGCTGGGGCATGGTGGGGGCCGTCTGAAAGGCACAGCAGCCTGTGACAGGGCGTTGGGGTGGCTGATCCATGCTCATGGGGGAGATGTAGGCCCTTCAGTTGAGGACCTGGAAAGAGGGGCTGACTCATGGCAGCTAGTATGATGTAGAGACTACATGGGGATAGCTACCATGCCCCACTATGGCTATAGAAGATTGGAATCTTATCTTGAAAATGCCAAAGTGAGAAAGCCGTTTTATATATCCTCAGTCTACCCTTGGTTTTCAGATGAAGAAACAGGTCTAAAGCAGTCAAATAAGTTGTCCAAAGTTATAAAGTTAATAAGTGCACTCTGAATTTATTCAGAACAGAGGTTTGGGTGATTTGTATATACTGCTTGTTTGAGGTTGGGTGGAGAGAGCAGGAGCCTTGGGGAAGTCAGTTCTCCTAACCTGGCTTGAGCTGGAAGGACACTGTCTTGCAATGCCTTTTTGCTCTTTGTGGTCACCATGTTGACTATCAACAGGGACACATACGTGGCTTGCAGGAAACATTGGGAACCAAAGCTTGGGCTCCATCATTGTCATGCCATGGAGCACCTTGGTTAAGTGCCCTGGTTTGTCTGGCTTTAGGATCTCCATCTGTGACTGTGGGCATCTGTGTGGCCACCAGTAGGTGTGGTGGTCTGAGAACTGCGGTGGGTGATGCCGTCCCCATGCTCCTCAGGACAGGGCCATAGCATCCCACCGCAGGGGTTTCTGCCTGACCAAATGAAGTAATTGTTTACTGTCTACTCTGCACCAGCACTGTTTGCAGGAAGCCCAAGGTCCTAGTTGAGGACACTAGACCTACACCCAGAGACTCATGGGCTCAGCGGTAAATGAGATCTCAGAGTCTTTATTTATTTTTTAAGATCTTATTTATTTATTTGACAGAGTTATAGACAGTGAGAGGGAGAGACAGAGAGAAAGGTCTTCTGTCCATTGGTTCACTCCCCAGTTGGCCACAATGGCCAGAGCTATGCCGATCCGAAGTCAGGAGCCAGGTGCTCATTCCTAGTCTCCCATGAAGGTGCAGGGACCCAAAGACTTGGGCCATTTCTACTACTTTCCCAAGCCATAGCAGAGAGCTGGATTGGAAGAGGAGCAGCCGGGACTCGAACTGGCGTCCATATGGGATGCTGACACCTCAGGCAGAGGATTAACCTACTGCACCATGGCGCCGGCCCTCTCAGAGTCTTTAAATGCAGTTGCCTCACATATCAAGTGAGGAAAGCAAAGCTGTGGGAACCACAAAACCAGAGCTGTACCCAGGCTGTGACCTCTTGGTCCATAGCTACCTCTCTGATGAGTGCGACATTTGTATTCAAATTTCAATATCTACCCCCAGTCCCCAGCATAGGAGGGGCTGTCTGGTGGACTCTGCATGTCTCCCTCCTGCTGAATACCTTGGGAATAGAACACAGGAGAGTCCTGGCCCTCACTCCTAGGCCAGGGGCAGCACCAGTGGATTGTGGTATCTGGAGGGCCCTTAGGCTTCCCACGATGGGAGGCCATGGAACGAGGCCCTGATGAGCTGGCTCCTGCCTCTCAGCCCATCTCTCCTTTCAGCCCGTGCAAGTGTTAAATACAGCATCAAATTAAGCAAAATTAAATACATTTCCATGCAGCATTTTTCTCTTGACTGAATCAAACAATGCAGTTGCCATAGCAACAGCCTCTTCTGAAAAGGTCACCTGCAAGAAACTGTGTTTTAGGTACAACTCAAGGAGATTATGGGGGATTAACTCATTTTATACATATATATTAAATATATATTTTTTTTCTTTAAAGGGACTGTTACGGAGGAATAATATCCAACTGAGCTAGAAGATACCCACAGAAAAAATTTTAAGTCTCTGATAAAGGATTTTTTTTTCCTTTCCATTTTTTTTTTTTTTTTAACCAGCGTGCAGTGGGGTGATATCTGAAATGGCGACTTTGTGTTTTTACTTGGCTTTAATTAAACCTCAGTCGGGGCTGAGAAATGTGGTGAAGCGAGATAATTGCACTATTCCCAGTACAGTTTTTAAACTCCAGCTTTGATATGCACCTCATGACAGCCTGAACCTGCACCCAGACTCCTGGGGCTGCTGGAAGCACAGCTTGGAACCACCCCTCTTAGCCTGTGGGCATCTGGGGAGTGGCCTTGGGGAAACGCAGCGTGGGGGCAGGGGAAGCCCAGGCCATCTGGAAAGGAAGGGCCGTGACTCCCCCTGAAAAGTTCATCCCTGGCATTTGGGAGTCCGCCACTGGGTGGAAGAATGCAAACTGTCAGGGAAGGGCGCACGCTAGCCGTCTAATCAGAAGGAGTGTGAGGAGTCTTTGCTAGCTTTTCCCTGTAATTTTAAGTGGATTATCTTGAGGAAACCCGTACTGGGCCTGAGCTAAAATAGGCTGCCAGGGCCCAGGTTTCTTTGTGAAGGTCCCAGACAATATGCAGGGCAATGTGGGTTTCCCTTTAGGGCTCTCTGTGCAGGACCTAGGCGTGGGGCGTGAGGGTTTACCTAGGAAAGAGGCTCCAAGTTCCATATACCCCCACAGCCCACACAGCCCAACCGTGATGACCCAGGTGTGGAGGGCTCTGGTTGTCCTGGAGCCAATGTGATGCTTGCTTGCAGCTGGGTTGTGCAGCTAGTCCTGCTTGCTTTCCAGGAAGGCAGAGGGTGGATCCCTGTCTCAGGCCAGGAAGCAGAGGGTCTCCCAGCAGAGGGTAAAGATAGAAGGAGAAACAGAAGAGACTTGCGATACAAGTGACTGCACTGGCCGGCTAGAACTGAAGATTGATTACATTCTAGAGACAACCGAGAACTTTCTGGTCCAGGCTGACAGCTCCCCGCCCTCGTGACAGGGACCTAGGAGGTTTGGTTTCCTCTAGAGCTCAGGCCACTTGCTGGGGCCGTGCCTCCCCCTCGGGGCCTGAGGAAGCCAGTGATCAGCACCTACTAGGAAATACACCAGGATAAGAGGGATAGGAATCCTGGAATACATATGAGAGTACTTCAGAAAGTTGGGAGAAGACTTGAAATAGAAGTCTGCATTTATTTGGGTGCAAAAAAAAGATTTTTGGTGCATAGAAGTTTTTTTATAATACCTGAAAAATGCATATTATGAAAAAACCATGCTTGGGTTTCCAAACTTTTTGGCACCAAAATAACTCACTTTTTTATTTTTAAAATATTTATTTATTTATTTGACATCAGAGTTACAGACAGAGGGAGAGAGAGAGAGAGATCTTCCATCCCTTGGCTCCCTCCCCAGAGGGCCACAATAGCCAGAGCTGAGCCAGGCTGAAACCAGGAGCCAGAAGCCCCATCTGTGTCTCCCATGTGGGTGCAGTGAGTGGCCCAAACACTTGGACCATCCTCCACTGCCTTCCCAGACCATTATCAGGGAGCTGGCTTGGAAGTGGAGCAGCTGGGACTCAAACCAGAGCCCATATAGGATGGCAGCATTGCAGGCAGCAGTCTCACCTGCTGTGCCACAATGCCTGCCTCAATCACTCATTTTTTTTTAAGGTATTCAAAAGACAGAGACAGACAGACAGTGAGCTCACATCTGCTAGCTCATTCCCCAAATGCCTACAGTGATCTGAGCTGGACCAGGCTAAAGCTCAGAAATACAAGTGCAATTATGGTGTCCAGGTGGGTGATAGGGACCCAAACACTTGAGCCAGGGTGCCTCCCAGGATTTGCGTTCGTAGAAGCTGATGTTAGTAGCCTCAGCTGCGAATTGAACCAAGGTACTCTGAAGTGGGATGTGGGCAACCTAAACTCAGTGCAAAAATCCTGCCACAACTCATACTTTCAATTCCATTTTCCTTATGAACTTGTTGAAGTACCCTCATGCATGTGATACGGCCATATATGATTCTAGCAAAGTGGAGAACAGGACCAGGTAGACAAACTCTCTCAAAAATGTCCCTTCCATTCCTTCCCGGTGGCTGGCTTATCATCACATAGAACTTCTTCCCCTGGAATTCCAGACTCTCGTGCCTTCTCTTAGTTGATCCCTGGCTAGGTGAGGTGTGTGCGGATGGGTGCTTGTGCAGTGCAGTACAGAGGGAACCTGTACTGGATTGAGTGCTGGCTGGCCACTCGCTAGCTGAATGCCTCTCTTCCCTTAGCTCTCAAATGGGGATAGGAATAGCTACTGTCTTAAATCATAGGTCCTTACAGGGTTGTTCTGAAGATTAAATGGAATGACCTGAGGGAAGGTAGCAGGATAACGTAGGAGCTCAATGGATGTGTGTTGACTATTTCAGGAACATGACTTGTGCACAAAACAAACCATGTGTTTCTTTTCCTATGAAATCCAGCCTGCCAGTCTGGGGACCACTGTGGAGATTAAAGAAGGAACAGCAATTTCTAGCTCTAATCCCCTAATACAATCACTGAAGGTTTTCTTGAACTCTTAAGAAAAGCAAATCTACAGTTATCCAGGGAGGAATTTTGTTTTTACAGCAACTCAGCCCTTCATGTGCACCCTGAAAATGGAAAAACCTAGAAAAAAACAACTGCCCTGAGCAGAGGGGGCAGAGCCTTTGTGTGACCCCACCCCAGCTCATTTCCCCACTTAGGAGAAGAAGGTGGAACTGCTATGGCCTTGACAGTGCTCTTGTCATGGTTGCCGAGGGGGGGCTCTGCCGTGTTCTCCTTCTTGTTTGGGCCCACGGTTCAGCTTGTCAGATTAGGAGGTTCCGCTGGTCTCTTTGGAAGGCCTTTGGTGGGGAGAAGCTCTCTGCCAGTGCCAGGCCAGGCAGGGTTACTGCAAGGGCTTGGCAGCCAGAGAAATCGGGTCTGAAACCTTCCTCTGCCCGTTTTCAGCTGCATGATCTTGGGCAGGTAGGTGACTTCCTCCTCAGAACTTCGGTTCTTGATCTGCAAAATTGGAATATGCTGTTCATCTCACAGCGTCTTTGCCAGGTTTCAATGAGATAATAGTCACACAGTGCTCACCCCTAGGGCCAGTACACAGTGGTCTCTCAGTCTGTGGCATCATAGTCCTATCTGTCCCAGTGTGTGGCCACCCTCAGAATCACCAGCAGAGCTGACTGAAACACAGACTGCTGAGCCCCGTCCCTTCAGTTTCTCACTCAGCACATCTGATGGGGCTGAACACTTGCTGTTCTAACAAGTTCCTCCATGGTACTGTCAGCCTAGACACTACACTTTGAAAAGCACTGTCTCTACAATCGGGTGTGGGGAGCCTTCAACCATGAGCCACTGGACTTGGGCCTTATCAGTATCCAGCTTTGTTAACAAAGGTTTCTGAGTGGGTTCAGAGAACAGAATTTAAACCAGTGGCATTTGGGAGAATTTGTTGCAGTTCTGTATCTGTGCTGGATTTCGGAGTCACCAGCCACGTGTGGCAGTTGTACACAGGACGTACGGCTACCACAATTGAGGGATTAAATTTTACATTTTAAATTTACATTGGCACATGTGGCTAATGGCTGCCACATTCGACATGCAGACCGAACTCTCATAGACATAACTTAGTGAAGGCGTGTCTACTAACAAGGGAAATGAATGTTTTAGTGGATGACACCTCAAAAACCAAGACTGAAGTTAAGACACAATATTGTAGCCACCTGCTCCTTCAGTGTGTTTCCCCTGGCTGCGGACCTTCTCTGGAGGCTGTTGGAGCCAAGTAATGGAGATTCCCTCTTCCCTGATATACCTGAATATCAGTTATACTGCTCTCTGGAGAGGCCAGGACAGTTGGAACACATGAAGCACAGGGATTGAGTATCCAGTGGCATAAATAATGATGGACCTCTTAGGGACAATGACATCTCCACATAGTGATGTGCCAAGGTCATGGCCTATATGTTTCAGGCACAGAATAAAATACAGACATTTTCTGGAAGGAAGTGTGGTCTCTTCAGGCTTAGAAGGTGTAGTAACAGAAGAGTTACTTACAAGGAAAACTTCATGTGACCCAAGGCAAGACAGGACAGTAACCATTTGAAAGATAGCAACTAATTCCTCCTGGTGATGGAGAGTGGACGAGAATGATGTTTGTGGCCAGGATGGAGAGGTTCTTTGTTCTTTTTTTTTTTTTTTTTTTTTTTTTGACAGGCAGAGTAGACAGTGAAAGAGAGAGACAGAGAGAAAGGTCTTCCTTTTCCGTTGGTTGACCCCGCAATGGCCGCTGTGGCCAGCGTGCTGCGGCCAGTGCGCTGTGGCCAGCGCACCACACTGATTCAAAGCCAGGAGCCAGGTGCTTCTCCTGGTCTCCCATGCGGGTGCAGGGCCCAAGCACTTGGGCCATCCTCCACTGCACTCCAGGGCCACAGCAGAGAGCTGGACTGTAAGAGAGGCAACCGGGACAGAATCCAGCGTCCTGACCAGGACCCGGTGTGCCGGCGCCGCAGGCAGAGGATTAGCCTATTAAGCCGAGAGGTTCTTGCTTGTATGGGGCATTTCTGAGTGGGGGACCAGTCAAGTGTTAGTAGTGAAGAGAGGCCCTGATTATTTTGGCCCTAAAATTGCTCATGTTATGCTGTGTCCACTTTGCTTGGGAGGGTGATACAGCGTGAGAGTTAAGATCACTGGTCTTGGGGCCAGCGCCATGGTGCACTAGATTAATCCTCTGCCTGCGGCAACAGCATCCCATATGGACGCCGGTTCTAGTACCGGTAGCTCCTCTTCCGGTCCAGCTCTATGCTGTGGCCTGGGAGGCTGTGGAGGATGGCCGGAGTGCTTGGGCCCCTGCACCCGTATGGGAGACCTGGAGGAGGCACCTGGCTTCTGGCTTCAGATTGGCATAGCTTCCGCTGTTGTGACCATTTAGGGAGTGAACCAATGGAAGACCTTTCTCTCTGTCTCACCCTCTCACTGTCTGTAACTCCACCTGTAAAATAAATAAATAAAATCTTTTTTTTAATAAAAAGATCACTGGTCTTAAGAGTCACAAAGATGTGACTCAGAATTAGCACTGCCACCTACAAGCTGTAGGACCTCAGGCAAGTTGTGCAAACTGTCTAGCTTTGGGCTTTCCATCTATAAGTGGAAAGAATAATGAAACACACCAATATGACTGATTTTGGAATTAAATGAGATAGAGCTCGTTGCCTGGTTCATAAGTAAGGCTTTGTAGGTGGCACCTACTGTTTGTGATATTATCAATGACCTCTCTCCTGGTTCTATGGGCAATATGAGGGTTCTGGGTTCTGCGAGTCAGTGCCTGTGTGTGTCCTATTCTGAACCTTTTGCCTAGGAGGCGGTGACTTCTCTCTCTGTAGTCCCCTAGGGCTGTGCCTTTACAACAATAGCCGTGATGGATTCTGGTGCGTGTTAGCACCAAGACACAAGAAATAGCATCACCAGAGAACCAACTTAAGCCTGGCCTGATTTAGTACAGAGAAAATGACAGCTGCTGTGCTCGGCTGGCTTCCACCCAGCAGAAGGCTATTTTTTGCAAATAAAATGGTAAGTTGCTAATCAGAAAGATAAATTAAGAAGCATTAAGATAATGATGGTCTAATCACCGTCCACACAGAGAATTGCTAGAGTGAATATCCAGGCTACCGAGTGCTTCAGCGCATTTGGTGATTATTTGTATTATGAACGGAATGATGGATTCCAGGCCTGGAATCAATCTAGCTCAGGAAACCCACAAGACCAGCCTCCTCGGGTAGAGGACACCAAGGCTTTCGGAAGGTCATCTGATGCCGTGCCGCCTCCACCCCCAGCCCTGGACAGCCTCCCCCTAAACCATTTTTCACTTCTGGCTGCTTAACTACTGAGGTTCTCTAGCTTCTACAAGGACATCTTTTGGTCCTGCTTTTTAAGGTCCTAATACACTTCTGCTTGGGCACTGATTGGGTGGAGGGATGAGTTCTAGTTTGAGAGCAACAGAAGGAGCCCACCTGGCAGTGAGTCGGCCACTTGCAGGGAATGACATCCAGGCCTCCCAGTGCCTTTCTGTGGGCTGTTGACTGAAGTGCTGTCCCACAGCATCGTAGTCTGTGGCTTTCGAGACTCTGGACATGGTTGCTCCCCCGCTCCTTAGTCAAAGACTCAAGGCCTAGGAAGGTCAGTTTCTCCAGCATCTCAGAGATGGAGCCAAATGGAGGATGCAGGCGGGTTCAGTCCTCTCTGTGCATGATGCCTATCTGCCCCCCAACTCCCTCAGGCTGACTCAGCAACCCTGGGACCCCTGGGATGACTCACCCCAGGCTGGTGCACCCTCTGTCTTGAAAAAGGTGCCAAGGTTAGACTGAAAAGGAATGTTGAGGAAATGTATTCCAATTCCAGTTCTTTCCTGATGTCTCACTGGGGATAAGGGCATCGGAGGGTGTTAGGAATATATGTGGATAAATGGAAAAAGACTCGGTGCATAGTCTTGACAGGCTAAGGAGTTTAGGTTTGCTCTGCTCTACTTCTCTCAAGCTTCAGTAGAGCCTCACCATTACCCTCATCTGTAAAATGGGGCCAATAAATGACTTAGTTTACAGGTTAACAGCAAGGCTTAAATGAAGGGCTGCATGTAGAATGCTCAGCCCGACATCATTCCCATTACTGTGAGTCAAGGAGCCACAACAGCGGCAGAGGCGGCTGTGGTTAGGAGTTAGGCAATGGTGATGGAGCCAGCTGGTGCCAGATTGCAAGAGCTGATTGTTCAGTTCGCAGAAGTTTTGCAAGTCGATGGTTTAACACAGCCACTATGAGAATTAAATTACACAAATTTACCATTAAATAAGTTATATGAAAAACAAAGATAATACATATTCAAAACTCATGGCCTCTTGAGCATTCTACTATTATCTGTGCCCTTGAGGTTGCTTCTGTCTGTTGTATCTGGAAGATGGAAATGCTATTGGCCAGCATGTCACTCTGCAGCTCTTCCCAGCTTCAGCTTCAGTGACATTGCATTGCAAGCTGGAATTGGCCGCGTTGGGAGTATCGTCCCAGAGAGTAGTTGCTGATTGTTTACCTGCTCAGCATGGTCTTCAAACACGGGGCCTGGTGAGGATTCACAAGCACAGCCCAGTGCTAGGCATGTGGTGCACACTCAGGTATGACAGTTATATCTGAGAGGCTTGGGGGGGAAGGAAGCAGTGGCCAAGAGCAGACCTGAGGCCAGGTCTGATGCTTAATAGGCAGGTTAAAAACTACAGAGTTGCTGACTTCAGGAAATGTGAGTGCTTCACAAATTTGAATTTCTAAAAACTTACATGTCAACTGAATTTTAAAAAATCAAATCATATCCTAAAGGTATTAGAAAGCTGTCATTGAAAAGTACCCTGGTAAATAATATTATAGAGGAAAGAATCCTTTTGGAACACAAACAACTCTTTCCCTGAGTGAAATTTTGTGTAACAAAGGACATGTTACTCATTTTCTTCAAAGCGAGTTTCACCAGTATTATTTATGCCTGATGTGCTTGTGGGCACCACCGCCCTAAGCCTATGGCATCCTCTTATTGACTGCTGAGGTTGTAGGGAGAAGAGGTGCTGAGGCCCCTCCTTCCCTCTACTGGGTCTGTGTCACCTACCTGAGCCCTGCTGGGCCTCCCAGCTGTGTGGGGCTTGGCTAGGCAGAGCAGTGGCCAGGACGTGCTTTGTAGTCTCTCCTCCTTCTTCCCCTCCCCGCAGTTCCTTGTGACTCTGGCCTTGAGTTTCAGCTGGATGGGACATCTGCAGTGTGGTTTTGGCCCCCTCCTGTTCCAGGGGCTGGTGTGGCCATTTGGCCAGAGTCCCCAGGGATGACTTGGCCAGAATGCGCAGAGAAGGACAGCACATGTTGTAAGTGTGCAGGCAGAGAACAGCCCATAGGTTCTTCTTGTGCCTTCCACGGAGGGCAGGACTTGCTGCTGCTCTCCTCCTGGAACTCGTGTGCTGCGTGGGTCTTCCAGCTCACTGAGCAAGCCCTTCTGAGTGTTGCCCATGAGCTGGCCAGCCGAGAAGCCCTGTTTGTGGCTGGTTTGTCTGTCCCTCAGGCACTCGGTATTCATAATCCCACCACAGGGATCAGTATCATCTCCATTCTGTAGGTGAGATAACTGAGGCACAAAGACACATTCATTCGCTAGTTGGGACTTCGACTCGCTCAGAGCCTAGGACTAGCCACAACTCTGTGCCAATTGAGGGAGCAGCCAGTGGAAGGAGGAGCAGCAGGAGTGAGGCTTGGGGAGGACTCGGGTATAGTCCTCTCCGTGCATGAGACCTGTCTGCCCCCAGCTCCCCCAGGCTGACTCAACAACCCTGGGACCCCTGGGGTGACTCACACGGTGAAAACTAACTTTCTCTCTTTTTTTTTTTTTTTTTTGGCCAGGCAGTTAGACAGTGAGAGAGAGAGAGAGAGAGAGAGAGTTATAGACAGTGAGAGAGACAGACAGAAAGGTCTTCCTTCCATTGGTTCACTCCCCTAATGGCCGCTACGGCTGGCGCTATGCCGATCTGAAGCCAGGAGCCGGGTACTTCCTCCCAGTCTCCCATGCGGGTGCAGGGCCCAAGCACTTGGGCCATCCTCCACTGCACTCCCGGGCCACAGCAGAGAGCTGGACTGGAAGAGGAGCAACCGGGACTAATACCCGGTGCCCCAACCGGGACTAGAACCCGGAATGCCAGCACCGCAGGAGGAGGATTAGCCAAGTGAGCCACAGCACCAGCTGAAAGCTAACCTCCTCTTAACCCCTCCCCCCCGCCCCAGCACAGAACTGCCGCAGGGACAGATGGGTTAGTAGCCAAGAACTTTGAGTCTTCACGGAGACAGAGCCTATCTGCTCCACCCCCATCGTGGGCAGGGAGAAGGGGAGCCTGGGGCCTCACTCCCTCTTCAGTTGGGACCTTCACTCTCTCCTGGCTAGTTCCAAGCCCGGGCGTCTGCAGCAGACCCTGAAGCAACATGTGGCTTTGGTCTGGTTCCTGGCTGAGTGGGTGGGGGAGGAAAGGGGCTGGAAATTCCTGAAGACTCCGTCTTGGGGGAACAAATGAATCTTCTTCCTCCCCGTCTCTCGGCAGCTGCTGAGCGGTGGAATTTATTGGAGCCCTTCACGCTTTGTGACAGTCTGCTAATGAAAGGGAGGCCAGGGCCTCTGTGTCTGCCTTCTTTGGTTTCTAATTTGTCCGGGAATTCTATCCCCAAGAGGGGACAAGGGACTTGGAAGCCAGGAGGGCCCCACAGAGCCCTGCAGCCTGTCAGCAGGGCTTGGCTTGAAAGGCCCCCGCCCAGGGCCACCCAGGGGGCTGCTCCCAGCTCCAAGTACCTGCCGAGGATGTGAAACATGCCCTGGGATTAATGGGAACCAGATGGGCAGGACGGCCCTCCACCTGGCCTGCACCAGGGAATGCTCGGATTTCTGGCACGGTGGGGAAGCATTTCTCAGGAGCTCTTTGATACTGGTTTCTGCTCCAGGCCACATGCCCAGGAATAGCAGCTAAGAGTCCTGGCCCTTTCCATCCACACGAAGACACGAAGACGCAAGGCAGGATCTTCATAGTCATCTGTACCATGGTTCTCAACCCACAGAGTTACCAGGGAGCCCTACCTGTCATGGACCACTCCATAAACCCAGCCTTCCCCCTTCCTGAGGGCAGTCAGGCATTGTTTTATCTTAAAAGCTTCCCAGATGTTCTCCTGGGCTGCCCAGGCTGAGAACTGCCAAACTCTTCTTTTATAAACTCTTGCGGATGGAGAATGTGGCCAGCCCAGTGTCGCATAGTCAGGACCAGGAACTGGCTCCAACTCCCAGCCCAGATCTTGTTCTCCCACAAGCACTGTGATGACGTTCCCTTCCACATCCCAACGACCCTGCCGAGTGCCTGTAAAACTCAGCTATTGTCTTTTTCTTCTGCCTTGCCTCTTTTAGTTGCCAAAGTATGCCACTCCCTCCTCCCAGCCATGCATACCTGCATCTAGGAAGCACTGCCTGACCCCTCCCGCTCCCCCAGCTGCTCAGCCTGTCCATGATACAGAATCCACAGCCTTGCTACTTTAAACTATGGTGTAAGGACCAGTGCATCAGCTGGGAGGTGGTGAGAAATGCCTCAGCAGGTCTCCACTAGACGTAGCCCCACTGTGTCTGCATCTGCACTTGAGCTAGCTCCCTGGTGACTTAGAAGCATCGCTGTGTGGTTAACAAACACTGTCTATCCGAGTCATTTGTGTAGGTTTTGTCCCAACAATAAAATTGCCTTTTTGAAAAAGGAGACCATGTCTTGCACAGAGCCTGTGAGGAACAGCACAGCCCCAGGCACATAAGCAGGTGCCTTTTACCTTTTTGTTGACTTAAACCGTCTCTCCCACCTGTCAGGGGTGCCAAGGTCTCCAGAGGGGCAGACGGGTCAGGAACTCTCTTCAAGCTGAACCCATGGCTGAGCAGAGCCCTGTTGACCAGGGCCATCTCTCAGCGCCCAGCTAGGAGCCCCCACAGTGGAATAAGCCTAGAAGGAAACAAGCTCTCCTCATGTCCAGCTCGGCCTTTCACTGTGAGGGGCTGTTGCCCTCCCCAATCCCCTGCCACCGATTACCCAGAATGTAGGTGGATATTGCAGCTTTGTCAGCTTCCTTCTCTCCCAAACGGAAATGGTGGTGTCTACTCCACAAATGTGCTCGGATAACTTTGAACTTGGGCACCCGGAAGACAGTAAGTGCTGAATGAGCAGCATGTGCAGGACCAGGGAGGCAAAAACACTCCAGTACCTCTAGGGTTATGTGCACAAAAGGTTGTCTAATTCTCTCTTCACCCATTTTCTGGATGAGCAAACTGAGACTTCATCTCAGCCCTGAGCTTCCAGGTTCTGGATAAGACTTGAGCAGGAATGGTTGTCCCTCGGGCTGCAGCCGGAGGCTCTGTGGAAGAAGGGCTTGTTCCTAAAGCTAGAGACCAGAACAGCTGTCACCCAGGTCAGAGCAGGGGATGAACCTGGCCCGGTCCTGGGAGAAGAGGAGATGAAAGTGGTTCAGAAAGCTAGCGCCTTAAATCACTTTTCGAAAACAATTGCTGCTCACCACCAGCATCTCACCCGGTGCTCATTAAATGTGTAAGCACCTTCAGCAGAGGCCTGTGCCGTCTGGATGCTTTATCCTTTGCCCAATAACCGTTAATCAGCCCGCAGCAGCAGCGGCAGCAGCAGCAACAGCAGCAGCAAAAGCCCTGTGAGGGCTGGGTCTTGCCTGGCAACCACAATCTGTTCCTATTTCATCTAAAAAAATAAAATGGATAGGATGTTGTGTTTCTCTCCCACCCCTGGCATGAAAGAGTGGAGGATCAGAGCTCGCGCGCAACCCCCACCCCCACCCCTTGATGAAAAATTAACCAGCTGTGCGGAGTGAATGAATCCCTAAAGGGGAATGAGGTCTCTGATGTGAGCCCGGCTGGGTTCTGGGAGCTCCAAATTTCCTCCTAGTTGTTAATTCTCCCGGCCCAGGATCTGTGGCACACCACGGACAGGTGTGTGCAGCATGCTAATTGGCCACTCCTCCCACAGACAGCTGTGCCCAGAAACTGGTGGGGCCAGGAAGCCCTGGTCAGGTTTTTGATGGGATGCAACAGACTGGTGTGCTCTGGGAGAATGGAGTCGTTCCAAGCACACTTCCTGTTTACTTCTGTTTTTAAACACCTTTCTGGGGGCTTCCTGAAGACAGAGGCTGGTCTTATTTGCACCTGAATCCTAATACCTGAGGGACACAGAGTAGTGACTGAAATAAATGAATGAATAAAGGAGGACTTGCTATGAGTTAAGAGGCCACTGCACAGGCTCATCTTACTCCTTAGGACACCATCCATCCGTCCCCTCATTCAGTCACCCAGTCAGTCAATAAGCATTCAGTAAGCAGCATGCTAGTGAAGAGTTCATTCATTACTCCCATCCATGCATTCATTCAACAAACTCTAGGTGCTGGGCCTTGTCTAGAGCCAGGGATGAAGGGATAAAGCGCTCCTTCCCTGCCCTCAAGAAGCTACATTGTGGCAGGGAATGGATCTGTAACTTGAAACAAGAAGCATGGCTAACAGCTAACAGCCTGGGGAGTGGACCCTCTGAGGTCACGTGGGAGCCACAGGAGGGCACCCAATTCCTTGAGGTGGGGGAGTATAAGATTTTTTGGGGGATGTGAGATGTAACATCTGAGCTGAGCCTAGAAGGTTGGCTATGAATTGACCCGGGAGGCGGTGGGGGCGGGGGTGTTTCTAGCAGAGGGAGCTAAGACAGGTGCAGGGTTATGTCCTAAAACCAATTTCTGGACAGCTGCAGAGGTGGAGCACAAAGGGTGTCTCTATCCACTCTGTGCCCTGAGCGGCTCCGTTCTGCCCAGATGGCAGGACAGGACACAAGGGCCAGCTCAGGAGACTTAGATGAGGGGCTGTCAGCTCCCTGGACCTCACTATCCCCACATGTTACATCACAGGCAGCAAGGTGGGCCCTAAGCTTCGCTGCCCTCCACGTTGTGGGTTTACAATGGATCCTCTCCTAGGAGCTCACTGGGCTCCCTGAGAGGTGGCTTAGAGGCCTGGGCCAACAAGACTTTGTTCCGATGCCCTCAACTCTAGACTGTCTCACACCTTTCGGCCATGCAGGCTGTACCTAACCAAGGCACACAGAACTGCGTGTCGTAGAGCAGGGACACACAGTCCTCTTGACTCTTACATTATCTGCTGCATTTTGCCATAGATAGAGGGACTTTCAAAAATTTCATGATACGTGCATATTATGAAAAAAAATCAGATATGGATTTCAAATCTATTTTGCTCCAAAATAAGCTTAACTTTTAACTCCATTTTCCACAAATTTTTTTTAAAAAGTTTATTTATTTTTATTTATCTGAAAGGTAGAGTGACAGACAGAGGGAGAGAAAGAGAATCTTTCCTCTGCTGGTTCACTCCCCAAACAGCAAGAAGCCTGGAACTCCATCCAGGTCTCCCACCTGGATGGCAGGGACTCACGTACTTGGGCCATCACCTGCTGCTTCCCAGGGTGCACATTAGCAAGAAGCTGGATTGGAAGCGGCAGTGGGACTTGAACCCCAGACACTGTGATTGGGATGTGGCCTACCCACTGCCCCTGCACAAGCTTTTGGAAGCACCTTAACTGTATTACCACAATCAGAAAACCAGCGGTCCTGGGCTAGCTTTGGCAGAAGACTCACTGACCAGTGCCTTATCGGGTGCCACTCTCCAGCTCGCCTCCCCGGCAGGCTTTGCTGCCCCCACAGGACTTTGCTCAGCGTTGAGTTCTGCCAGGCTGGTGTGTTTCATTTTTGTTTTTATTTCCTGCATCTGCATCTGCTACCACCAGAATCTATTATTGCTCTCTGGGGCTCGTGCCCCTGACAGCGATTATTTGTACATGTAAATCAGAGAGCCAGGGACAAAGCTTTAATGACAGTCTCTTTGGAGTGGCAACGGTTGCAGCAGGAGGCAGGAGGCGACTGAGTGCCAGCCCCCACTGGGCTCCCTTTGGTGTTGTGTTCAGGGGTGTGTGGGGGTGACGGACTCCTCCTATTTGGTTCACATTCAAGGAACTCTTTCTGGGAGTGACACTGATTCTGGATCCTAGGAGCCCTGTCATTGTGTGCCTTTAAAGGCAGAATTCGTTTGTGAGTCATCATCAGCTCCTACTGCAGGGCTGGCCATGGTGGGCACTTCGTGTTGCACTGCCATGACTCGGCAGGTCAGGACAGGCGTGGGACAGCAGCACTCAGGGTTGGAGTCAGCCATGACAGCCCCTTCCTTTCTGTCTGCCCTTTGCAGTCTCTCAGGACTGTGCTATCCTAGAGAATGGGTCTGGTGTTCCCCTTGGCCTGTGTCCATATTGCCCTGTTCTTGGGAAGTGCTTGTCCCCAAAGGGAAATACCTCAGTTCAAATCTGGGGACGTTCATCAATGCTTGAGGTTTTAAAACTTGTTTTAAAGTTATTTTTATTTCTTTTTATTTGTCAGGGAGAGAGAGGGGGAGAGAGAGAGAGAGAGAGAGAGAGAGAGAGATCAGGGGACCTAGAAACCACAGCATGGGAGGCTGTGGGGTTTTTTTAACTTGGTTTTGGGGGACAAGGGGATATAGTCAAACCAGAGAACCTAGGCTTATTGTCAGGCCAGCACCAAAAGAAAGAAGCAATAGAGAACATTGTGGAGATGCTGCCATTCTCATTAAACACACATAAGTTTGTATATGCAGAGAATACACTTAGTAAGGAGACATAAGATTGGGGGCTGGCATTGTGGCTTAGTGGGATAAGCTGCCGCCTGCAGCACTGGCTTCCCATATGGGCAGCGATTTGAGTCCCAACTGCTCTTCTTCCAATCCAGCTCTCTGCTAATGTGCCTGGGAAAGCAGGAGAGGATGTCTCAAGTGCTTGGGCCCTTGCACTCTCATGGGAGTCCTGGAAGAAGTTCCTGGCTCTTGGCTTCAGCCTGGCCCAACCCTGGCTATTGTGGCCTTTTGGGGAGTGAACCAGCAGATGGAAGACCTCTCTCTCTCCATCTCACCCTCTGTCTCTGTAACTCTGCCTTTCAAATGAATAAAATAAATCTTTAAAAGCAAATAGGTAAATCCTGATCTCGGTCCACATCTTGTGAAGTAATACCAAACCTCTCCAGTCTTTAAAAAGAAAGAGAGAGAGAGAGAGAGAGAGAGAGAGAGAATTTATGGGAGTAATTGCCTCTGGGAGAGTGGCAGAAGAATGGGAATATTCACAGTCAAGAGTAGGAGAAATATTTACATATATGGATGTATAATTTTTTACTCCTTAAGTTCTTTGCCATATGCTTTTAATTGTCTGATCACAAAAATAAATTTCATTTTATTATTTTAGGCTAAGCCCGTGTGCTGTAGGTGGCAGGTGGACAGCCAGTGGGGCAAGGGAGTGACATTTAGCCCGCCCTCCCTCGATTTCTCCACTCCTAGAAGGCAGCTGGAGAAGTGGGAGATGCTGTGCGTCCCTGGGGAGTTCACCCGCATGTTCGGAGTTGTTCGACTCTTTCTTGGGAAGATACCTTTGTCCGCCAGCCTGTTTCCTTGTTTCCCTGGACAGGGCCTGCATCTGGCAGCCTCAGCCTCTGGGCACCTATGCTGCTATTGCTTGGACCACTCTAGAAAACACTCCTGCCTGTCTTCTGTGAATCTTGTCTCTTTAAATTCTGGGAAGAATTGGTCCTCACTGATGACCAGCTGTGAAATCCCTTTTTGTCGAGTAGTTGTCAATACACACATACACACCCCTGGGGAAAATACAACCTCGCCCAGCTCCCCCTTTTTTCTTACTCTGATGTCTTCCAAAAGGCTGTGGGTAGTATCTTTAATCCCATTTCCCCCTGACATTGATTGAAGGAGGAAAAATCTCAGAACGTTTTGAGCAGTGGAAAACTGCGTGTTAGGCAGGAAGCTGTCCCCTCAACTGAACCCTGCAGTTCACTGCCGCTGATGTTATAACAATATTTTTCTTAAATCACAAGGCTTCCGAACATCCCTGTCCTACGGAATGTGTGATTTCAGACAATTATTTCCACGTTAACTAGAGGAAATTAATGCATTTAACAGAAATACAACTGATTCCTGCTTGAAGTTGTTTTGAATATTCCTAAGGAACTAGCTATTATTGTATTTTCATTGCCACGGTATTTACGGACTCGCCCTTTTGGGCTACCACCGAGCTGTGCGTTATGCAACCCTTGACCTTATAAGGCGTATGATCCACAAGAGCTAGCATAAAAGACGTGAACCAGAGCCACGGAGGGCATTCCACGGTCGGGCGCCAGAGTGGGGTGCAGAAAAGGGGCAACTGATGCACAAACAGAAGGGAGAAGGCAGTGCTGAGGGGGGAAGCTGGGCGTGGGGAAGAAGGGAGACCCGGGGCTGGGTCACGAAGGATGTGGGAAAACAGGAGTTGGGGGCAAGTGCTGGCTGGAGAGGCGACACATGTGAGTGAGAGAGGACCATGAGCCATCCCTGCAGGGGACGTAGTGTGTGTGTCCCTGGGACACAGTGTGGTGGGATGGAGGAAGTGTGGGCTTGCAAGTAAAAGGGCCTGAGCACCACCCCTTCTTCTGCTCCCCAGCTGCTCTGTGGCCTCCGGGATGTCACTCTCACTAAGAGCCCACCTCTGCTTCTGCTCAGGGTTAGTGTCCACCTTGCATGGCTTCAGGGGGGCACACATGGTTGGAGGACCAGGACATGGTAAACTCATCAGGAGAGAGGGGCAAGAGCAGGGGAGCTTTTGGGGGTTCTGACAGAACGGTCAGATGTGATCTTGAGTTAAAGCAAAACGAGGTCTGGGACAAGGTCATGGATTTGGCAAGAAGGTGGCCTTCGACGAGGGGCCGTTCCCAAGCCTGCGCCAACACGGACGGCCCCCATCCTGGCCTCCCCGCTTTCTTGTCTGTGCTGTGGCACCCGGCTCCTGTCCGCTGATTCTTCTGTAGATGGCTATTGGCCATCCTTCCCCACTACGTCCACATGGGGCACTGCCCTGCCAAGGACGTTCAAAAGCTCTCGGAGAAACTTCTTTGCCCTTCGCCGGCTCTGGAAAGGCCAAAACCATGGTTCCAGCTGCTCAGGTCAAAGCCACTGGATCCTCCTTTCTTTCCTCTCTTTCTCTGCCCCTCCCCACCCGTGTCTTCAGGAACCTCGTCAGACCCAACTTCTCACCACCTCCTCCCGCTCTGCCCCAAGCACCATGCTCACCTGGCTGGATTCTGTGTTGGCCTCCTCCCTGCCAGTCTCCCTCCACAAAGACAATCAGATTGCCACCGAAGCCTCTGCTCCAAATCCCCCAGGAGCTCCCCAGTCCATTCAGAGGACATGTGCAAGGTCCTCTCCTGGCCACTGGCCTCTTTGCTGTGCCCCTGACACATGCCCCTTGCCTTGGGCAATCTTCCCGCAGGTGCCCACACAGGTCGCTTAAGTCTCTACTCCACTATCATCTAACCAACGAGGTCCCCCACTACCTCTGGACAACAACAAGCCCCCTGTGCCATCTTTCTGGTTTGTTTTTCTCCATGGCTTAACTACATTTGTATTTACTTGCTTATTCGTGATCTATCGCACTCAATGAGAAGTATGTCCTGCGAAGACAGGAAGTTTGCTTTGTTTACTGCTTTGAACCCAGTGACTAGAACAGTGCTGGGCACGTAGTAGGTGATTAATCAATACGAGTTGCATGAAACAGGGAAGCAACATTTACCGGGCACCTACCATGCGCAAAGTCACGTGAAACACTTTTGTTTACATCCCATCATTTCTCACAACAATCCTTGGAGTATTATCCTTCCAATTATGTAAATGAGGAGACAGAGACACTATACACAAACCAATATTTATTTATTTATTTATTTAAACTGAGAGTTCAGAATGGAGGCAGATAGCAGGGTGTGAATAAGTCATTTGACCTTAATTTTTATCCTTTCATCCATACAGTATTTCTTTAAAAAAAGATTTATTTATTTATTTGAAAGGCAGAGTTACAGAGAGGCAGAGGCAGAAAGAGAGGGGTCTTCCATCTGCTGGTTCATTCCCCAAATAGCCGCAATGTCTGGAGCTTGGCCGATCTAAAGCCAGGAACCAGGAGCTTATTCCAAGTCTCCCAAGCGGGTGCAGGGGCCCAAGCACTTGGGCCATCTTTTACTGCTTTCCTAGGCTGGAGCAGAGAGCTGGATCAGAAGTGGAGCAGCTGGGACTTAAACCAGTGCCCATACGAGATGCCGGCACTGCAGGTGGCAGCTTTATCTGCTACACCACAGTGCAGGTCCCAAATATGTTTCTTAAGCACCTAAATATGCCTGGTCATCTGAGGATTTAAAATTGATTAGAAAATAATTCTTGGTCTCCAGCCTAGAAGTGGCAATAGCCGTTTAAACAAAAGCTTAGAGCAACGTGCTAAACACTATATATCCAGTAGGAACTCATCCATCAAAAAGTTCCGGTGGGAAATGCTGAATTCTGGGGAAATCAGAGAAGGCTCCCGGAGGTTTGAATGAATCTTTACAAGGAAGTGTTAAGCATTCAAAACCAAATTGACTATCCCTAGATGGATGATAAGAACTTAGCTTAGTATATATGGGACCCTCCGTAACCTCTCCAGCCTCATCTACTACCCCCCGGCTGGGGGTCCACTACCCCCTTCATCATAAATGCAGAATTCTTGTTTCCTGCAGGCTCTATGCTATTTCCTGGCCTTGCAGGTGTTATTTCTTCACACTGCTCTCCCCCACTTCCACCCCATTTTTACTGGTTGAGGCTTAGCTTGGGGTCATTTACTCCAAAGGAGGAACCTTAGTCCTGTCCTTGATCCCATATCACCCCTCCCCCATAGATGAGCTCATTGCCATACTTCCTTTACTCTGTGCGACCTTAACCCCTCCAAGAACAGACAGTCTGTCCCACTTGTTCCTGCTGGTGTGTGACATCAGGGGACCCGTCAGCTCTGCATGTGACTGTGGGACCCAGGGAGCCAGGCTTGAGGGGAGAAGAGGTTGAGGACTGAGGAAGACCCAGGCATAGTGAGGGCTTTGGGAAGCGACTGGGGGAGCAGGCTGGCTGAATGTGCTGAAGCAGGCGAGAGCTCTAAGCCTCCAGAGCGTGGGGATAGGGAACCAGGTGGAGAAGCCCTGCATCCGAGAAGTCCAGACAGGGGCAGAGGAAGGTCTCTGCCTGGGATCCCCTCCACACTGGCCATTGGGAGATGTGGAGAGCAGAGTCCTACTGAATGGCACACCTGCGGGCCATCTTGGGTGCCAGTCTCCTGGACTGGGGCAGTCCATGTAAGCACCTCAGGGCCAGTGATCAGCCAGGGGGTGCGGGAGCATTCCCACCTCCTCAGGTGTGCACCTGAGTGGAGGACTCTTTCCAAACCCAGGCTGAGCTCAGAACAGCTGGAGGGGCTGGCCCTGACTCGAGGGAGGGTAAAACCACAACCATTACCCCTTTCTCCGAGTTCCCTCAGTTCCCTAGGAGCACACTCAACTCCAGGTCCCAAGCTCTGAGATGCTCCCAGGGCAGCCCTTAGTGCAGTGTTTGGTTGGAAATACTTGGAAAGAGTGAATGCAAGCAAAGCTGCAGGCCCGCGTTAGAAGAGGCCACACCTTGGCCTCTGACTGTGGCTCCTGACCTTCGGTGTGTCCCCAGGGCTTCCTGCAGGTGGACATGCCTGCTGGCTGGGCCCTCTTCAACCCTTTCTCAGTCCTTACTTGACCATTGGTTAGCTTGTGAGAGTCCAAGAAACCCCAGGCAGCCTTCTGCAGTTCCTGTCCTAAACCTAGATGCTGTGAGGGTGGAGCTCAGGCTGTTCACCTTCCCCTCTGGCTGCAGAATGAGGGAGCAGCGAGATGGCCCCTGGGCTCCCTCCCTGGGCAGATGGCAGACTTACAGGCCCAGGGTGAAGGGCAGGGTGGTGGAGCACAGGAGTGTTCCACTGGCGTTCAGGATGGGTGGAGTTGGGGCCTGGTGGCACCACCTACTTCAACCTTGCATTAGCTACCCAGCATCTCTGAGCCGTAGCATATTTATTGATTAAAAGGGGTTAATTTATCTGTCTTGTTGATCTCAAAGAACTGCTGGAGAATGAAAAGCTGTGTTTCACCAATGGCACTGATAGAATCTGCAGTTCTTGTCCCAAGGGCCTCCTGACTCACCCACCTAGAGAAGCAGAGAGTGAAGGGCCTTGGCATTAGAGCTAAGCCTGGATCTCTTGCATCCGCTGCTTTCTGGGGCTCTGGTTCTAGACCAGAAATGACCATGGAGCTCCCCACAAACTGTGCAGCAAACTCAGACTGACCAAGAATAGCCTGGTCTCTTCCTCCTCTCCATATTTTTTCCCCTGAGAATCCCAGGGATCTGCCTGAGAAGAGCTGGCCTTGGCCATGGAGACGGATGGCTCTCCTTCTCCACCGTGGGCTGAGACCCGGTTACCACGCAGGGTTGGGGGTGCTGTCCTCTGCTGCTTGTCCCCAGGTCTCTCCAGACGAGGGGGAGGAAGATGCTGGCGACCGTCCCACAGCTATCAGAACCCCCTCCGAGCAATGCAGCATGTGGGAGTGGGAAAGGATGGGGTGGAGGTGAGGGTGGAATGGGCTCTCCATGGAGTCTGTTCTGGAAAGAGCATAGCCATCCAGTACACTTCATCCTTTGTTGGGCTGCACCTATCAGACCAATAATAATAATAGCAATAGCAATGAGCTGTCACACATCATCTGCTTGGTGCTGCACTAAATAAGATACATGTGCTATCCAATTCAGTCCTGTCTAGAGGCATTATTATTATTATTAATTATTACTACTCTCCCCATCTTCCAGATGAGGCCATTGAGGCATAGAGAGGTTAAGCAAGTAGGAGAATCAAGACTTAAGCTCTGACATTTAGACAATCACTATTACAGGAAAAGGAATGACACATTCATGTAATGGCACTTCGGTGTGCTCTGTGTGCTTCGGGGCAGCTGGAGTGCAGGTGAGTCTGTGAGTGTGTGTGTCTGTGGGGTGGGAGAGGAGACCAGGGGAGGGTCGGCAGGAAGGGTTGGCCCTGCCTGCTGAAGCCAGGTATTGTTTATCTAATAGAACGTTCCCCCACCAACCAACCACCCCCTCCCCCCCAGATGTAAACAGGCAGAGCTCAGCATTTCATCTCCATGGGGAAACCTGAAACCTAAGCTCCCTGGACTCAGGGAGAGCTACTGGAGCCCAGAACGCGGTGTTTGGCACATGGCAGGCATGTAATATTTGTTCGATGACTCAAAGAATGGATGGACAAATAGACCTTGGAGTCAAAAGAAGAGATTTCAAGCTCCAGCGAGACTGCAGTGCATGGCCCTGGGCAAGTCTTGTCCTCTATCCCCAGCGGCCTCCTGTGGGAGACAAAGATGCTTGTTTCAGCCCCAGGCTGAAATGTGCTGTACAAGTTGAGACTCTGAGCTGGAAGGCATTGGCAGCCTCTGCCAGCCCCCAGGGCCTGAGCTGCCTCTGACCTGGGCAGCGCCGTGTGGAGTACAGGTGAGACACTGCAATCCACTGCAGGCCTGATTGAGAAAGGACCAGGGCCGTGGAGGCAGGAAAGCAGAGAGGAAGTGCCTCAGTCTGCCCTGGATGCCTCTGGAGAGTTCGGGTCCTCAGCCCGCATCCCCTCGGGGCTTTATGGGGCCAGGTTATCCTCGGCCATGGCTAGATCAGACAAAGGGTCACAAACTCTTATCCCCAAAGACACTCGGACTTCTGCATGCAAGAAAGAACGCAGCATCTGATTTCCCTTCCCACAGCTGGCAGCATGGAGTCGATATTTTGCTGCGGTGCAGACAGAGTAAAGAGAGAATACAGTGTTGAATGGTTTGGCATTATCAAGGATTTCAGCTCCCCAGGACTCCTGCATAAAGAGATGGAAATTTTAGCTGCCAGAGCCAAGAAACACACAGAAGTATATGAATTTATTACATATTATCTTTCCTTCTTCCAAACAGCCCTGGAAATGTCAAAAGATCAGCCATTGTTTCATCGTTGATTAAAAAAAAAAAAAAAAACAGTTTGGGTTTGGTGGGCTCTGGGCTTGGGCACAGGACAGGCAGCGAGAAGCCCGTGGAGAGGAAGACAGCGTGTTTTCCTGGGGCAACCTTCAGGAGGCCCCGGGCATTTTCCAAACGCTCCCTTGCTGGGTGTTACTTTCACAGATCTCATTTAAGCCAGGAAAAGCAAGCAATTCCACACTTGCTTCCACCAAATCCTCCTGGCCAGCATCTACCAAGCGTCTACTGAGCTGGAGGTTCTATGCACGGCTCGCGCTTCAGCGTCAGTGAGCTCCTTGCTGCAAGGAGTGTTTTGGTGGGGAGCTAAGAGCAGCCTTGGCTCTCAGACACAGCTCCTCTGCCTGCTTGCAGAGTCCAGAGCCACCTGGGAGGAAGTCCAGGGAGGCCTCCCAGAGGACAGGACATCAGAACTGGACCTTGAAGGATATTCTGTTGACAGAGAAGGGAAGCAAAGCACTGCAGCAAAGGGAAGAGAGACGTGGATGGCATGCATTGAACTGCCACATTTGGCCGTCAGACCCAGAAGTCAGGCCTGCAGTGGCTGGGAGGGACATGAGTTTCCCCAGGCACTGGGCATCTGTTGAATCACCCAGGCCATATCTGATCAGAGATCTGCTGTCACTTCCCTCCCTGCTAATGCAGATGTTTTCTCCATCTGTGGCCCCCTCACCACCACCTTCAGCAGGCCGTCCTGTACTGCAGCTGAGCTCACAGGCCCCAGGATGGAAGTTGGCTTCTGGCTCGATCTGTTGCTGCTCTCCTTTGGCTGGAGGGAGGCTGGCTAGAGGGGAGCTCTTGGCCATCCCCATGTTGTGGTGGGACCATGAGATCAAGGGCGTTGAGGGAGGCCATTTAAGGGTATTGGTGGATGTTCGAAAGAAGATTGTCTGTAGTTCCTCCCCGCTGCTGGCACCTGGGGGTCCCCTTCAACTCGGTGCCTGATGAAGCAGCAGGAGGCCAGGTCTTGCTGCCACCTGAGCCTGCAGGGGCACGTGGCCGGGAACGTTCACAGATTTTCCTCTTCCAACTGGACTCCGCTTCAGAGGGGCGCTCTGGATCCCTTCCTCCAAGCCCTCTCCACCTTGTTTCCCACTTGGGCCCCAGGAGTCAGAGACAAATCAGGGAATATCTGAACAGTGAGAAACCTTAGAGTTGGCAGAGCCCTTGGTCCCGCCTGGCTGTGCAGCCACAGTCTGAGCTCCCAGCCCGCCCTCTGCTCCCTGAGCTGGAACTCCACCCTGGCCCTGCAGAGCATTAAGTCTGTTGAGAGTCTCCTGCCTCAGAGCCCAGTTTCTGGCAATTCCAGGCCTCTAGACAGGAGCAGGCCACTCTGAGCCCAGGGGTCTCTGTGTCTGAGCCCTGAGGTCTGTGTATCACCAGCAGCCCTTCCTGCTGCTTCCATGCCCACTGCTAAGACCCAGGTAGAAATATTCCAGACACACAGGCAAAAGCAGCCTCTAAAACCTTAGCCCCCACTGGTAAAGAGGGACCTGAGCCTAGAAACAAATGTAGTCTGAATCCTTCACTTTTGGATTCTGTTTCTCAGTTTTCAGCACATTTTTGCATTTATTTTTCTTATGAGCTTCCAACGCACTGAGCAGGAAGCATGACAAGCATTGCATCGCTCTCACTTGTACGGAAGAGCACGGTGATATAGATTGGTGATAGGCTTGGGGTTGCACAGCTAATGGGTGACACAGCTGGCACTGAGGCCTGTCTCCAAGCCTCTTCTCATAATTCCAGTTTCCTGACACATCCCCAGTCTGGCCCCAGGCCCAGGGGAGAGAATGCAGGGTGCAGGTGGGTCCTTCTAGATTCATAGGCAGTGCCAATCTGGATGGGTGAGGGTGCCCTGGCTTAGGCTCTTCCTCCTGTGAGTCAGGCATCCACCTGATGGACTCAAAAATTCCTCCCAACCTCTATGTTACCTGGCCCCATGGCGCCATCGCATACACCCTCCTCCTTGGTCAGAAAGCCACCACTTCAACATTTCTCTTTCTGCTTTGGGGACAAGAGGCCAGAAACAGAGCACAAAGCTGCAGCAGCATCACAGAGCTGGCAAGGAGTTGGGCTGATGTGGAGGGACAGGCCCTAAGCAGATGACGCAGGAAGACACGACCCCCTCACCGCTGAAGGGCCGTTGTCCAAGGTGGCCCTATAGGCAGAACAAACACAAACGCTCAGCTCTTCATGTCCACTGCAGAACCCCGAGCCCTCATCAGTCCCCCTCGCCCCCCATAGATGCATGCTCGAGAGAGAGGCCAAACCCTCAAGGCTTTTTCAAGAATGTGGAGAAGTTACCAGAATCTGGAAGCAGCATGGGATGTGGTTGGAGCGACGCTCCATCCTCCCCAGGAGCCTCTGCAACCTGACGGCTCCAGCAAACAGTTCAGGGCCTCCCTAGAGAAGGCTGCTCAGGTAGTGCTGCCTTGAAATGGGTCCACTTGGGTAGAGACCAAGAAGAGAGGATGCCCTGGACGAGAGCCGCAGCCCCCGGGGGCCTGTCTCGCCCAGCTCTGGGCCTGAACAAATGACTTTCCGTTCCCCCTCCCTGGAAACCCTTCACTTACGGGAAGCTGGGTGTTATCTTAAGGTCTGTAAACGGCCTGCCTGCTTTTCCAGCTGGAGCTGTTCATTCAGAACAATTAGCATGCAGTTTAGAGCTGGAATGGAACATATGGCAGGGGGTCCCCAGGAGCCAGCGTGTGGCAGCCCAAGAAGGAGGGGAGCAGCCTGGGAGGCACAGGAGGGGGTGTTTGGAAAGAGGAGGGCTGCAAGCCTGCTGCCTAGTCCAGGTACACCTGCTTTCAGCATTGGAAGGAACAGAAGTGAGGCCTGGAGCAAATCCCTTCTGCACTTTAGGTTGCGAGTGCATTAAACATTCCCTGAACAGGCATGTTGGAAAGTCCCAACGCCTGGGCAGCACCCTTCTCTGGAGGTCTTCATGGCAAATAAATCCCCAGGGGTCTGTGCAGGGTGAGGGGTGGGGTTATGGAGGGTATGGCCTCGGCACGCCTGGGCCTTCATTCCTGCACTGTCTATTGGCTAAGGGGCTCCTATGAGCTGAGTTCTGTCCTGGGCATTAGAGATCTGCCAGTGAAGAAAACAAACTGCAGTCCTTGCCCAGGTAGGGTTTTCATTCGGGAATGGAGTATCAGACCTCAGTAAACAGCTGGGTGCTTGAGAGGCAGGTTAGCCTCATGAAGCCACCTGCAGGTGCAACATCCCTTATCTGAAATGCTGAGAAAGTGTTTCAGGTTTTGGATTTAAAAAACAAAAACGTGATATGTCGGAGATAAGACTCTAATCTAAACATAGAATTCATTGTGATTTTGTATCCATCTTACACAGCCTAAAAGTAATTTTATTCAGTATTCTAAGTGTTTTGAGTGCGACCCATCACATGAGGTCGGGTGTGAAAGTTTCTACTTGTGGCATCATGTCAGGGCTCAAAAGAGTTTCAGATTTTCGGGGCTGGTGTTGTGGTGCAGTAGGTTAAGCTGCTACTTGCGACACTAGCATTCCATATCGGAGCACCAATCTGAGTCCTGGCTTCTGATCCAGTTTCCTGCTCATGTACCTGGAAAGGCAGCAGAAGATGGCCCAAGTACTTGGGTCCCTAACCCCCATGTCAGAGACACAGATGGGGTTCTTGGCCCCTGGCTTCAGCTGGGCCCACACCTGGCTGTTACAACCATATTGGGAATGAACCAGCAGATGGAAAATCTGTCTCTCCTTTTCTGTGTCACTATGCCTTTCAAATAAGTGACTAAATCTTAAAAAAAAAAAAAACAAAACCTTTAAATAAGTTTTTGAACATTGCAGATTTTGGATCTGGAAATTAGAGGTGTCCAATCTATACAAGTTTGCATTTTGATCTCCTTTTTACGTAGAAGGAAATGGAAATCAAATGAGTTCTTTAAAAGCATGCTCAAGTCCTCTGAGCTATTAAAGTCTGGATTTAAATTCATCTGGCCCAGTGCCTGCGAGTACGCACTGCACCTCAGAGATGGACAAGACGCCCACCTGCACAAGCTCCAGTTAGGGTTCCGGATGGTGTGCAGGGGCAATAGACCCCCAGAGCACAAGGGCCTCTTAGTAGTGCTACTCTGGCCTCAGCCTTTTATAGCGGAATTGCTACTCTAGAGATGCAGTCTGATTGTTACAGAGCTGGAACTTGGAGGTCCAAGCTGTAGGTGAGGGTTCTTTACACCAAACCACGCTAACTTGCCTGGGTCTTCTCAGCAAGCTCACAACTGTGTTCTCAAAAAACAAGCATGCTGTTCAGCCTGCCCTTCAACCCTCTGCGCTTCAGCCACCACTCCTATAACCCACTAGCTCTCCTGTACCACCTGCCCAGCAATTTGGCATTGCTGGGGAGGGGGCCTCTGAACAGCATTGCACTCCACCCCCAGCCCACATCTGTTTTACTTCCTAAATTGTATCTATTGGTGAGGCAGAGAGACATACCCGTAGAGAAACAGGCAAACAGACACACTGATAGAGAGCTCCCATCCATTGGTTCACTCCCCAAATACCCTTAACAACCGAAGCTAGAACTAGGAGCTGGAAACCTAATCCAGGTCTCTCACATGGGAGGCAGGAACCCAGTCCCTTGAGCCATCACCACTGCCTCCCAGGGTCTGCATTAGCAGGAAGCTGGAACCCGGAGCCAGAGGCATGCTGACTCAGGACTTAGGTATCCTAACTAGTAGGCCAAGGCCCTCCCCAAACCTATGTCCTGTTGTGCTCAGAAGAATGACTGTAAACCAGGCTTTAGGTGTTTTTTTTTCGGGGTCAGAGCTGAACAACACCCTGTCTGAAAGAAACACTGCAGTAACAGCACCGGGAGTGACCACAAGGGCAGGAGGGTGGGGAGAGACGAGGCCAGTGGACGAAACGCCGTGGGTATGGGACTTCCATGGGAGCCCAGAGCTGGGGAAGAAGAGAGCTATAAATTCAGCCTCCCGAAAGAATCTTCTGGAGGTAGGAGACACAGGCTCCCTTAAAATATGTCTGAGATGAGAACCAAAGATCGTTATTTTTGAGCAAGGATATAAAATGCTAAACACTGCCTTTATTAGTCCTTTTTAAAAGCTAGGTGTAAAATACTGCCATTCCCAAGATTGTGTTTTCCCTTTTTTTCCCCTTTAATGGCAGAAATTAAAATCTCCTTAAGCCATTAGCCATCACTCCCCAAGGTGAGCCCCAGAAGCAGCTCTGCCAGAGACCCCTCCCCTCACCCGGCAGTAAGGGGCTGCCCCTCCCTCGCTCCGATTGGCCCTGAATGCCCCCTGGGCAGCAGGGGGTTGAAAGGACTGGCAAGTTTTACAGCTTGGGCCCCAGTCGACCCTGTCTCCCACCAGTTGCCAATTTGTCTGGTTGTTCCCCTCTCACAAATACCTAATGCGAAAGGTATTCTAGGGCTGGAGGGTGGCCAGGGCGGGCCTGCCCCCAGGCTGAAGGGTACAGGCTCCCAGCCTCAGGGGTTGGTCTCTGCTCCCAGGGCTGTCTCACCCCAGCTGGCTTGCCTTTCTTCTTCCCCACTCTGCCTTTCTTTCTTTTTTCTCTTTTCTTTCCATCAAAGGCTGGTGCTACCAGAGAAAAAGTTCATAAAAATGTTATGTCCACCATAAAAGCCCTAATGTGGCATTCTGCATGATCCATGCATTAACATTAACATTTCCCAGACAGTTATTGTGAGATAATGGTCCCAGCCATAATTCAGCGGTAACGTTCCTCCGAGCAAATGTTATGGAGGAATAAATGACTTGTCGAGTGTGCTGCTGCAGTGAGGGAGGGGGCCACGAATGGCTCAAAATGCAGATTCTGGGCCTGAGAGACCCCTGGCGTGGCGGAGGCGGCTCATTCTCAGTCCAGCCACGGGCTCTCTCTGAGCATCCGGGGACCAGGCCCTCGCTCCCTGCTTCCATTTCACACAAATCCCATCTTTCTCCCCAGCGCCACCTGGGAGAATTTGCCAGGAGAAAGGATTCCAGGCCTCAGGGCCATCAGGGGGCTGAGTGGGAAGAGGGGCTTTGGTATTTTAACATAATCCTCCTGACATTCCTCACCCCCTGTGGGCCCAGCACGCTCTACACTTACCTCTGTCTTGGCACTTAGCACCTTGTACTTTTATTATTTGTTTTCAAGTCTCTGTCCCCTGCCATCCCCCTGCCCAGAGTGCACCTGGGCGGCCGGCGCCGTGGCTCAATAGGCTAATCCTCCGCCTTGCTGCGCCGGCACACCGGGTTCTAATCCCGGTCAGGGCGCCAGATTCTGTCCTGGTTGCCCCCCTTCCAGGCCAGCTCTCTGCTGTGGCCAGGGAGGGCAGTGGAGGATGGCCCAAGTGCTTGGGCCCTGCATGCCATGGGAGACCAGGAGAAGTACCTGGCTCCTGCCATCAGATCAGCGCGGTGTGCCGGCCGCAGCGCGCCAGCCGCGGCAGCCATTGGAGGATGAACCAACGGCAAAGGAAGACCTTTCTCTCTGTCTCTCTCTCTCACTGTCCACTCTGCCTGTCAAAAAAAAAAAAAGAGTGCACCTGGGGAGACAGCAGTGACGGCCCAAGTAGTTGGGCCCCTGCCACCCATGTGGGAGACCTGGATGGAGCTCCAGGCTCTTGGTTTCAGCCTGGCCTAGCCCTAGCCTTTCTGGGGAGTGAACCAGTGGGTGTAAGATCTCTCTGTCTCTGTCCCTCTTCCTCTGCCTTTCAGAAAATAAATAAGTTAATTTCTCTCCTTTTTTAAGGTTCTGCCTAAAAGCAAGTACATAATGTCAAAGCTTTAATGACACGGGCCTGGGGGAAATGAGCAAGACCCAAAAAGTCAACCAGGGAGCAGAGGGGCACTCTTGAAAAGGAAGGGGGGTGTGAGCAAAGACAGAAATGATGAGAAACAGACTCCCACAAGCGTGCTTACCTTGCATCAGTGGGTGTTGAACGTGCAGTCCTGGGAGACCATTTGGCCATGAACATGGCCTGTCTTAGAATGTCCCCCACTACTGCTTCCCGGTGCTCTTCCCTGACACTTTATCACTCGTGGATCATGGCCTGGGCAGAGCCCTGCCGGCCTCACTGTTGCCCACCCAGCTGCCCCTGAGCTGCAGAAGGGTGGCACAGACACACTCTTGCTGTCCTCTGTACTTGCCCATGCCCCAAGGGAAGACTGCGCAGCACCCCCATCCCTCCAGAAATGCTAGGAGGCAGGAAGATGTCTGTGAGATGCAGAGGGGAAAGTGCCGGCCCCTCTCCAAATGCCTTATGTTGTGGCCACCACGGTGGCTCCCCAGAGTGCAGGTCCAGTGTTGCGACAGTGGCAAAGGAGATGGTGACCTCTGCAAGGTATTCAAAGGGCTCTGGGGAGGCTTCGCCCCATTCACAATCATCTTCCCCAGCCCAGGGCCTCACAATATCGCGGGGTTAACGTGGCCTGCCGTGTAGGCATCTCCAATAGGCAGGCTTTCACCCACCCCCTAACGACTGCTGGTGACAGTAGCGTCCCCATCCCCGGCGGCTCTCACTGATAGAACCTCTTCCCACGAAAGGGACACTTTTCTCCCCTCTGTCCTAGCCCTGCTCTCAGAGCAGCACCGTAAGCACCACCTTTCTCTGCTTAGTACTTCCTTAGATATTGAAGACACCAGTCCAGCCCTCCCCAGGCCTTCTGCTCTACAGGAATCCACCTCTCTGCAGCGTCCACGCCGTCCTCCACAGATGCACTGCGTGCCACCCGTGTCCCTCTCGGCACGTCCACATGCCCCTCCAGGGCGGCCCCTTCATCTGGACACCAGCCTCGTACTCACACAGGCCAAGATGACAATGACCCTTCTTTGTTTTATTTCTTCTTTTCCTGGCAAGCACATCACAGCACAGGTACCTTGACTTCTCAGTAAACTTCGCTGCTTTTATTCTAGATGAGACATTTTTAAGGCCCATCTCCCTTACTTGTGCAATTTGTGTTTCACTCTAACAGTGTACATTTATAGTTCTTTCTACTCGACATCAGCTCCTTGATTTCTGCCTGTAATTTCTGCCTCACAAGCTGTTTCTCCATCTTTCTTTTCCTTGACATATTTTTAAATTTTTAATCAACACAAAATGTATGGGGTATTGTGTGGTGTTACAATCCATGTATATATAATGTGTAATGATCAGATCTGGGTAATTAGTATATCCACCACCTCACACAATTATCATATCTCAGTGTTGGAGCATTCAAAACCTTCTCTACTAACTACTTGAAATATTCACTTAATTGTTGTCCATCGCAGTTGCCCATTTGTGCTATAGAACAGTAATGGTTGGTCCTCTCCCCAACCTCCCCCTGCACTTGTGAGCCATCCTCTCTCCATTCCTTCCTCCCCTCCACCCCTGCCAGCCTCTAGTTGCCGCCGGCAACTCTCTGCTTCAGTGAGATCAACTTTGTCATTGTCCACTGATGAGTAGGAACACGTAGTTGGGTGCCTTTCTCAGCCTCAATCCTCTCTAAACACAGGGGCTGTGCCTTCCCGTACGTGCGATGAGGAGCCTGCCTTCCACAACACCACACAGGGCATTGGTGAAGGTGCTCAACAGTGCAAAGCTGCTAGAGACCTCGCTCCAGACTGAAGCCTAATTATCACACTGACCAGGGACCTCATTAGCTAGCAGTTCACCCACCTGTTCTCCCATCCAGCTAACTCTTCTCCATTCTACCCAGGCGGTCGTGGAAGACTTTTTCATATTCCTGCTGAAATCAAGACACTCCTCTGAGTTTTCCTTATCTACTCATCTAGAGATTCCAAATTTTTAAAAGGGCAATAGAGTGAGTTTGACATAACTGTTTTTTCAAGGAAACCATTCTGCTTTGGGTCATTCTTTCACTCATAAATAATCCCATTTAGGATTTTTACTAGCAATTAATGTCAAACTTAGTGTTTTGTGGCTTCCAGAATCTGATGTTTGAATTGCTTCAGGAAAATAGGGGCAACTTTTTCCTGTTTATGTCTCTAAAATACTGTTCTTAACAGTCCACAGCCGACGGTGGTTCTACTCGCCTGTCTTTGAGTTCTTTTCCCTACCGGGAGATGCGATTTGCTGATGTCTGCAGCCTTGAGTTTATTTAAAGCTATTAGAAGCTGCTTTACCATTTCCTCACCTGTCTCAGACTTGAACCCTTTTAAAATCATCTTTCTGGCTCGATGATCATTGTCCTTGAAAAAAACAAAGCAAAGTGGGAGTTAAATCATTTGTTTCCCTTCTGTCATCTGGTAACCTCATATGTCTGCCCCAGGCTACGGCTCCCACAAACCCTTGTTTTGTTCTTTTCTTCCTCTCCATTTTGCTTCAAGTATTGCTTGTGGAGAGAGAGGGGTGAGGAGGTGTGTGGGTGTGTGCCATCCTGGTGGGGGGAGGTATTTTCAAACTCCTGTTCGCTCTGGTCTCCGACTTTCTACCATGCTTCTAACAGATTGCAGCAACTCTTTTCTACTGCTTCTTATTTATAAGCCCTTCCCCATCTTTGGACATGAGCTTTTTTAAAAAACAATTGTTTATTTGAAAGGCAGAATGACAGAGAGACAGGGAGAGACAGAAAGAGATCTTCCATCTACTGGTTCACTCTACAAATAGCCATGAAGGTAGGTGCTGTGTTAGACCAAACCCAGGAGCCTGGAACTCCAGCCAGGTTTCCCATGTGGGTGGCAGGGGTCCAGGTACTTGGACCATCTTCTCTTGTTTCCCAGGCACATTCACAGGGCAGAGCAGCCGTGGGTCTCAAACTGGCACCCTGACATGGGATGCTGATTTGCAAGCAGTGGCCTCACCTACTGCACCACAATGCCGGTCCCATGGAGCATGTGCTTTTAAATCATCACAGAGTTCATATTTGAAAATGAAAATTCATGGGGCCAGAACTGTCACATAGTGGGTAAAACCTCCACCTGCAGTGTCAGCATCCCATATGGACTCCAGTTCAGGTCCTAGCTGCTCTACTTCTGATCCAACTCCCTGCTGAGGTGCCTGAGAAAGCAGCAGAGAATAGCCCAAGTGCTTGGGCCTTTGCACCCACATAGGAGACCTGGAAGAAGCTCCTGGCTCCTGGCTTTGGACCAGCCCACCTCCGGCCATTGCGGTCATTTGAGAAGTAGACCAGCAGATGGAGGATCTCTATGTCTCTCCCTCTCTCTCTCTCTGTAACTCTACCTTTCAAATAGAGAGAGAGAGAGAGAATGATAATTCAGACAAAAATGTGCTGTCTGTTGCATTTTACATTCACCACTAGAAAGGGGTTGAACCTTACCCTCTTTTACCAGTCCTCCTTAGAAATACAGTTAACAATGAAATACAGCCATTATTTTTTGATCCCTAATTATAAAGCACCACTGTGGGTGATACAGATGGGAAAAGACTTGCCCCTGCCTTAGACACCATGGAGGAGGCAGACACACAAATGACCCTAGCCCTTGTAGAATGAGACGGAGATTAGAACAGAGGTGTGTAGGAACTGCTGCGAGAACCCACAGGGGAGAGAGACCATGTCTGATCTGAGGTTCATGTGAGGCGGCATCCAGAATGGTCGTGGAAGGGAGGTAGAATATCCGAAGTCAGAGATGCCGAGGCAGCTATACCTGCCTTGTGGAGGGCATGAAGTGAAGAAGCAAGGGTGTTTGGGAAGCAGCAGGTCATCCGGGGGCCTGGGGCAGAGTATGTCCCCAGATGCCCGTTTTCAGCTCTCTGCTCTACCCAGCGTCCCATCAGAACCTGGAGCACAGGGCATCCTCAAATCAACTCATCAGCACCTCCTCCAAACCTGCTCTGCCTCAGCCACCCATCTTCAGATGTTAAAAATTAAAATACATATAGTTATGCACATGTTTAACATAAAATATAACTATATACATGCCATTTGAACATAAACTAAAACATTTTATGTTAAAAAGACGTTAACAAAAATATGAAAAGTGTTCACTTGATAGTATACAGGTTGCATTATTGATCTTTCAGTCACATAAATATGATTGTCTTTTAAAATAGGACCTTCTAAAAAATTTAAATTGGTGAACTCCCAGGACACTGAGCACTGAGCTTAGAGTGAAAAGGTCTGAATCTGAATTTAGGATCCAGCACTTAGATTGGGCAAGTCTCTTAATCTCTCTGAGCCTTTATTTCTTTATCTGTAAAATGGGGAGATAGTGCCCATGTCCCCTCCTCACATAGCAGGAGGCATGAGGGTCAAATGAGAACATGTGGAAGGCATAGCTTTGTAGAGGGCCACATGGTACGTGGAGGTGCACCTGCTATTGGTAAGGTCTGGGACCTGGGTCTGCACACCACGGGGTAAATTCCTTTTGATGGAGCAGAGGTTTCCTGGGGATAGGGTTTGACACTCACTGCCAGTGAAGTGACTGGGAGAAGGCAGGGTTGAGAGAGAGGTACAGAGCAGGCCCGTTCTGCTTGGGGCTACAGCTAGGTGTTTCTGAGACTGCTTTGGAAGCTGTCAGAGGCCACACTGTGCACCAGGTTCTGTGGGTAGCCACCCTGCCGTGCCCCAGGGGAGAGGCTGTGGGGTGACTGGGGGCTGTTCTGTGGCACCTTTCCCACAAGCCTTCCTCTGCAGAAAGGCCGTGTGCGAATGTGGTGGGAGATGGCAGGACAGAGGTGTTTGGCTCTGCAGATAACCATGAAGGCAGATGCACCTGCACACGCCCACCTCCACCACCTATCACCGGCACTGCAGGCACTCTGGACACAAGGAAGGCAAATCCATCGACTCTGACCTCACAGGACACCCTCCAATGGGGACACATATGTCAGTGGTTACACATCAGTCGAGTGAGTGACAGAATCAAGGTGTGCACAGGATGATGGGAGCACAGAGGGAGGGGTCACTGAGTGCCTGTCCAGACAAGGCTTCCGGGGCACTTCACCTGCGCTGAGTTATTAGGGATGCATGCCAGTCCAGGCAGATTAAGCAGGAAAAGGAGTTCCAGGAAGTGAGAGTGAAACAAGGAATGTAGGAGAAACAAACCTGGGGAAGAGTGAGCAGGAGACTATGAGATCGTAGTTGGGCGTGGTTGACTTTTGGAGGCCGCCGTGGAATGTCCTGGTGATGTCCTACCTCATTCAGTTTTGCACCTGTAGTTTCCTGCCAAGTAGAATTTATTTTTCTTTTCCACTGGATTGGCAGCACCTTGAGGGCAGAACCTGGGTCTTACTCCTCTTTGTCCCCTGCCATATGTTTTTATCTTGCTCACAGACCAGGTGCTGGATGGAAACTTCGAATGCCCCAAAGATTTGTTGGTTACTCCCCATCTCTTTATCTTGGTTTCTTATGCTGTTAATGCAAATGCCTCCCAGGACAGCGTCATGGGGTAGTGCATGCTCCCCAGAGGCCAACCATGCCCTTTATGAACTGTGTGGTGTTGAGTGTATCACTTGAGCCCTCTGAATCTGTGCTAACACACTAGCCATGTGTGTCTATTCAAATAAAAATAAAATAAAAAATTCAGTTACTGGGTCACACCAGGTACCAATCAGGTGCTCTGTAGCCACGTGGTGTCTGTGGCATGGGCAGATACATCACTACTGGAAGTCCCCCTAGACAGTGCAAGGCTGATCTGCAGGTGCATGCAAGTACAAGTTCCTACCTCAGGTGGAGTGGGTGGAAAGCACTGGGCACGCTGGCTGGTCACAGGAAACCCTCAGTAAACATTGGCCATTATTACTCTGAATGAATGAGAGTATCTGAGACCTGGACTGTCCAGCATCATTTAAGAATCGTCTTGAGCCCCTTCAGACGTGAAGAGAAGGCTGGTGTCAGGGACAGTCGAGGAAGGGGCTTGAACATGCAATTTGAGAATGTAGGGTAGATGCGACAGGCAGCTCTCCAGACACCGCCCTAGAGAGGCACCTCGAGGACTTCAGCAGTGAGATGATTTTGGAGCCCTCTCTGCATGGTCACTCACTTGTGATGTCACCCTGGCCAGTTTGGGTCCTGGGCGGCAGCAGATGGGCTGGGACCTGGGGTAGGCGGAGGAGGGGGCTCTGGTTCAGAAGTCCATCTGCGTCCCCATGGCGGGGACAGCTCAGAGCGCGTGGCCAGATGGCCAGGCAGTTTCTCTTCCTGGGAGCACACTGCGTCTCTGCACGTGACTGCCCCGCTCTTGCGCCTTGCATGTCAGGGCCCCAGTGAGCAGGATCCACCCGTGACCTAGAGTCAGCATGAAGGGGAGAAGGGCTGTAGCTGGGAGGCCTGGCCAGAGGGAGCTGGTGGCTTTGGGCTTCAGCTCCTCTGGAGCTGGGCTGGATGCCACAATTGGGCACGGAAGAAGCCATGCCCACCCAGCTCGGGTCATGCTCCTGGGAGCTTCCCCGGCTCAGGGTCCATCACAGAAGCCCTCACCTTCTCCCTCGCTTCCCTGGCCTTGCCCTGCTCTGCCCTGAGCCAGACAACATCCCTGGGCCAGAAGACAGAGGGTTTTCCAGTGAGGATGACCCTTGGTCCCCACCTCAAGGACAGCCCTTGCTGGACACTGGTCAGCAGCCCCCCCAAGAGAAAGGGAAAGGATTCACTGTGGGTTAGGGAAGAGTTCTGGTTTTGGTGTAGTGAGTCTGGCCAGGGGGCTCTCGCTGCCTCCCTGTGTGGCCCAAGAGTCACGCCTCTCTGGAGTAGGCCCCCGCAAGGTCCCTACCAGCTCTTGTTTCTACCACTGCGTGTAGAAGTGGGCTGGGGGAGGAGGGGTACTGAAACCTTCTCAGAGACAAGAGGCTGCTCTCCTCCCAGCCCCTCTCTGCACCTCCCTCTCCCACCTCCTGCTCTTCTCCTCCCTCTAGGATGGATTGAGGCAGTGTGGAGAAATCCGAATAACTAATCAGAGTCCTCATTAACCCCCTGCTGGGATGCTCAAACATTCGCTTTGCTGTTTGTGAAGCAGGAAAAAAAAGCTCTCTCTGCATTAAAATTGATGTGTTATTAATCCCTGTGCTCCTGACCCGGTGGGCCACTCCGCCATCCTGCCTGGGCCCAGCAGCACGGAGCGGCTACCTTGGGCCACTTGGACTTTCTATTATTTATTGGCCCAGGGCGAAGCAGCCTCCTCACAGGGAGAAGGCTTGGCGCCGACACGGGGACAACTGTTTTGTTTTTCTCCCTGGCCCAGGCCTGCAGGAGGCCTCTGCTCAACCCCACCCCAAGGTGCAGCTGCCAGGCTGTGGTGCTGGACCAGTGGGTGTGTCTCTCTCCAGTCCTGGGAGGCCGTGGCAATCTGCCCCGTGCTTCTGATGAGCCAGCCAGGAAGCAGGCAGCTTCTGGGTCCCGTGGTGGGCTGGGCGTAGAAGGCTGCCTTAGTGTCTAGTGCAAGGGCTGACTCATTGCCAACACCTGGGA
This sequence comes from Oryctolagus cuniculus, assembly GCF_964237555.1. Lineage (NCBI taxonomy): Eukaryota > Metazoa > Chordata > Mammalia > Lagomorpha > Leporidae > Oryctolagus > Oryctolagus cuniculus. Next base: position 118,549,744 of record NC_091432.1, read on the forward strand.
CCACAGTGCGCCTGTGGCCTCCCTGAGGCTGTCACCCCTCTCCCTCCAGGGCTTAAAGCTGCTTTCTGGCCCTGCACCCTAGGCAGGCACCCTCCCATCGCACACCCTCTGCAGAAGAGCAGGAATCCATACGTATTCATTGTGTGCCTGAGCCAGTGCAGGAGCTGTGGGGATTCGAAGGCCTGTAAGGCACAGTCCCTACCCCCAAGGAAACTGCACTGTAGTTGGAGCAACAAGTCCCTCCCTGAAAGGACACTTTTGTATTAAACAGCAAGCAAAGGTAGTTAGGGAGGCAGGATGGGAGGGGAGAGGGAGGGTCCTGGTCTGTCTTCTATGCTGAGACAGAACACACGCTGGGTAATTTAACAAGGAACTGGAGCTTGTGTGGTTCACGGTTCCGGAGGCTCAGGAGTCCAGGGAAGAGGGGCCGCATTGGCAAGGATCTTCTTGCTGCACCAAAGCATCACGTAAAGATGAATGGGGGGCCGGCGCCACGGCTCACTAGGCTAATCCTCCACCTTGCGGCACCGGCACACTGGGTTCTAGTCCCGGTCGGGGCACCAGATTCTGTCCTGGTTGCCCCTCTTCCAGGCCAGCTCTCTGCTGTGGCCAGGGAGTGCAGTGGAAGATGGCCCAAGTGCTTGGGCCCTGCACCCCATGGGAGACCAGGAGAAGCACCTGGCTCCTGCCTTCGGATCAGCGCGGTGTGCCGGCCGCAGCGCACCGGCTGCAGCAGCCATTGGAGGGCGAACCAACGGCAAAGGAAGACCTTCCTCTCTGTCTCTCTCTCTCTGTCCACTCTGCCTGTTAAAATAAATAAATAAATAAATAATTTAATTAAAAAAAAAAAAAAAGATGAATGGGTAGGTGAGAGCCAGAGAGAAAAATCAGGAAGGAAACTAGAGCCACTCCTCTGTTAACAGCACAAATCCGGCTGTGAGAATGGAGTCTTTGTGTCCTCACCACCTTTTAAAGGTCCTGCCTCTTTTTTTTTGACAGAGTTAGACAGTAAGAGAGAGAGAGAGAGAGAGAGAAAGGTCTTCCTTCCATTGGTTCACCCCCCAGATGGCCACTACGGCTGCAGCTACGCCGATCTGAAGTCAGGAGCCAGGTGCTTCCTCCTGGTCTCCCACAAGGGTGCAGGGGCCCAAGGACTTGGGCCATCGTCCACTGCCTTCTCGGGCCACAGCAGAGAGCTGGACTGGAAGAGGAGCAGCCAGGACTAGAACCGGCGTCCATATGGGATGCCGGCACCGCAGGCAGAGGATTAACCAAGTGAGCCATGGCGCCGGCCCCCCCGTCCTGCCTTTTTTTTTTTTTTTTTTTTTTTTTTTTTTGACAGGCAGAGTGGACAGTGAGAGAGAGAGAGACAGAGAGAAAGGTCTTCCTTTGCTGTTGGTTCACCCTCCAATGGCGCACTGCGCTGATCCGAAGCCAGGAGCCAGGTGCTTCTCCTGGTCTCCCATGGGGTGCAGGGCCCAAGCACTTGGGCCATCCTCCACTGCACTCCCAGACCACAGCAGAGAGCTGGCCTGGAAGAGGGGCAACCGGGACAGAATCCGGCGCCCTGACCGGGCCTAGAACCTGGTGTGCCAGCGCCGCAGACGGAGGATCAGCCTATTGAGCCGCGGCCCCGACCCCGGTCCTGCCTCTTAATACCATTACAGTGGAAATTAAATTTCAACCTGAGTTTTGGAGGAGACATTCGAACCATGGAAGGGAAGGAGGGTGGGAAGGAAGATGAGGAAGGGAGGACCTAAGGAGTGGAGAAGGCTCCTGTGGGTTCTCATGAGCCTCAGGTGGTGTGGGAAGTCTGCTGCACATTGCTCATTCATGATTGACTGGTCTGGACTCTGCCCTCTTTATTGGTTGTCCTTCCACTACTATGGGTCTATCCACACCTGTAGCCTATCTTGACCTGTGAGCCACAGGCAGTGCCTGGGTCTGCGTAAACCCCATTATGTGGTGACTCTATGCAGTTGGTCCCTAAGAACAGCTTTGTAAGAAGGAGGAGAGGGAGAAAGAGCTGGGAGTGGAGGGTGAGAAGAAAGAGGGATTTATTCCTAGCCCTTACTCCCAATCACCTTCTTCTATCCCACTGAGAAAACGTCAGAGCCCGCCTTCCCACCTGACTCCGGTTGGTGAAGAGGGTTGTTCCGCCGACACTGTCGAATGCTACCAGATGCCAGGGATCCCAAGGAAGCAAAACGAGCCTGGGTTCCTGCCCATATGGAGTTTGCAGCCTAGTAGAGAAAACAGGCATTACTCAAATAATCACAAACAAATGTGTAATTACAAACCTAATTGAGTGCTCAAATGGAATTAAGAGATGTGGTGTGCCCAAGCAGCCAAGCGGGCTAGAGGTCAGTGCAGCTTTCCAGAGGAAGTGGCTCAAGCGAAGAAGAGAAAGCAAAGCAGGCCGTTTACCAACCGAAGGTGATTTCCTGCCACTTTTGGTAACCTCTCCCCTTGGGTCATATTTTACAGCTTTGAATTAAAAAAAAATACATATACGTGATTCCTGGTTCATGGTAGGTATCCAGTGAGGGTTAAATAAATACACAGATGTAGAACAACAACAAGAAAGAGCATCATCCTCCAGGAAGATGAGATAGCTTGTGCAAAGGCCCTGTGGTAGAGAGAAACCCTGTTTGAGGGAACAAAAGCCTGGGTGGATGGAGGGCAAAGGGCAAGTTAAAGGAGGCTGGAGAGGTGGGGAGGTGTGTGTGTGTGGGGGGGGGCTGCATCTGATCTTGTGGGCTGATAAGGATTCTGGTGCTGATCTCAAGAGGAACCAGTAATTTGTTTGAAACAAGGAAGGTATGGCGTTGTAGTAGAATGAGATTTGCACTTCAAAAAGATCTCTCTGGCCGTTAAGTGGAGAACAGATGGAGAGTGTCAAGAATGTTAAATGGGTCATCTTAGTCCCTTGCTGTTTCCTATCTCCCACGTTAGTGCGCTGAAGTCTATAGAATGTGCTGGAGCTGTGTGAAGGAGATGCATATCTCAGTTCTGGTCCCCAGTATTCAGCCTCAGCTAAGAACTCACAAAGCTAGACGGCCACCCTTGGGCTGGCAGCCCCCCTTTCCTAACAGCAGAGAGTCAGCCTGGCCCGGCCACGGTGTCCATCCTAAGTGCAGCCTATGGGACCCGGAGAGCAAGAGATGTGCCGCTGCCTTTGTGACACTAGATATCAGAATAGAAAGCAGCTGAGAGAATGGATTGGCAGCTGGGAGGTGGGCTGCAGGGGAGCCAGGGGAGCAGGAAGGCAGGATTACCCCCGGTGGAGCAGGCACTATAATGGCCTGTCTAGTGGGGTGTGCAGGCACAGACTCAAGCGTGCAAACTGCTGGCTGCAGGCACCTCCTCTCCATCTGAGCTAATGGCGCCTCTTCCCTTCCTTGCTTCTGCTTGCTTTGTCTCGCTTAGGGCCAGAGCCCTCCCTTTCTTCTCGCATTTCAACAAATATTAATTGATCATATTGTGCGTGTAAGGACAGTCCAGAGGTCAAAAAGTCCCCACACTGTCCTTGCCCTGAAGTGCACTGCCTCCTGGAGGGGAGTTGGAGATGGGAACCGTTAACCCATAGAAGGCAGAAGGAAATAGGCACTAAGGTGGGACGTCCATGTGCCTTGCCTTGCCTTGCCTTGCCTTGTCTCTCCTGGGACGGTCTCAACTGAAACCTGTAGCTGCTGCAATTGTGCCCTCTTTTACTCTCAAGATTATTCCAGTTTGGAAGATCAATGCTGGGGCCACCCTAACACTGTGCCACGGCTCTAAGGAAGCATTGCAGAGTAAGTAACACTGGAGCTGAGTCGTTGAGGAATGAGCTGTATTTCAGCTGTTGCAGCGTGGAAAGAGGACCAGGCAAAGTCCTGGGGCCTCATAGGAGAGGATGGGTTTAGCTTAGCCGCTGCCTCCACTAGGAGTCAGCAAACCTTTCCTGTAGTGGCTCTGACAGTATGTGTTTCAGGTGTGGTGTCGCCACTACCCAGTACAGCCAGTGTGGTGAGCAGTGGCCTCTTCCACATCAACAAAGGAATGTGGATGTGTTCCAGTAAAATTTTATTTACAAAAACAGCCTCAGGATTTGACCCGGGGCGTAGGCTGCTATGGCAAAACACCTTAGCCTGGGTCCTTTATGAACAACAGGATTTGTAGCTCTCATAGTTCTGGAGGTGGGCAAGCCCAAGAGCAAGGTGCCGGCAGATTCCGTGTCGGGTGTGGACCCAGTCCTCATAGATGGTGCCTCCTTGTAGGACTCTTGTGGTGTCTGCGTGGTGGGTGGACCCGGAGCTCCCTCCAGCCCCTTTTGTGAGGGCACGACCCACATTCTCCAAGGGTCTCACCTCCTAGGACCACCACAGTGGGGGTGAGGTCTCAATGTCAATGTCAGGAAGAGGTTCAGACAACGGCAATATATTTGCCAGCCACGCAGAGTGAGGGTACTTGAAGGAGAAGCATAGGAGACAAGTCTGGAACGTAAGATGGGAATCATGTCATGAATACCTGCACCAAAGACATATTTTGAGGATAGAAATGAGTCACCTGAGATCCTCGGGTTTGTTGTTGGGGTCTAGAGGGTACCAGAGAAAAGCAGGGAGCAATGAGAAGGAAACAGGACTGGACCTGCTCCTGTAGGCCTATGGGAGTGCAATACCTGCCCTTCCAGAATGTTCCCTTTTGTTCAATCTGCCCTTCCCAACATTCTCTCTTTGTCATTCTGAGGGTGCTTAGGGGCCTCACCCTCTTGGGTAGACACAGTGATGAGGTGCTGCCCTTAGGCAATTAATGACCCCCTCCCACTTCCCACCCAGAGGAGCCCAAGTGCTTCTCGATGGCTTCTACCTCAGAACTCCCCATAGACTCTGATCCACACTCATTGCCACAGAAGAGAGAGCTGTTGGCCATCTGCTGTCCCCTCCATGTCCCCCAAACCCTTGGGAATGCACAGGACACCTTCTCACTGAATACCCCAGTAGATGAACACGAGATTCCTCCTACACTGCAGAAAGTCCAGCACCCCAAGATTTGAAGAGAAAGGTGTTTAGGCTGTCTTGGTCATGTCTTCCCTCAAGGTCCTTGTATGAATCGGCTCTTCCTTACTAAAGCTAAAATATCTAGGAAAGAAGAAGGTCTATTTAATCTTATAGTTTTGGGGTTCACAGTCCCACATGGAGTGGCCTGATTAGTCTGGTATCTGATGACAAAACACACACAAAGGAGGGATCATATGGTGAGCCAGGGATCAGAGCCAGGGAGCACACTCTTCCTCCATGTCCTTGTGTCTGTCTTGCTAAGGCCATCATGATTCCATCATGGGCTCCACCTTAGCAACCTAACCAAATCCAGTCATTTCCCTAAGGCCTCACCTCCAGGTACCATAATTGGATCAAGTCTCCACCCTTAATCTATCAACTCAGATCTTCATCTCTTGTTCACAATTGTGAACAGCTCCTGGCACATAACAGGCACTCAATAAACATTTGTTGAATGAGTGAATAACAATTTGATTCCCTTCCCTCCCAGACTAGGCGTCTCTTTTAAGAGCCACAAGAGGCCGGCGCCACGGTTCAATAGGCTAATCCTCCGCCTGCGGCACTGGCACACCCGGTTCTAGTCCAGGTTGGGGCGCCAGATTCTGTCCCGGTTGCCCCCCTTCCAGGCCAGCTCTCTGCTGTGGCCAGGGAGTGCAGTGGAGGATGGCCCAAGTACTTGGGCCCTGCACCCCATGGGAGACCAGGAGAAGCACCTGGCTTCGGATCAGCGCGATGAGCCGGCTGTAGCACGCTGGCTACTGCGGCCATTGGAGGGTGAACCAATGGCAAAAGGAAGACCTTTCTCCCTGTCTTTCTCTCTCACTGTCCACTCTGCCTGTCAAAAATAAAAAAGAGCCACAAGAGAGTTAAAGAGAACGAAGAGGGGGTGGGGAGCAGAGAACCACCTGCCCTGGGCCTCCATCCTAAACCAAGCAAATAGCCAGCAGAAGCTTTGAAATAACAGTCGTTATTTAACAAGTTGACCTTGGCAATAGGAAAAATCATTTTTCAGAACAAACCTCAAGGTTTTCAAAGTATGTTGTAGTTTGTTGTTCTGTGTTTTTGTTGTTGTTGGTTTTTTTTTTTTTTTTTTTTGGGGGGGGGGTGGTTGTTTTGGTTTGGTTTGGTTTTGGTTTCAATAGGGAATGATGTCCAGGGGAAGGTGTGAATTCTATGTAACTTAATCCAGACATGTGACTCTTAGTTCTGGTTATTCTGTCTGTAAAATGGTCATATTGATAGAACTACCAACCTCATGAAGTTATTATGGAGCTTAAATAAAAAGTTAACAAAGGGGCGGACATTGTGGTGTAGCAAGTTAGGCTGCTGCTTGGGACATCCTTATCCCAGTGCCAGTTCAAGTCCCAGTTCCTCCGCTTCCAATCCAACTTCCTGCTGTTGCCTCCTGGGGCTGCAGCAGTTGATGGCTTAAGTGCTTGGGTCCCTGCCATCCACAATGGAGTTCTAGGTCCTGGCTTCAGCTTTGGCCAGTACTGTTTTTGGGGGCCATTTGGGGAATGAATCATCATCAATGTCATAGAAGACATCTCTGTGTCATTCTGCTTTCAAATAGATGAAGAATAAAAACAAATAAAGATTAAGCAAACAAACAAAAAACCAATGCCTGGTCCCTACATTCAGGAAATCTGATTAAAAGAGAAAAAAAGCTTCCGGGTATATGAATCATCTGGCTGATACAGAGGGGTATGACGTCTTGTTAACGCTGGGTCAGGCACAGCAAGGCATCCCCTTCTCATGGATGGAGAAACTGAGGCCCAGGGCAGGGCCGTGCTAGCCCAGGAAGGCTGTGGACAGAAGCCAGGTGTCATGGCTCCCAGTGTAGTTTTCAGCCTCTGTTAGTTTCTCAGGTGCTGACTCCGTAGAAACAGGGACTCTGGGCTCTACTTTGGAACCTCTCCCGTACTCCTGGCTGGAAGGGGACTCCTGCCTCGACTTCCCTGTGAATCGCAACTCTTCAGAAACAGCCAGGGAGGGAGGCCTGTAAATAAAACCCTTTCCATCCTGTCAATGCCTGAGATGCATTTCCTAGAGGCATCCGGCTGAGTTTTACAAACCTTCCTTCCAGGAGCAGGTTGTGACTGGGGCCTCTGCACAGGCATAAATCCTCCTTGACCAGGAGGCTTGGGCAGCAGGTCACCAGGCTGGCACCGTCACGTGAAGTGTGATCATCATGGAGAGAGCAGGGCCCTGCAAAGGGCAGGGAGGCACCAAGAGATTAATTTCTTCAATGTCATGCTTCCCTTGCGTTCCTTAATGATGGAGATTTACATGTGTGGGGAAAATTGCAATTTCCCCTGGAAGGCATGGAGGGGACATCAGAGCCACTGGACTGTTTTGCAAGTGAGTGTGTCCTCAGGGCGCTGCATCCATCTGACTTGGAATCTCTTAGCTTCTGACTATACATGGGCCTGACTGCGACCAAGCCATGAACCAGAATCCGTGCCTTTGTGTGTCTGCTTCTGGGATTATTTGTTCATGTGTGTGTGTTGTCACTGCTGCCTTTGTGACTGCGTGTAGATCAATGTGTGTTTCTTTAAAAAAAATTTTCTCATTTCCTGCATAAATTACTCCATGTAAAAGGCCATCCGGAGCTCAGTTCCTAGCATCCATTTTCAATAAAGCAATATTATCAGAGCCTGGTCCCAAAACTAGTCCCAGGAGAGGCTTTTCCTAGATTCTTTGTCAAACGAAATGTCACCGACTCACCAAATGATGAGAAGAATTCTTCTTGTTTATTTCCCCAGCGAGGCAGAACAGAAGCAGCGCAGCCTCTTGACATCTTTTCCCTGCCTGGGTGAGCAGGTGGGCAGGTGCCAAGGAGGCCACAGTAAAACCCTGGGCCTGGCTCTTTCACTTTACCCCATAACTAGCTTTGTAATTTTAAGCAAATCACTTAACTTTTCTAACTTCAGTTTCCCCTGTTTTTAAATGGGACTAATAATACCTACTTTATAGTGTTGTTGTAAGGATTAAATAGCAAATGGGATAATATAGTTCTTTGTAAAGGAGACAAGCGTAGGGTATGTAACACATTCTGTATACACCACACACACACACACACACACACTTTTATTTACTCCTCCATCCAACAAATACTTATTGAATACATACTATGTACAAGGTACATATTGGGCTCTGGGGAGATACGTTGGCTTGAGATTCCATTTACGGTTTTATCATCTAGTGGGTAGACAGACTGATCACAGACAATCCCAGTTTGGTGGGACAAGTGCTAATAGAACTGTGCACAGGCTGCTCTAAGCTAATGGAGTGATCCTTGTGGCAGACTTACATAAGATGGAGTGGACCACAGTGAGACGACTTGGAGGCTCCTGCCGAGCTAAGTTATAGCAGTGGAGATGGGAGGAGAAGAGGGTAGCTCAAATGTGGGGAGCAACCCGGACTGGACTGAGTTACTGGAATTAAGACTTATTCTATGCATCTGCTCTCCCACAATATGGCGCTGGGAGAGGAGAAAACAGCTTCTACGCAGCTGCCTCTTGCCAACTTGAGTGCTGACCTCCAGGAGCTGATCCTGCTCCTGATTGGAGGAGAGCAGCGTACTCGGCGTGTGGGCAACCGAGTTGGGATTGGCGGAGGAGGACTATAAAGGAGGAGAGAGACGGCATGCACCAGGAACATCTAAGGGGAACACCTGTGCAGCCCCCGAGAGAGCCGGCCGGCGGTGTGCCGCTCCCCCGCGGAAGTGGGGAATGTGGCAGGGGGAACTGCCCTTCCACGGAGGTGGAAGGGACAGTAGCCAACCCGGGAAGAACCAGCAGCAAACCCGGGGAGGGCCGAGCAGATGAAAGAACAGCGCAGGGTCCTGTGTCGTTCCTCCACGAAGACGGGGAGCGACACTCAAAGACTGGTTAGAGTCTATCCAGGTGCACTTACCTTTGCCTGCTTCTGGAGAGAGCTTCTGGTGCTGGGAAGGCATCCTCAGAACCCAGTGGCCACATCAGGAAGGGAGTAGGAACTCAGAGCTGGGAGACTCTGGCCAGTGGAGAAAGAAGTGAGAGGAGAGGAGTAGAAGAAGGAGTCTGGGCTGAGCTTAGGGTAGAAGCAGGCAAGGATTTTTAGGGATTTTCAATGTCAAGTCTTCTGATGGGGCTGAATGTTTCCCCAAGAAAGAAAATCCCACTGAGCAAGTTCAGGGACTTCTTCAAAGCTGTGGGCGGGACTTCGCTGAGTTAAGAGGGATGTTTGCTTTCTATAACAGACTCCCAACTCAAGCCTGTTTCTTCAGATAGAGCACTCGTGCCCGGTCACATCTTCCCATACCACCTGCTTGACATTCTTGCTCTTCCTTTAATAAGCACACACTGAGCCTAGCGCAAGGCCAGAGCTGGACGCACAAAGTGAAGAATGAGAAATCCTTGCTCTCTGGCAGCTCAGAGTTTAATGGGAAGGACACACAGAGGAACAGATAGCACTAAATCGAGTGAGGCAACCTGGAGTTCACGGCTAAGACCTTTGGACTTATCTTAGAGACACTGTTCCAATTATTAGGGGAGCAGAAAGGAGCAATGACTAACCCTGTGTGGGGATAATGACCTTGAGAGAAAACTGAATCTTGAAGGGTGAGTAGGCTTTAGCTAAATGAGATCAAAACAACTAGCATTACTATCGTTATCATTCATGACATCAGTCACCATTTATCAAAGACTTCATCTATGTCTCAGCTCAGCCCTTTACTACCTGCTAAGCACATCACATGTGAGTTGTAATACCATAAGATCCTATGAAACACCCTGTGGGCTGGGTATGATTGTACCCATTTTGCAGAAGTAGGAAAGCCATACACAGTCACACAGTGAGGAAGAGGGAGACCTATTGTACGAATCCAAGCTTATCTGACTTCTATGTCTTCTCTACTCTGCTGTACTCTCTCTCCCACATTGACTAAATATTAGTACAGGAAGCAAATGAAATAATCCAGAGATCAGTCAAAATATCTCAATTTAGGGACACATTGAAAAATAGAGAGTTGGCATGCCTTTGGCAATGAATAACTAAATAGGCACGCTGTCAACTGCACTGATCCAGCATTGATCTGACATAATATTTTCCAGCAATGGTTTCCTTCCATGCTACACAAATGACACTTTTGATTATATCCATGGCAAAGCACTAACCTAGATATGTATGACAGGAATAAGAGAAATATAAGACACAACCTCAACAGTTTGTGATGCCACTCAGGAGACTTTGATGAATACAAATGCATACATTCACAACATACAGCAAGAGCAGGGGGTGTAGATATAAGAGGCTGATTTCATCCAGAAGTAGAAAGGTAGGCTTTGAGCTGGCCTTTGTAGGTTGGACAGCACCTGGGTGTAGAGAGGAAAGGGGAGTGTGATGGCCTGGGCAAGGGGACAGGGACCAGGGACAGGATGTGCACTTAGAGGTGGGGCAGCAGCAGCCTGATCTGACTGTAGAAAAGGATCAGATTTGAAAATAGCAGGGGTTTAGGGCAGAGGGGTAAGCTCTAGCTGATTATAGAAATCAAGAATGGAGGTTAAGTGAGGCAGGCATTATGGTGCAGCGGGTTAAGCCATTAGGCAGCAGACAGTGGCCCCAGTACTTGGGCCCCTGCCACTCAAGTGGAAGACCAGGATGAAGCTCCCGGTTCCTGGCTACAGCCTGGCTCTGCTCTGGCCATTGCAACCATTTGGGGAATGAACCAGTGAATGAAAGATTTCTCTCTCCCTCTCTTTCTCCCTCTGTCACCCTGCTATTCAGATAAATAGATCATTAAAACACTAATAATAGAGGTTAAGAAATTTGGATTTGGTCTCCATAGGTCTTGGTAAGCCATTACAGACTTTTGAGCAGGGCAAAATAAAAAATGGTATAAACAAATCTAAGTTATTTTACCTTTCGGGGCCAGCACTATTAAGCTACCACCTGCAACACCGGCATCCCATAAAGGTGACAGTTTGAGCTGCTCCACTTCTGATCCAGCTCCCTGCTAATGCACCTGGGAAAGCAGTGGAAATGGCCCAAGTGCTTGAGCCTCTGCCATCCACATGGGAGACTGGGATGGAACTGCTGGCTTCAGCCTGGCCTAGCCCTGCCCATTGTGGCCGTTTGGGGAATGAACCAGTGGATGGAAGATCTCTCTGTCTCTGTCTTTCTCTCTGTCACTCCCTCTCTCTCTGCAGCCTGACTTTCAAGTAAATAAATAAATATATTTTTTAAAAATTATGTTAGTTTCCAAGGAGCCCCATCTGGTCTTTTGGAGATCGACCTCTGTGCTCTGGTGAAATCTGAGGCCTTCTCTGGGCGGTCAGTGGAATTCAACAAGGGCTGCTCAAGAGTCCTCAGAGAACAGGATAGGAGCTGTCACAGTGCCAGGCTCAGCCCCTTGTTTGCAGACAACAACGATGACATCAGTGATAAGGATGCTGAGGAAACAGAATCCAGCCTAGTGGAGGATTTTGTCCAACCTCCCAGAGAAAAACTGTAGCCCAGCTGCCATGCCTCTTTAGGCTCCTCCCACCTCCCTCCCCCCTAAAGATAGTCAGGACTGCCTGCCTTTGGGGGGATGCTGGAGGGTGGAAGGTCCTCATAGGCAGACCTCACTTATATGTCCACACTTAGAGACAAATAGGCCATGGTGGGCTCCAGTGTGAGACAGACTCTTCCAAAGCTCTTGGGCCAATCAGGACAAAAACCTTGGTGGGTTTTGCCCCTGAGTTAGACACCAAGTAGGGCAACTTCACCCAGAACAAGGGACAGGCCTTGGGTTTAGGCCTCTGGCCAGAAAGTCGAGAGACTCATTCTTCACTTCTGTCCCACTCATCTGTAGAATGGGCTGGTGCAGGTTGAGTGGCAAGTGAGGGTATTCTCTGAGGAAGTCAGCCCCTTGCCATCAGAGGGTACTCAGGTTTAATGAACTTGGATGAGCAGGGAGGGGCCTGTTCAGAGCTAAAGAGTTAGGGGTAGGCTGCTCCGTTTCTTGGAGAGATGAAGGGGAAAAGGAGCTTTAATGACAATCTGAAATTTCTGCCTCCTTCCTTGCATGTTGAAACTCCTGGGGCATCAGATCATGTGGACCTGGTCTCTGTATGTCCCCCTGTCTGCCTCCGAGGCCTGGCCCTGCCTATCAAGTTATATGTTCGTTGGATTTAAGTCCAGCCCTGGGACCAGGCAACATTGCTGCAGGAGGCCTGTCAGTCTCTGAATGGTCATGGAAGGCACAGAGAAGGGATCTCTGCCCACCTTCTAGAAAGGTACCCCCTAACTCCTCCTCCAGGGCAAGGCAGGGGAGGGTGTGGAGGGCCCGGCAGCTCCCAGAGGCAGGCTGGGAGTTAACAAAATGGCCACCCGTCCTGTGACAGTCTCCCTTGTCCTGCCAGCCTCTCTGGCTGCTTCTCCTTCTCCTCGGGGCTCTCTGACCATGAGTGGCCCTGGCCATGCTCAGAGGCATCGCTAGAAGGGACAGAAAGAAGACTACAGGCCATGTGTCTGCCCGAAGCGTTCTCAAGGCTGTTGGGAAACAAGCAGAAGCAGGCAGCTGTCAGGGGTGGGAAGAAGAACTGTGTGTGCATGGCAGCCCCAAAGCAGTGCCCCATGTGGACATGGAAGTGTTGCCTCTGATCATCCTTCCTTGCTCCAGTGTGTTTTACTGATCCCAGAATAGAGAGCGGCTCAGCCTCTCTTCCCCAGTACCAGTGTGACTTCTCTGAACACTTCCACTCTTCCACTTCCATGCCGACTCAGGGCCAGGGACTGGCAGAGGTACATGCAGCCAGAGCAGGCTGGGAAGCGTGTGCCTACAGCAGGACACTGGAGAGAGAAAGGACACAGTGAGAGACAGAGGCTGAAGGACATGCCATGGTGACGTGGGCAGGGGACAGGGACATGGAGCTCCTCTGACCCCACAGGCTGTGGCAGAGGAGGGGATGGTGAGGCCGGCGGCCAGAAGCAGCATCCTTACCTGCACTGCAGGCACGATTATTTCCTGTCTATCTTCCGCATTCACTGTGAGCACAGAAAAAACTGGCTCATCTTTGGATGCCCAGCCCCCAGCATGTAGTAGGTTCTTGTTGTTGTTGTTGTTGTTGTTTTAAGTATTTTATTTATTTATTTGAAAGGCAGAGTGACAGGGGTGGGAGGGGGAGAGAGGGAGAGAGGGAGAGAGGGAGAGAGGGAGAGAGGGAGAGAGGGAGAGAGAGAGAGAGAGAGAGAGAGAGATCTTCCATCTGCTGGTTCATGCTCCCAAATTGCTGCGATAGCCAAGGCTGGACCAGGCTGAAGCCAGGAACCCAGACCTCCATCTGAGTCTCCCATGTGGGTGGCAGTGGCCCGAGCACGTGGGTCCTCTTCACGTGGGTCAGAAGTAGAGCAGCTGGGACTCAAGGTGGTGCATGTGTTAGATTCTTAATACGTTTGCATGGGGCTCTGATGGTACTTCAAAAATTCATGAACAATGGAATTAAAAGATAAACTTGTTTGGGTGCAAAACATTTTGAAATTATGTATACGAGGGATTTTCAAAAGATTCAGAGAAAATGTGTATTATGAAAAAACTACACATGGATTTTTTTTATTTTTTAATCTTTTTTTGCTAAGTCGCCTTCAGTATCCAGAAAACAAGACAAAGGAGATCAACATTAGCTAAGCTCCCGAGAAAGCCCACCCTGCTCCTCAGGGCACATTTACCCACCTTCTCCTTCAGGGGGCCCTGCGTCGACTTAGCACCTCGGACAGAAAGCGCTGTTTTTGGACTGGTGGGAAATACAAGAGCAAGTGGGGCGGGGGGGGGGAGTTGGAAAAACTAAGGGTGTGGCGGTGAAGGACATAACACTTTTCCACTTCTATAAAATGGGATCACTTGGCAAGGGTGAAAAAAGGAAATAAAGATCTCTCGGACTTTACTGCCAATAGGATGTAAATGGGTACAACTTTCCTCCAAGTAATTTGTAAAACTTCCTTAAAGTGGACATACCTCTGGACTTGGCAATTCCAGAAGTAGAAAATTATCCTGGAGAAATGACCAAATCAGGAGTAAAATTTAGCTACAAAAGTGATCATCATGGGGTGGGCAATGTGGTACAGTGGTTCAAGCCACTGCTTGAGATGCCTGTATGCTGTGTTGGAGAGCCGGTTTGAGGCCCAACTCCCCTGCTTATGATCCAGCTTCCTGCTAATAAACACTCTGGGAGGCAGAAGATGGTGGCCCAAGTACTTGGGAACCTGCCACCCATATCAGAGACCCAGATGGGTTTCCTGGTTCCTGGCATTGGTCTGACACAGCCCTAGTTATTGTGGGCATTTTGGGAGTGAACCAGGTGTAAAACTTCTCTCTCTCTCTCTCTCTCTCTTTCTGTCATGTTGCCTTTCAAATAAATAAACTAAAATAAAACTTTTAAAAAGAATGGTCATTATTTGTAACAATAATAACTGGAAATAATCTAAACAACCAATGCTAAAAACCTAAGAGATTATAAAACATCCATAAATGCAATGCCACATAGGCATTAAAATTATAGTGTGGATTTCCCTTACACCAAGGGTTAAATGCAGAAGACGAGTTACTGAACAGTATAAATATATGGTACTATGTTACTCTAAATATACTTATTATCAACTGTGGCTATTTTCATATGGTAGGATTACAACTGTCACAACTTTTCTGCTCCTATTAATCTATTTTCTACATTAAGCAGGCATTTTTTGTGAGAGTAATAGAAATTATTATATTAAGATACTTATTTCTAAAGGTTGTGCTAAGAGTTAAAGAAGAAGGGCTGGCATTGTGACTCAGCGAGTTAATCCACCATCTGCAGCACCATTGTCCCAGGTGGGAGTGCTGGTTCAAGTCCCAGAGGCCCTCTTCCTCCTCCTCCCCTTCCCCTTCCTCTTCCCCTTCTCTTTCTCCTTTTCCTTCTCCTTCTTCTTTAAACATTGGAAGGCAGAGGTACAGAGAGGCAGAGGCAGAGGCAGAGGCAAAGAGAGAAGTCTTCCATCTGCTGGTTCACTCCCCAAATGGCCACAACGGCCAGAACTGGGCCAATCCGAGGTCAGGATCCTGGAGCTTCTTCCAGGTCTCCCACATGGGCGCAGGGGCCCAAGCGCTTAGGCCTTCTTCCACTGCTTTCCCAGGCCATAACAGAGAACTAGGTCACAAATGGTGCAGCCAAGACTCAAACCTGCACCCCTATGGGATGCCAGCACCACAGGCAGCAGCTTTACTTGTTACACCAGAGGGCCAGCCCCTGCCCTGTTTCTGATCCAGCTTCTTGTTAATGTGCCTGAGAAGGCAGCAGATGATGATCCAAGTACTTAGGCAGCTGCCAACCACGTGGGAGACCAAGGTGGAGTTTGGGTTCCTGGCTTTGGCCTGGCCCAGCCCTGGCCATTGCAGCCTTATGGGGGGTAAACCAGCAGATGGAAGATCTTTCTCTCTCTGCCTTTCAAATGAATAAATAACGAGTTAAAGAAGATATTACCCGTGACATTGCTTTGTAAACTGAAAAACTGTAAGTGCAGAATTTCTGTCTAGGAGGAGATTATAGTTTGGCAAGAGATCTGATGAGAGAGATGTAAGATATAACTATGGCCTGAGACAGAATGCCACAAGAACTTTCAGAGATTGACAGCTGCACATTACTTGGAAACACAGAGGAGTGAAAATCACCTCTGGCTGCAGAGGGAGGAGCTGGAAGATCTGAGTTGAACACTGAAGAACGATTAGGGTCTTGCCCAGTAGGAATCTAGAAGTGCGGCACTGAGAGGTGTTTGGGTGGAGGGCAAAGAGCCCCGGGATGTTTGTGGAAACCAGGCAGCTGGGGCGCATCTACAGACACCCAGAAGGCTGTACTTGGTATTGTGCAATCAACACGCATCTGCCTTCTATGAGAAAGCAGTCATTGAGGAGCCTTGAGAAGGGTCATGGAGGGCCTGGAGGCACTCACTGTGTGCTGACAGTGCTTGCGTGTGCTGGGTCCTCCGTGGGTGTGGGTGAAGTCACCTGCCCCCGTGGGGATGCGGAGGGGCTGAGGCAGTCATGGCCAAGGAGGACGTCTTCTAGGTTTTGCTACTGGCAATGGAAAAGAGAAAAACAATCTATCCCTACTGGAGCGGGATGAGAAGAGGGTAGCCAAGCGGGGAGTGGGAATGAAGTGGGCTTGGAGGACGAGGAATCACGCATCTCCCAGGTTTGCTACTTACATGGCCAGAGAACTGGGCATTGTCCCAGAGTCCACAGACAAGGCTCCGTGCAGGAGGAGCAGGGTAAGGGAATGAAACTGGGGTAATTTGGTGCTGCTAATGTCCTCTCTCTCAGGTGGTCCTGATCTCTCGGATGCTCCTCGTGGCTGCCCCAGGCAGGACAGGGGGTGTGGGGTGGGGACCAGTGCTGGGGGGGCTGCAAGTGTGTTTCAGTTTCCCTCATCTCACTTTCGGAGGCGTCTGTGGTGTGGAGAAGGGAAGGGGTTTTGTTTCAATCCAGAGAGCTTTCGTTAGTGGAGACCCGTGAACCACACTGCCTGCTCTTGGAGCTTCTCTCTTTTCATTCCACCTTCCTGGTGCGCCTTGGCCTCTCCTCTCCTGCAACTGGGAATTTGAACCACCCCCCCCCCCAACATCACCACCACCACTTAGGATTAGGATGCTGGCTGCTATCTCTCTTTCATCCTCACCTCCCAGCTATGCACACACACACATGCACACATGTATACGCACACACATCCACAAACACACATAGTGGGAAAGTCTTGCCATCCAGGCAAAAGTCTCCATTGCCTTTTCCCCTCTGCAGCTTCCAGCCAGGGCCACAACTCAGCTCCTCCTTTTGTCATGTCACCAGTTAATTACATTCTTGGCTGAGGTGCAAATGTGTTTTTACAGGGAGACTAAGATGGTGTTAACTAGGAAGGAAAAGTTGATGCTACACATGCATTTCCCTCTGGTGTGGGGCTGGGGATCTTAGCTGAAGATGCACCCACAATGCTCCCCAAGGGGAACTCAGACCCCAGAGCTGTCCCACTCCCTGACCTTCCATCCTGGCTCCAAGTTAGCAACCAAGCCACTGGGGGAAATTGATGGGGCTGTGTGGGCATTGTCAAGCCAGTCCTGTGACAGTGCTGACAAGCCACCTCCAAGTGCAGACACCTTGGTCTGATTCAGATATTGAGAAACCAAGTGAATTCACTTAAATCTAAAAATAGAGAAATAAGACACACAGCCAAAGCTATCGGTAGGCCACAGGTTGCCCCCACTGCTGATTGCTACTTTTGGTCCAGGCCCCTCCCTGACTCTTCCTCCCTGCCCTCCTCAGGCACCTCCTTGCCTCTTCCCCACTCCAGCCATCCTGGGCATTTGAACCTCATTTGAATACCTGGAAAAGCTGCAGCCGCTACCCCTTCCTTTTGATTCTCCTACAGTCTTAAGACAAGGTGTCTGTGGTGGTCTGGAGATCACTCCCAGAGACCTGCCCACGCCTGGTGTCCAGAAGCCAGCCAGCCCTCGACACTGGGCCTCCAACTGTGACAAGGGCCTGGGCTCTGAAACACCCTCCACTCTCAGGAGAGACAGGTGAATGCTAACTGCAGAAGAAATGTCTGCCGAGGAGATAGAATCTACCCTTTGGGCATGGAACACATCCTGGGGGGGGAGTGAATGGAGCCCAGACTCCCCTGCGCTCCGGTGGCCCCTGCTGAGAGCGGCTCTGCCCTTGTCCGCAGGTGCTCTGGCTTTCACTGACAGGAAGCTTTTCTGACCCAGCTGGAAGTGAGAAGAGGGGAGTCTCCTGGGGACCATCCCAGAAGCTGCCGGGATCACCCCCACAGTAAGACATGCTTCTCTGTTCTTTAACACCTAAACACCCTAGGCAGACTGTCCCTTTTGAAAGTCTCTAGAAACAGTTCACAACCTGCAAAATGCCATATTATTTCTTTTTTGTCCTTCTGATACCTCCTTGGCTCTTTTATTTTTTTTTTTAAGGTTTATTTTTTATTTGGAAGTCAGAGTTACAGAAAGGCAGAGGTAGGGAGATAGAGAGGTCTTCCATCCGCTGCTTCACTCCCCAAATGGCCACAACGGCCAAAGTGGTGCCGATCCGAAGCCAGGAACCATGAGCTTCTTCCAGGTCTCTCATGCAGGTGCAGGAGCCCAAGGACTTGGGCCATCCTCCACTGCTTTCCCAGGCTATCCAGAGAGCTGGATTGGAAGTATAGCAGCCAGGACTTGAACCGGCGCTCATATGGGATGCTGGCACTGCAGGCGGTGGATTTACCCACTTCACCACAGCACCAGCCCCCTCCTTGGCTCTTGAGGACAAGAGCAAGGCCACTGTTGGCACAGATGGATGGGGTGTTGCTTACATTCATGATGGTGATAACATTGTCCCAGTTCTCTGGAGCAAGCGTTCTCACCAAAGAATTTCCCAGGACTATTGGTGGAAAATGCAGAGCCTGGACCCACAGGTCTGGTTCTGGGAGTTGGGGTTAAGCTCCAGGAATCTCTACCCTAAGTGTTTTTGGTGAATACTGGGGATGCTGCATCCGCAGTTTCTAATAAACCCTAAGAAATAATTCTTCAGATCATAGAAAGCATTTTGAATAGAGACTCTCATTTAATCCTCTTATCAGATAGGGTTCCTTTTTTTTAAATCCCCTTAAGTAACTTCGTGATCTCACAGATGTAAGTATCAGTACAGGCAGGGATTAAGAAATCCAGTTATCCAAAACAACTCCTTGTTCTTCCCAGTGTGCTATGATAAGGACCGGGTCTGCTCTGGTGAGATTGGGATCCCACGCTGAAGGACTGGGATTTTGTAAGTTTTCCTGATGTCCTAGGGCCACCGTGACATTGCAGGCCAGCAGGCTTCATTTTGAGGGCAGTGATCAATGCCAAGTTCCTCATTGAAGCTAGTTTCACTGGAGAAAGGGAAAGGAAGAGAGTTAACCATGAAGGTGACCCTGGGCCCTGCTTCCCAAGCCAAAGATAGCAGAACCCCAGTCTAAGAATGGCAGAACTGCTGCAGTGAGGGTCCTGTTCTTTCCCTGCAAGCTCTGTGCTAAGGGGTGGGCACATGCCAGAGTGTGCCGTGGCTCCGTGGGGGGTAGCTGATGCAAAGGCATCTTTAGGGGGTCACAACGTCACTGAAGAGTGGGGTGGGTGATGCCCATCTGGGGAGCAAGAGTAAATGATGTCGAAGGGAGTTCGTGGCAGACAACGGCTGTGGGCGAGGGCCTGCAGACATGGGGGAGAGTGACACAGGAAGCAGAGACAAGAGTTATATACCCACTGAGCTAGTGCGAGGGTGCTGCTGTTTGAGCCCCCGGCTGGCTCTGGGACCAGACACAGAACTGAGGCCTTTCCTGTTGAACTGCCCAGTGGAGGTTGGTTTTGCTGCAGGTGCTGGAGTCTAAACAGGCCTAGGAGAATGGACGTGTCCCCGCCTCACCTTCCTGGTAGAATACAGGGAAATGGGTGACCAACTGCTAAGTCCTGGGCTGTCCTAGACAGTGGAAGGTTTCCATGGGTGAAATGCAAGTGACCTCAAATTTCACCCTGACCTTTCTCCCACTTCACTCCCTCAACACACAGCGCGGATCACTAAACTGTCTCGCCAGGTAACTGACAGTGTGGCCTGTTCTGGTGACTAAAAACGGTTGACACTATTGCTTGGATGGCTGTAATTGACAAGGACAATTTTTGCAGCTAATGCTGGAAGTGTGGCAATCAGAGAAGCCGCCAGCTGTCTCACTTAAATTCTTAGCTCTCTCGCTCTCTTTTTTTAAAATCGTTTTGCTTACATAATCCACCCCCTTTTTATTTTCTAATTCTCTCCTTGCAAAGCTGGCACCAGAGGGGAAGGGCTGGGGTGGAGGGGGTAGCAATTACACATCAGTTTGGGGAGCATTTACATTTTGCAATTACAATTTAAAAATAAGTCCCGTTAATGATCTCCACGTGTAAACGACAAACCCTAACCGGCTTTCGCACTCTCCTGGGCCTGCCTGTATCCCTGAAGCCAAAGGCTTCGGCGAAGACAAAGCTACCCGGGGCATCACAGGAGGAGGCTGGGGCGCTGGCTCCGATCTGAGGAGCAGCCAGGGAAATGCGTGTGCCTTTGAGGTCGCTAAAGGACAGAGATGGGGCTGAGGACCCGGAAGCCAAGAATTCTGGACTCCAGCTTCTCTCCTCCTCCCTGCTGTCATGCCTGGTCCTAGCCCAGCTCCTGCCGAGCCCTGGCACAGTGGATGTCTCTGTCTTCAGGAGGCAGCAGCAAGGCTGAGGGCCACAGAGAAAGGGAGCCCTGACTGCTGATGACCTCTGAGGTGGGAAATCCCTAGGTTCCAGTTCCTCAAGAGCCAGCTAGTGTAGCTGAGTGTTCATGGGTTGGATTATGAGCTCTGTTTGGAAAAGATGGTTTTCCACTGATCAGTCAGCCCTCTGATTGCTAGAGGAAGCTCTGGCTTACAGATCCACATGGACTCAGAGCATGGCTCTGCGGTTTGCACATTAGGCTGCTTAGGTTTTCTGACCGCTGTCTCTGTGTCTTTGGGAGCATCCTACTTACCTCATGGGGCTTCTGTGAGGATTAGATGAGAGAAAATGCAAGAAGGGGCCTCACGCAATGTCTAGGACATTGGAAACACTCAGAAATGTGTCACCTTTCCACGGGCCTCCCCAGAAGCCCCCACGTGCTTCCTCCCCTCTCCTCATACTGAAGTCACTGCTTCCCAGGTACTGTGGACACAGAGGAAGGGTGAGTGGCTCTGATTTCTCCAGGTCTCCCCATTGCTCGGCCTCCTGGGCAGCTGCTGAGTGGGCCTCCACCCCCATCTCCCCATGCCTTTTCCTGTAGACGTGGCCACAGGCTTTCCGTCCAGCCTCTGACTTTTCTCCCTGAGTCTGGTTTTTTGTATTTTGTGTTTTGGTAGATTTTGTAGATATTCCCATAATAATACATGGAATTTTTCTTTATATTGATTAAGCTTGGTTTTTTGTTTTTTGACAGATAGAGTTAGACAGTGAGAGAGAGAGACAGAGAGAAAGGTCTTCCTTTTTCCGTTGGTTCACCCCCCCACCAAATGACCACTATGACCAGAGCTACGCCAATCTGAAGCTAGGAGCCAGTGCTTCCTCCTGGTCTCCCATGCGGGTGCAGGGCCCAAGCACTTGGGCCATCCTCCACTGCCTTCCCAGGCCACAGCAGAGAGCTGGACTGGAAGAGGGGCAACCAGGACAGAACCAGCACCCCAACCAGGACCAGAACCCGTGGTGCTGGTGCCACAGGCAGAGGATTAGCCTAGTGAGCTGTGGCGCCGGCCGAGTCTGGTTTCTAACAAGGCCTGTTCCCTCTTCTCTGGACCCTAACTCAGCTGGGTAGCCTTTTCTTGGCCACTGCCCCTCTCTGGGCCCCACATGTGTTCCTTATCAGTGAACAAGAGCTGCCTAAGGAACTTTTTCTCCTGCTGTCCTGTGGTCCTCAGAGTCTCATCTCCCACCTGCTCCCCATCCAGGTGTCACGTGGAAAGTTGTTGGCCTCATGTGCAGCCTTGCTTGGGCGGATCTTTGTCTTAGAGTCCAGAACCTACAATGAAAACTTGAAACATGCACAAAATAGCTCTTCCCTACTGCAGAAAGAGAGCTGCATCTCACAAGGACCTGGGAGAGGGGACTGCAGCCAGGGAGCTTCTGAAGGGCAGGGTGACGGCCTACTGGCTGTGGTGGTGAACACATTTTATTTTTTTAAAGATTTATTTGTTTGATTGGCAGAGTTACAGACTGAGACAGGGAGAGACAGAGAGATCTTCCATCTGCTGGTTTACTCCCCAGATGGTTGCAGTCGCCACAGCTGGGCCAATCCATAGCCAGGAGCTTCTTCCGGGTCTCCCACGTAGGTGCAGGGGCCCAAGGACGTGGACCATCTTCTACTGCTTTCCCAGGCCATAGCAGAAAGCAGGAGCAGAAGAGGAGCAGCTGAGATTTGAACCTGCACCCATATGGGACGCCAGCACTGCAGGCGGAGGCTTAACCTACTATGCATGCCACAGTGCTGACCCTGGTGTTTAACACATTTAAATATGATATTTTTAAAACTATCCTAAAAACTTGTTTTTTTTTTTTTTTGACCTAAGTATGTGATGAACTACTTTCCAGGTCAAAATAAGTAGATTGACTCCATTATTTTCTTTATTTAAAAAAAAAAATTTTTATTTTATTTATTTGAAGGACAGAGCTGCAGAGAGAGGTAGAGACAGGGAGAGAGAGAGGTCTTCCTTCCGCTGATTCATTCCCCAGATGGTCACAATGGCCACAGCTGGGACGATCCGAAGCCAGGAGCTTCTTCTGGGTCTCCCATGCTAGCAGAGGAGCCCAAGGACTTGGGCCATCTTCTACTGATTTCCTAGGTCATAGCAGAGAGCTGGATCAGAAGTGGAGCATCTGGGACAAGAGCTGGTGCCCATATGGGATGCCAGAGCTTCAGGCCAGGGCTTTAACCTGCTGCCCCAGACTCCATTATTTTCAATTACTACAGAGTTTTCTATTAAATACATATTGAAATGATGCTTTCATTATTTTTAAGTTAAAAGTAAAGTATGTGTGAGAGAAAACACAAACAGTATAAAAGATATAAAATGAAAGATCTGCCTTCCATCCCTAATCTTCACCCACAAGGCTTGTGGTCCAGGGAAAACCACATAAATGCCTTCTGATTTTAGTTATCTGGTGGCAAACATTTTTTATACTAAGTAATACACTTGAGTCTCAGTTTATCTATTTATCTATTAACTCCCTAAAGTGAAAGTAGAGGAAATTAGCACACATTCTCCCTCTTCCAACTGGTGTGAGTTTGATAGTTTTTTATCAAACTGTATTTTATAGTATCCTTATTATATATTATTACTATAATCTATATTATATGTTAATAGTGTCATTATATTATATAATTTTATTTTAATATATAAATTTATATTATTATATAAACTAATGTATTAATAACAATTAATGGTATGTTAACTATAATCATATATAATACATAAGCTAATATGTATTATATTAATAATAATCAATACATAATATATACCATAAACTAATATTAATTTAAATTTACTATATAGGTATAATATATTAAAATATATATTATATATTATATATATATTATATATAAATATATATATTTATATATATATAAAATATATATTATATATATTTAACTATATTAAAATATAGTTATATATTTTAATATATAAAATAGACTAGTAATGCTATTAATATGTTAATATATTATATTAATAGTATATGATTATATTATATATTATATTATAGTGATGTGTTAATAGTGTTACTATAGTCTATTTTATATATTACCATATAATATAGATTATAATAACTGTATAATATATAGTAATATATTTATTTAAAATAAAAATATAGTAATATATTTATTTAAAATGAATAGATATAATATTATAAATCTTCATGTAAAATAGTAAATAATGTATTATGCTAAATAATATATAACATACATATTTTATAGGGTATATCACTATGTATGCTATATAATACTATATGCTATGTAATAAATTTACAAGAGGCATTCAACAGTTCAATGAAAAATTCAGTTAAAAGATTAACATGTGGGGTAGACATTTGGCCTAGCAGATAAGATGCCTGAATCCCATATCAAAGTTCCTGGCTTCAGTTCCCAGCTCTAGCTTCTGATTCCAGCTTCACACCACTGTAGACCCTGGAACACAGCAGGTTATGGCTCAAATAGTTGGGTCCCTGTCACCCATTCTGGAGACCTGGCTTTAGCCTCTTCCTGGCCACAGCAGTGGCAGGCATTACGGAAATGAACCTGCAGATGGGAGCTCTCTGTCTGCTGACTCTCTCTGTAACACTGTCTCTTAAATAAATAAATTGTTTTTAAAAATTAAAAGCCATGAAGTTTCCATGAATTGCTTGAAGCCCCCTCATATAGAATATTATAATATAGTATATAGCATTATATAATCATATTTTATATATAATACTATAAAGTATACTATGTAATACTAGCTTAACATATAGTACATATTATACTATGTAATACCATATAATACAGTATATAGTGTTACATATTTTACATAGTATATAGTATTGTATGTAGTGCTATATATTATATATGACAGAGTATACTATACACTATTAGATATTACATATATACTATACAGATATATGATGCTACATATTCTATAGTATATTGAGTATAATAATAGTACATTGCTGTTTTTCCATTGCTAAGATTTAGACGATGCATACTCTGTTAATAGCTACAGTCGTCTCTACATTCTGACTATAGATGGAAATATATTAAAGTGTTAAACCCACAACCCTGAACTAAACAGTGGGCAATGTGACTGTGGAAAAGGAAACTGAATCTGTAGTTACTGCTTGGCTGCCGCAAAAGAACCTCCTGGGCGTCGTGGGGCGATGCCAGCCCCTCAGCTTCCCTCCATCCCTTCCCCTCTGCAGGGTCATGCTGAGCGGCTGCTGTCCTGTGTATGTGGTGTCCACTTCCTGGGATCGCTTTGCTCTGCCGGAATGTGTGTGGGAAATAAACTGTGGTTCCCACGTCTCCCACTGACTTTATCTTCACATTCGATCTGTGCCTGACTGAGCTCAGAATCCCGGGTTCCACGCCTTTTTCTCTTGGGTTTTGATGGCTTCCGCTGTCTTGTTTCCAAGCTGGTAATGAGGAGCCTAGGACACTTGGGTTTTCTTTTCCCGTTAAAGTTGTTTCTTGCTTTATTTCCTCTCGCGGCCTCAGTTTTCTCCCTCTGGAGCTTCCACTGCCCAGCCTACTGCCTGGCACATAGTAGGTGCCAATAAATTATTAGTGCGCTTGTGATGCCTTGGACCTTGGTTCCAGAAAGGACTCCATGCTCAACCTGCCCTGAACTTGGCCCGGTGTCCTCAGCTGGGCAGAGAGCAAGTCAGACGTCCTAGTCAGAAGGAGCTCAGTCCCAAAGTTCAAGTCCTCCCTGCTCTAGAAATGGGGAAGTAGTCACTTTCTGAAGGCTGAAGGTGCAGCACAGCCATTGCCACTGCCTCCTGCTGTTCGTGTGAGCCCATCTCTCCAGCACTCTACCTTCCCGATAACTCTGTGAGGGCCTCCGTCCCTCTTAGCCTCCCCGCACCCACCCCTGCTCCCCAGCCTTTCTCAGCACACAGCACACCTGGCCCCTGCTAGCGAGACAAGCCCTCACCATGGCTAGCGTCTCAGGAAATGACATCCTTTCCTTATTTTTATGAACTCCAGGACAGAGACAAGCAGGCTGCTCTTAGTGCAGAGCTCTGAGCAGAAACAGCCAAGTCCTAAAAAGAGCTGCTCCACGGCCGGCGCTGCGGCTCACTAGGCTAATCCTCTGCCTGCAGCGCCGGCACACCCAGTTCTAGTCCTGGTTGGGGCGCTGGGTTCTGTCCCAGTTGCCCCTCTTCCAGGCCAGCTCTGCTGTGGCCCGGGAGTGCAGTGGAGGATGGCCCAAGTGCTTGGGCCCTGCACCCCATGGGAGACCAGGAGAAGCACCTGGCTCCTGGCTTTGGATCAGCGCGGTGTGCCAGCCACAGAGCGCTGGCCGCAGCAGCCATTGGAGGGTGAACCAACGGAAAAAGGAAGACCTTTCTCTTTGTCTCTCTCTCTCTCTCTCACTGTCCACTCTGCCTGTCGGGGGAAAAAAAAAAAAAAAAAAAAAAAAAAAACGAAAAAAAAAAAACTGCTCCACTTCCAATCCAGTCTCTGGCTCTACATCTGTAACTGTCTTTCAAATAAATAAATACATGAGAGAGAGAGAAAGATAGACCCAAAAGCACCCACAGTCAGCAGGGATCTGGCCCAAGTTCCAGCAAACTGGTGCCCTACTGGAGTCACCTGGGATGGGGATCCTGCCTACTCCTCCTTCCCACCCTGGAGACCAGCTCTGGGAGCAGACGTCCCCCAGCAGATGTGGCCTGGTTGCTCAGATCAACCTGCTCTGGACAGAACCTCTAGATCTGGGAGTCAAGGCATGCTATTCCTTTTCCCAGGGCAGGCCTGACCCTGCAAGACCTGGATTAACAAGGGCTCTGTTCCCAGGAGATTAGTGTCTATTCCAAGTTGGAGCATTCTAATTGGTCCCCGAGGGCCAGAGTCCATTGTGCCAAGCTGTCTTCTCCTCTTTTCCCAACCCCTGGTCCTCGCCCTGGTGCAAGAAAGGGGTCCAGCTTACTGGAGAGAGGAGTGGGGACAGTGGAGGAACAGTCTTGAACTTCAGATCCACAAAGATTGTGTGCTGAAGGCAGGACTCTCTCTGCAGAGCCCAGAATGACAGGAAATGAGCTGTTGCTGTAAGAGGCGGCAGTAGGGTTCAGTGTGAGTGCTGCCAGTGTCAGGGACCTGCTACTAAAAGGAAATGCCCCTACTTTGTGTCTCAGGTGCCACCGAGAAGGCCAGAGGATACAAAAGCTTTTCCTATTAGAAGTGAGAGAACCATGGGCCACTCTCCCAGGCTGGAGGTGAAGGGGACAGGGATGGGCAGGGCACACACAGGAGCCAGTGGGAGGTAGAACACAGTCCGGGTGGCCTGTCCTGCTGTCTAGTTGCCTCCTGTGTTGGAGGCCCTGAGTCACAAGCCCAGTGCGAGCCTAAGGAGGTGTCCTCTCTGGCCGCCTGCACAGACAGCTGCCTGGACTGCCCCTGGGCTGAGAGAGGAAGGAGATCTGGAGAGGAAAGCGTGCAGGAAGGGGAGCGAGCCAGGACTCAGGGAGGCAGGACGGGGACGGAGATGTTCCCGAAGCACCGGGCGTCCCAACTTGAAAAAATGAATACTGCCCAAAGGACAGTCTTCCCAGAGACACCGCCCAGTGTGCCTTCGCCAGAAGCGAGGGCTGATCAGTTGCACTCCAGAGCAGGGCTACAGCTGTGGGGTCTTTGAAAAGCCATGGATTGGGAAGGGTAGGACAGCCAAGGGGGACGGTCACGGAGCCAGCTGACTGTGCGCTCTGGTCCACCTCTGCCCCCTGGCCCTGCAGGGCCCCTCAGCCAGGCTGACAAGAAGGAGACACTGCAGGAATTCTAGGCAAGGTGGTCAGGCCTGGCCCCAGTGCGCTGGGACAAGAACAGGCATGCATTGTCAAACCTACTGCCTACATTCCCAGAGGCCTGCTCCCAGACAGCCAAAACACAGGCTCAGACGCCCAGTAACATTTGCTTTAAAAAATAAATTTTTTTATTTATCTGAAAAGCAGAGCTACAGAGAGAGAGAGAGAGAGAGAGAGAGAGATCTTCCACCGGCTGGTTCTCTCCCAAATGACCACAGTGGCCAGGGCCAGGAGTTAGGAGGTTCATCTGGGTCTCCCATGTGGGTAGCAGGGGCCCAAGCATTTGGGCCGACCTCTGCTGTTTTTCCAGGCACATTAGCAGGGAGCTGGATTGGAGTGGAGCAACTGAGGATCGAACCAATGCCCATATAGGATGCTGGCATTGCAGGCTGTGCCACATGCGGCCCCTAATATAGTCCTCACCACGTATTTCCATCCTCTCGTGTTGGTTCTTTAAGCTTGGCCCTTCCCTCTCTCACTGAACACAAGTCCCCTGGGTCTGCCGGCAGAGACTCACCATCTGCCAGCACCCAGCACACCTGAGGGTTTCCCTCTCTGTCTCTCCTCTATTTGGATCATGAGACCCCTGCTTCTTTTTTCTTTTTCTTTAAGGTTTTATTTATTTATTCAAAAGACAGAGTTACAGAGAGGCAGAGCGAGTAAGAGAGAGAGAGAGAGGGAGAGAGAGAGAGAGAGAGGTCTTCCATCCACTGGTTCACTCCCCAAATGGCCACAATGGCTGGAGCTGGGCCGATCTGAAGCCAGAAGCCAAGAGTTCTTCCAGGTCTCTCATGTGGGTACAGAAGCCCAAGTACTTTGGCCACCCTCCACTGCTTTCCCAGGCCATAGTGGAGAGCTGGATCGGAAGTGGAGCAGCCGGGAGTTGAACCAGCACCCACAAGGGATGCCGCCATTGTAGGTGGCCACTTTACCCGCTACGCCACAGTGCCAGCCCCATGACCCCTACTTATTGCTATCAGCACTTCCACTTTTCCATGTCCCACTCAGTCTGTTTTTATAAAATAACAAGAGTAGAATGCAATAAAGTATTTAAATACATTTGGAGAAACACTGTGCTACCAGGACAGGACCAACCAAAAGCAACTGTTGCTGTGTAGGTAGCTCCATGTGGAAGGCAGAAGGTGCATGTGTACCTATGAGAGCCCAACAAAGAACAAACAGCAATTGGTGGTGTCAACATGACATCATTCTTTTTTAAGATTTATTTTATTTGAAAGTCAAGATTACAGAGAGAGGGAGAGACAGAGAGGTTTTCCATCTGCTGGTTCATTCCCCAAATGGCTGCAACAGCCAGAGCTGGGCCAGACCAAAGCTAAGAGCCAGGAGCTTCTTCCAGGTCTCCCATGTAGGTACAGGAGCCCAAGCACTTGGGCCATTTCCCCTGCTTTCCCAGGAAGGCCATTTCCCTCTGCTTTCCCCCTGCATTAGCAGGAAGCTGGACCAGAAGTGGAGCAGCTGGGACTCCTAGCTGCACACATATGGGATGCCAGTGCCACAGGTGATGGTTTAACACACTGTGCCACAGCGCCAGCCCCTGTGATATCATTCTTTGAAATTCTGGACACATCAAAGGGCAGCAGCCATGTCCCAAAGCACAGGTGGCAGCTTATTCTTTCTTTTTTTTTTAATTTTAAGAGATTTATTTATTTATTTATTTGAAAGTCTGAGTTACACAGAGAGAGAAGGAGAGGCAGAGAGAGAGAGGTCTTTCATCCGCTGGTTCACTCCCCAACTGGCTGCAACTGCTGGAGCTGCACTGATCTGAAACCAGAAGCCAGGAACTTCCTCTGGGTCTTCCACATGGGTGCAGGGGCCTAAGGACTTGGGCCATCTTCCACTGCTTTCTCAGGCCACAACAGAGAGCTGGATCGGAAGTGGAGGCGCGGGGACTCAAACTGGCGCCCATGTGGGATGTGGGCACTGCGAGCGGCCGCTTTACCCGCTTCTGTCCCAGGCAGCTTGTCCTAACAATGAGCCTTGCCTCCCCGTCCTCCGGGGCTTCACACCTGCTCTGGTGTTCTGTGCTTCACTCGGAGCCTTCTCAGGGAAACACTCAAGCTCTAAGATTGGACTGTGTGTAACAGCTAGAAACTGCCTCAACTCTCAGACTCATTTTTCTCCTCCATGAATGGGCATAATGTGACTGTTGAGAAACATAAGCAAGATTGACTATATACACTTAGTGTGGTACCTGGTGAGGAGTCAAATAAAGGGTAGTTGTTGTGAATTCTGTATTAGCATCTCACCCCTACCCAATTTTACTCAAGAAAGAACTAACAAACTCATTCTCACTGAGGTCCACATGGCTGGGGTGGCAGGCAAGGAGTATATAGAAGGGATCTTCAAAAAGTTCTTGAAAAAGGTATCTCATGCATGGATTTTAACATTATTTTGTACCAAAATAAATGCATCTTTTAATTCCATTTTTCTTTGACTTTTTGGAGGTGGCCTCATGTACTCAGGCTCTATAAGGAGGTGGACATCAGGAAGTCACTTTGCAAAGCACTCTCCCTTCCCACCCCCACCCCAGAAGGAAACTGCAAGGCAGAGCCACTGCTGTGGCTGTTGGGGAGCAGAGGGGCCACTGGCCCCTGGGCACTGGGCACATGGACTGGGCAGGTGGGAAGCAGATATTTTTCAGATCATAGAAACACACACAGTGAAAAACCCCACCCCATCCTGACTGAGAGGATGATTCTGGAGCGGGAAGTGAAGGAGGGCCATATGAATGCGCAGAGCTCAGAGCAAAGTTTGGATGAAGAGAAGGTCTGGTTTTCTAAGGCAAAACACCTTGCCAGCAGCAAGAAACACAGCAGAAGTTCTCGTGGAAGCATCTTAGGTCTGCCCCGCCAGTGTGACTCTGGGGGCCAGGGATGGACTCACTACCCATTGTCACTTCTCCCATCACAGCTGTCGCCTCCCTTCTCTGGGGATTGCTATTCTTGGCAGCTCAGGAACAGTGCACCTGCCCTGGTTGCAACGGCAGTGAGGACCACAAACAGAGTGAGTGTTTCCTCCTGGTCCTGGTCTTGATGCTGTAGACTCTACCCTAGTCTCCCTCCCCTTTTCTTACGTGTTCCACCTGGGCCACCACAGTGGGTGCCTATTGGCTGAGAATGGGTGTATCAAGAATGAGTGATTTTCATTGATAATATGAACCCAGCCCAGAGAGCCGCGTGCTATTCTAACCCTGACTCTTGACCACTATTTACGTATTTCTGGAGCCGAGTTTAAAGATTCGGCACCAGACGCCATCCTGCCAGGGAATGTGGTACAGTCCTTCTCAGGGAGAAAAGGGGCCTGCCTGACCCTTTTAGGATTTTCTGGCTCCAGAACAACCTGCGATTATTGCAGATGAGGGACAGCATGGCTTCAGGGTCCCTTGCCCCTGTGGCTGCATCACCACCGCCCCTCCCCTGCTGCCCCCACTTGCCCTGCTGCATCAGCCACCTCCCTGCCCACTTTAGACAGCTCCCTTCTGCTTTCCCTGCCTGTCCCAGCATCCCTGGAGTGTCCTGGGCCCTTACAGGCCTGCCTCCAAGAAAACAGAGGCTTATCCAAGAGAGGGAGGCAGGTAGGGCTGCAGGGAGGCGGCTGGCTCTCCGCAGAACGGAGGCCTCCTCCCTTCTGGGATCCCCAGTGTCTGACCTGTTTGTCTGTCTCCGTTGAGTTGTGAGCCTCCAGGGCCAGGCTGGAGGTTGTTTTCTCAGCTCAGTTCCTGAGCGGCTGCTGTCAGCTCTCAACAAATAATAATAAACCTGGGAACCAGGGTTGTCAAGAGGGACTTCAGTCCCTGGGTTCATTTTTAGATTTGTTTCTCTGTGTGTGTGTGTGTGTGTGCAGACAAGAGAGCACGTGATGATGTCCTGGGGGGTAGGCTGGGGCTCCCAGGTGCCCTGGCCATCTACCCCGGCTGCCACCCTGTGGAGGAGCTGGAGGGCTCTCCCCTGTCCCTGATTGCTGCCACTGCTTGCTTGTTTAAAAGGAAAGTAATTGAATAAAAGGCCTCAAGCTCTCTCCCGTTCCTGTGCCACCCCACCGCTCCCACTCATATTGTTTGTGGAGTGATGTGGTGGGGGTAGGGAGGAGCCTAGAGATGAAAAGGAAAAGGCAGAAGTCCCTCTCTAGGTTTGGGGGTTATTTGAGTGATGAGCATAGAGCCAAGGCAATGGGCCTGGGGTAGGGGTGGGCTCATGTCAGGCCCAGGGCAGCAACTGAGCCCTCAGCCCTTTTCCTGGGGTGCAACACCGGGGAGCGTCTCCCAGCAAAGACAAAAAATGCTGTAAGTTGAGCATCACTGGCAGAAGCAGGACCCAGCTGGGGCGAGTCTGAGGCTTAGGACCACCCTCATGAGCACTTACTTCTCAGCAGGTGAAACCTACTGGAGGTCATCGCTGCCATCCCCCTGCCTCCATGTAGAACTTCCTTCCGTGAGAAGAACGCAAGGACAGTGCTCACCCTTACCACCCCAGAGCTTCTTTCTTCCTCTCCTTCTTTCTGGTTTTTTGTTTTATTTTGTTTAAAGGAACCAAAGGGGGAAAAATTGCCAAGTTGTAAAGTGCTTAAAGAGGAGATGAGAATCTTCATCAAAATGCTAAAAGCTGGAGGGGGAGAGTGATGTGAAAACTCTTGCCTGCTATTTATGGGATTGATTCTCGGATCAGGAAGAAGCAAGCAGTTGGATGAAAGGAATTATTGTTAAGCTCCTCGGCAGGAAGATCTAATGGACAATTGCCGCTATCAGGGGGAATTAAATTGCTGTTTCAGTTTGTAAAATATATCAGTGGCTTTTTGAAGCCAGCGAAGGTGTGACAGCCAGGCAGGGAGAAGGCGGGGGCTCTCTGGCCCTGGTGTGGGCAGTGGGAGCAGCAGGGGGCAGAGGGCTGGCCAGCAGAGCCTAAGATGCCACACTTCCATGCCAAATTCAGAAACAGCTGAGCCGGGGGAGCAACCGGCCGAGGCTGCAGCCTGGAAGCCTGGGTTCTGGTGGGCTGGGAGCCCCCTATGCCAGGGCCACCCGCCAGCCAGCAGCAGGGCCAGGAGACGGCTCTCCTCTCTGGGAAACCCTGGCAGGCTGTGGTGGCTTAATCAAGCGTTCTGCCTAGTAGGACCACAGCCTCCCTGGCCAAGCGGCAGACACGTAGGGACCTGGGGTGGACCACCCCCCACCGCCTCTGCCAAGAATGGGGTCTCTAGAGCAAGCCTGTGCTCATCTCTGGGTTGGGTTGTCAGTGAGTATGCAACAGTGACCTGTGGGCCCAGCCACATGGAGAACACGTTGCTATTCCAGCTAAAGCACAATGACATGGCCTTGGGGGTAGAGAAAGGAGAGAGGATAGAAATAAGACTGCAAGTCTTTGGGGAGACACCATCTTTAGGGGGGGGTAGGGAGAGGTCTCCAAGGTCTCTGGTTTCACAGAGGCTGTTAACCCCTCCCAAAGCCACGTGGCAGTTACAGGCTGATGTGGAGCCGAAGGAGGTGGGGAGAGAGAGAGAGAGAGAGAGAGAGAGAGAGAGATTGTTTCAACTCTCAGGGATTTCAAAGCCCAAAGCAGCCCTAGCCACATCTCATGCTAGCTCCCGCCCTGCCCCCACTCTGTCCCCTGGAGACCAACGTCATGATACTGGGACATAATCTGGCACTACCTCCCAAGTAGGCGTCCCAGAAAGGTCGCAAATTACAATGAGTGCAGAGAACTAAGAGCGGCCACAAGGCCCTGTTATCTTGGTCTCGGCTTCTTGCTGAAACCAACAGAGAATCATTTCCCACTGAGGGGCACCAGGGACCTGGCTGGGATCCGGGCCGGGCGTGGTGCATCCTGGGCCTTGGGTCATTATGCAGCCAGCCAGCCTCAGGACACACAGTGGACAAGGGTTCCTCTCCCACCTGTCCATTCTTCAGAAGTGCAGGCACAGCCACCCACCCTGGCTCCCAGGCCTCACTCTAAACTTGACCTTGTCAGACTGCAGGGGGTTCCATGTGCCCCCCAGCATTCCAAGGTCAGAAAGACAGGCAGGAAGTGGCCTATCCCAGCCCCCTGTGTTCTGGTCTCCTAAGTCCCTGGGCCCCAAGCTTTGCCCTGGTACCCTCAGCACAGGGGCAAAAAGGCTCCTAGGGCGTGTGCCCCCCTCCATCCACCACCCTTCCTTCATCCTCCTCTTCATGGCCCTTCACTTCTCCCTCTTTTCAATCTGCAAAACAGCTTTCACAGCAACTGATCCCTGCCCACATTTAAAAGCTTCCCAGGCCACAGCTTGGTCTTCTCTCTCTCTCTCTCTCTCCCCTGCTGCGTCTTCCACCACCCGGACCAGCCTTATCCCCGTCACTGCCCAGTTCTCAGTACTGCCTCCATGCGCTGAGCCGCAGGGAACACGCGGTTCCTGTGGACACTCTGCTTTCAGCCTGTGATTTCCAGCCCTTACTGGGCTCTGCAGAGAGACCTGTGTGTGCGTGTGTGCGTGTGTGTGTGTGTGTGTGCACCCGCATGCCTCCGTTTCTTTAGATAAATCCACAGAGTCACATGAAATCAGTGACAGGTTGACACCGTTATTTCAAGATTCATCGCTCTGAGTTGCCAGCAGAGGAGCCCAGCCAACTCCTTCCCACCACCAACACTTTTTTTCCAGGCATAATTTATAGCACTGGGGTGAATTTGTTTCCAAAAGATGAATATCACACTATCAGCAACAGCTGCCTCTCATTTTTATTTGTTTTTAAATTTGACTCGAAGTCCAATTCTCCATACACATCCGAAGCGACTGATTACATGATTTAGTAAACAGGTTATATTATATAATGCAATTAAAGTGGGGCCCTGCGACGCCACCTACAGGCCGCTTCTGGGAAGGGCGCCAGGCCAGAGACCCCCAAGGGACCAGGCTTGCTTTCGAAAGCAGAAAGCAAAGAACCGGCATTGCTCCAGAGTTGAGGCGGCAGCCCCAGAGGGAGAGGCCGAAGCCAGCCAGGTTACGAGTGAGTGCGGCGTTTCGACCCCTCCTGCTGAGTTCACTGTGTTATTTCAGCCTCCTGCAACTCTGTCTAGACGTCAGGACCCAGGTCTGGGCAGCTGCTCAGAAGGGACGGCCTGGGGATAGGTGTGGAGGGGGAACCTGGGCGTCTCTGCTGGGGCCATCCAGGGCCCTGGCTCTCTGGCCTCCCCCACTCTCAAGCGAGACAGCGTGGAGGAGAAGGCGGAGGGAGCTGGCTGGCCTGCAATGAAGCTATAATCCAGCTCTTTCCACTCAGTTCAGCAAGCATGTGGGCAGAGACTCTGCAAAAGCTCTGGGGAAGCCCTTTCGGTCTGCAGTCCTGGCAGGAAGGTGACGTGCGCGGGCCGCAGAGAAGTGGCATGTCACTCTCAGTGTGGCAGACTTTCCGCCCTAAACACGGGTGCCACCAGTCCTGGGAACTGGGAGCTGAGGCCAACCGCACACGTCCCCCTCGTGCAAATCCCAGTGTGCAGAAGAGAAAACTGAGACCCAGGCAGGCACCGGGACTTCCAGGGCTTCTCCTTGCGCCAAGGACAGGAAAATCATGAAAATGTTGCAGGACAGAGGTGAGAAGTGGTCCTGGGGACGACCCCTGGGGGCATCTCTTAGCCGCTGTGGGGCAAGGAGGAAGGGGAAGAGGGGAGAAGGGAGACAGGGAGGGAGGGACCCCTATGCTGCCCTGAGCTACAACCCTGTTCAGATGACTGAAGCCCTAGAGTCTCAAGCATTTTCCTAAGAGTGGGTGACATCACAGAAGACAGACCCGCCAGGAGATATGGGGCTTGCAGAATCAGAAGGGCGTTTGATGTGGTGTGTATGGGGGAGTGGGGTCCCGAGCCCAGGGAAACGGGACGATGCGAATATCACCCCCACCACCACCTCCACACCTGTGCCAGCCATTGCCGGGCTCCAGTTTGGGGCAGGCTGGTTTGACAGCAAGGGGCCCTTCCTCCCTCTCCTGCCTCTGTGCTGGACACAATTTAGTCTCTGCTAGGGTCAGGGGCCAGGAACAGATGCTGTCAGGCCAGCTGGCCAGGGAGTTTCCAATTAGACTGTTTCTCATCCTCCAGGCCCTGAGCCCCCAACCCTGGCATCCCGGCCCAATTACTGCCCGGCAGCATTAACCCCTTGGTGCCCCCAGGCCGTTAATGGAATGTTAATTGGTCTAATGGGTTTCATGTCAACAAGTCCTAATGAGCTGCTTCCTAACAAGGCTGGTGTTTTTTCTAAGCCTGTTTGTCAACACTGGAGTTTCCGAGGTGTGGGACCAGGAGCAGAGGTGGGGGGAGCAGGAGTGGAGGAGGTGCAGGGGGAGGGGTACCCTCAGATGTTTCTTCGAGCCCTGTGCCTCCCCGGCTCCTGGGCGCTCTAACGTGGCGACGGCTGTCAGTCACACAAATGATTGCTTCTTGGAGATCCCTGCCGGGTTGAGTGTTGCATTTGAGGCGTTTTCTCTCGGCGCAGCCAGATCATAAAGGCTTTTGCCATGAGCCTCTGCTGGACGGGGAGACCTCTCGTCACTAAACTTCCTCGCCTGTCCTCCATTTGCAGTCTTTGGCTGTGCTCCCTTGAATGCCCTGGTGTCTGGTGACAAGCGCGGAGGCCTCTGGACAGAGCCTCTGACCAAAGCTCTTGGAAGCTCTGAGCAGGGGGAGGGGGAGGGGAGGTTTGCCGGGCCTTAGGCTCCCTCCTCCCATCCCAGCTCCCAAAGTGCAAAGAAGGCAGGGCTCCTCCAGGGCGGAGTTCCAGCCGCTGCCCCAGCCCATCTCAGATGAGTGGATCTTCCTCCTCTCCTCTCCGCAGGCCGGCGATGGCCTCCGGCCCCATGCGGCTGAGCTCCCCACGAGGGTCAGCGGTGCAGGCCCCTGTGGCTGAGTGAGCAGGGAGTGGAAATAAGCCCCTGATGAAAAGGCCTCCTGTTCTGCAAGGGACGCCCCTCCTGTGGCCTCTGGTGACCCCAGGGAGGAGGAGGGGCCCTGGCCAGCTGGGTCCTCAGAAAATTGTTCCCGGGGCCCCTGCTGGGGCTGGCCCGGCGGGCTCGGCACTGAGAAACCTCTCAGCCTCTTGTCTCCCTGCACAGACCACTCCTAGCCCTGACTGCGTCTGGGGGACCCTTCGTCCCATTCACGGGGCAGGGGACAAAAGAACTGGAGTGAAAGGCTCCTTGCCGAGCTTCCTTTGCTTTGCTTTCCCTGCAAAGTTTCCTTGGAACAAGGTTCCCAAAAGACCCAAACCCGAGGTTAAAGGGCACCCAGGGCCCCTTGGAGGAGAGAAAACCCTTCCGTAGGCTCAGCTCCCTCCCTGACTCTGCCCCCGCGCTCCCTCTTCTGGAAGCTGCTGGCACTGCAGCACACCCGCGGGCCACATATTTCTGGCCTGGGAGCCGCTGTGATTGGTGATCTTACTGCCTAAGGGTTCCTTTAGACGGGACCCAAACTTGCTGTATCTACCAGAGTTTCAGGAAAAGCTGCGCCTCCCACTCTCGGTCTCTGATATCTCGGGAAGTCTGTACCCTTGATTTTCCCTCTGCACCCTGCTCAGGCCTCCTTGTCTCGGCCACACCCAGATGGAGGGGCTTGATTCACGGCCTGCCTGAAGACAGAAGCTCCCCTGTGATCCCATTGGAGCCCCGTGCAGAAGGAAACCTTGCACGCTCTCATGCCCAGAGGTGGGGGAGACCCTGGGTGCTGTCCTTGCTAGCATGCCCTGGGGGCCCATCTTCTGAAAGGGGGGGAGGGCAATGGACAGCCACAAGGCCAACAGGAAGTGTCTTGAGTGGCAGAAGCCAGCTCTCCCGGAACTCTCCCGGGTGGTACCCCACCCCCATCTTCTTTCTCAACTGACCACCTCCTCCCCTTACTGACTACATTCTTAGGAGAGAAGGCCTGGCCTTATTCTCCCATCCTGACACTCCCAGCACAGTTCTCTACAGAGTTGATTCTTTTTTCCTTTTAAGATATATTTATTTATTTAAAAGGCAGAGTGATAGAGAGGAGGGAGAGGGAAACAGGGAGGGAGGGAGGAGGGAGAGAGAGAGAGACTCCCCAAATGACTGCAACAGACAGGGCTGGGTTGGGCTGAAGCCAGGAGCCGGGAAATCCATCCCAGTCTCCCACGTGGGTGGCAGGGGCTGGAGTGCTTGGGCCCCCCTCCACTTCCTTCCCAGGATGTGTTAGCAGGGAGCTGGATCAGAAGCAAAATAGCTGAGACTCAAACCAATATTAGGATGTGGGACATCGGCATTGCGGGCGGCAGCTTAGCTCGCTGTGTCACAACGCTGGCCCCAACAGATCCGGCTCTTGACAAAAACCTACCGAACAAAGCATGAATTCCCAGTGCTTTGCATGTGCACCTAAGGTGAAAGCATACTTGGGACTTTGGAGACTCAGGTCAGGGCCGAGTAGGTCATTCCTCTCCTTCCCAAAACAGAACCAAAAGAACAAGACACACACACTGGCCCTTTACTGAACAGCTCCAGAACACCTTGGAGTTGCCCCAGAATTCAGGACTGTGAACATGGTGGAAGACTGGGGAGGGGGAGGCTGGAAGACCTGCACCTGCACCTGCACCGCACTCAGGTTCTCAGGAATCTGGACCAGGCAAGGAGCCTGTGGCCTCCAGCTCTGGGCACCTGCTGCCACTCAGCAGTTCTCGGGATAGCCTGTTTCCTTGGGGGCATGGCCAGAGTGTCTCCACCTACAGCACCATGTTCTAGTTCTAGAGGAAACCTTGAGGCCCCCTGGGGCAGCTCTTGTGTTGGTGATGGGTGGTGGGGGGGGGGGTTGGGTCAGTGGAACAGACCCAGAACTGGAAATCCTTGCTCCACGAACAACCCTGCACACACACACACACACACACACACCACCGCACATGTACATCCACACACCTCTTGGCTTCTGTCTCCCTCTGTTAGAGATGAGTGGACCATTTGGCCCCAATGGCTCTTCTTTATATTGGACCAAGGCTAAGGGAAATCTCCCTTTGCGCACGCCCATATTCACAAGTGTGCACCTAAAACATCCTGGGAGGTGACTGGTGCTCCTTGCCTCTTTCCCTTCCCCAAGACCTCCAGGCTGTCACTCTAGGGGCCCCTCTGAGGAGGACCAGTGGCCCATGTCTCTTCCCACCACTAGGGGGTATGGTGAGCATTCCTGGGTGGGATGAACTGGAAGAGTTGGGAGTCAAGACTTCGGGCCCTGCGAGTGCTGGCAGCTGGTCCAGGGCCCCTGGGAAAGGGTGGGACAAGGAACACCCTTGTCTGTGGGCACAGGGACCAGGGCAGGATGAGGCTCAGGGCCCTGCCAGGATTGGCCAGGAAGGAGGGGCATCCAAATGGAACTCCAAACCCCCTGCACAGCCAAGCCACCCTCCTGCCCTCCCCGGACCCCACACACCAGGCCAGAGCTGATGTTGAACAGAAGCCTTGCTGCAGGCGTACAGGTTGTTTTACATATGATTTGAATATTGCTTCTTTCAAGTTAAAATAGCATGGCAAGCCTCTCCCAGCCAGGCGTCTCCATAGTTCTCATCTGCCTCCCTGAAGGACCTCCAGCCCTTGCTGTGTTCAGTCTTTCCAGGTGGCTCAGCCCAGACACCTGTGGAGCTGGTGGGTCCTCAGGGGCTGCCTGCACGGTGGGATTAATGGTGCGCCACCCCCCCTGTCTCCTGCTGCAGGTCCTCCATGTGAATCAATCCCATGATGCAACATGCCTCCCCAGCCCCAGCTCTGACGATGATGGCCACGCAGAATGTCCCACCCCCACCCTACCAGGACAGCCCGCAGGTGAGTGTACCACAGACAGTGGGGAGGGAGTGTGTT
Source organism: Oryctolagus cuniculus (assembly GCF_964237555.1). Taxonomy (NCBI): domain Eukaryota; kingdom Metazoa; phylum Chordata; class Mammalia; order Lagomorpha; family Leporidae; genus Oryctolagus; species Oryctolagus cuniculus. The sequence goes on from NC_091432.1 coordinate 118,588,723, forward strand.
GGCCTTGGAACTCCAGCTGGGTGGGCTGGCCATGGAGGTAGTCCAGGGATGAAAGGGCAGGGCTGTGGATCCTGGCAGCAGCCCCTTGAAGGAGCTCATTGCGTTTGACAACACTCGGGTACTCTGTGGCCAGCACTAGGACTATAACCTGGAGTAGTGGCCATGACCCTGGACTTTGGTATCTGTGCAGCAGAACCCCATTGTGATGATGAGGGCAAAGCACACACCTGGGGAGATCCAGGTGCAAGGTGTCCATAGAGTCTGCCTTTTGAGTGCTTGAGAAACTTCGCCCTTACAGACTCCTTGATGCCAGGTGCCCCTGTGGGCTGGGCATTTGAGCTCTTGTGTCCCTCACTGAACACAAGTCCCCTGGGTCTGACAGCACTCAGCACACCTGAGGATTTCCCTCTCTGTCTCTGCGGTATTTGGATCAAGAGACCCCTACTTCTTACCGCTGCTGTCAGCACTTCCACTTTTCCATGTCCCACTGAATCTGTTTTTATAAAATAACAAGAGCAGAATGCAATGAGGTATTTAAATACATTTGGAGAAACACTGTGCTACCAGGACAGGACCAACCAAAAGCAACTGTTGCTGTGTAAGTAGCCCCACGTGGAAGGCAAAATGTGTATGTGTACCTGTGAGAACCCAACAAAGAACAAACAGCAATTGGTGGTATCAACATGACATCATTCTTTTTTTTAAAAAGATTTATTTATTTTATTTGAAAGTCAAGATTACAGAGAGAGAGAGAGAGAGAGAGAGAGAGAAACAGAGAGATCTTTCCTTCTGCTGATTCACTCCCCAAATGGCTGCAATGGCCAGGGCTGGCCCAGACCAAAGCCAGGAGCTTCTTTCAGGTCTCCCTTGTGGGTGCAGGGGCCCAAGCACTTGGGCCGTCTTCTATAGTTTTCCCAGGCACATTAGCAGAGAGCCGGATCAGAAGAGAAGCAACTGGGACCCAAACCAGCACCCATATGGGATGCCAGCACTGCAGGCAGAGGCTTAGCCGGCCACGCCACAGCGCCGGCCCCACTCATGAGAATTTCAAATGCAGCCTTTCTCATGGACTGTGGGGAAGAGCTGTACAACATGGGAGGGTGTTCAGATGCAGACCCAGGGAAGGGAGACTGGCTCCCACTAGGTCCTATGGCCCTGATGCCCCCAGCCTGGTGTACTTGCTTCCTTGTCACCCCCTAGGGAATTTCAAGATAACACGGGGCCACTTGTGTCCGGCAGGCAGGCTAGCTCTGCCTGCTGTTCCCCAGGAAGTACAAAAGCCCTGGGCATTCACTGACCTCCACTGAATCTTTGAGCACACAGCCTTTAGGCTCCAACCTCACTCCCACGTAGCAACTTCACAGTCCTTGCTCAGCTCTCTCCAGCCTAACCTCATAGTCAGCGAGCCCTCAGCTCAGAGCAGCAGCTCTCCAAGAACAACAGTAGGGCCAGACTCGGCATTTACACGGCTCCTCTAGTCAAAAGCTTTCAGGGGTCCATCACTAGGTCAGGGCCTTTCCCTCTGTAAGCCTAGATCCCAAAGAAGTTCAGAAGGAACTGGTGGAGACTGGTGGAGACCTTCTGATTCCCAGGAAAAAGTGAGAAAGAGAAGGACCAAGGTGGAGAGCTAGAACCCGCCCCTCTTCAGGAGAAACAGACCTGTTCCTTCTCTCCAAGCTCTACCGTGGACATGGGAATAGAGATGGGGACAGTTCCTGCAGTTAGCAGGTGGCCAATCTGCCATACCCAAGGTACTAGGATAGACTTGGCAGGGTTCTGAGGACACTGGACTGGCACCGCTGGTGGTGGCTGCTTCCTCCTCATTTTGCCTGCAAGACAGCTGGGAGGAAGGTTTGCTTTGATGAGGATTTGCAGGAGCACTGTAATGAGGGCCCAAGAATGCTGATCCAGGGCCCGACATCCAAATGAATAAATCCCAGCCACTGAGGGAGGGGTAGAGGTACAGCTACAGCCCTAAGGTGCTCAGCCCCCCAGAAGTTCCCACTGATGCTCTAGACTTTGGAGGGAAGAAGGCTGCAGTTCCCCCTCCCAGGCCTCAGAGCAGAAGCCGGGTGCAAAGCCAGCCCATGGCTCTTTCCTTTGAGGATCTGCCAAAGCCCCACACCATTGAGAGTTCAGGGTTTTTTTTTCTTTTCCTTTTTTTTTTTTTTTTTTTTGACAGGCAGAGTGGACAGTGAGAGAGAGAGAGAGAGAGAGAGAGAGATAAAGGTCTTCCTTTGCCGTTGGTTCACCCTCCAATGATCGCCACGGCTAGCGCGCGGCGGCTGGCACACCGCGCTGATCCGAAGCCAGGAGCCAGGTGCTTCTCCTGGTCTCCCATGCGGGTGCTGGGCCCAAGCACTTGGGCCATCCTCCACTGCCCTCCCGGGCCATAGCAGAGAGCTGGCCTGGAAGAGGGGCAACCGGGACAGAATCCGGCACGCCGACTGGGACTAGAACCCGGTGTGCCGGCGCCGCATGGCAGAGGATTAGTCTAGTGAGCCGCGGCGCCAGCCTGAGAGTTCACGTTTGCAGCAAAGGGTCAGTCTGCCGTGGGGACACCTCACATCTACTGTAACCCCCAGAGACCCAGGAGAGAAGCATCAGACAGGAAAGGGCAGTGTCCATGGGGAAGTGAGCAGGCCAAGGACTGGGGATCTTTGTGGCCTTGGCTAAGACTGTAGGCTGCAGCTCCATGACCGTTGGCCCTCCCTGGCTGAAGCCCTCCAGGGAACTGATCAGGATAGGTATGGTAGGAAGGGAGTTGGGGCAGGACAGAGCAGGTGGGAGGGTTTGGGGGAGGTGCTCAGAACGAAGGCTCTGATTTCTGGGCTAAAGGCTGTTCTTTGAGGCCCACTGGCTTTGGGGGATCCTTGTCCCCACCTTGCACTTGTTCCTGTGCCCCTCCCCATTTTAGGCTGGGGAGCTTAGCTGGTCCTCCTACTTTCTTCCCTGTATTCTTTCAAGGGGCTGCCCCCAGCTCCTCCGGGACCCTCTGCTGCATTTCCTTCCTTATCCCTCGGAGCCAGCTGCTCTGTAACGCGCGGGATCTTCAGGAGAGCAGGGCCTCATAGGAACAGGGGCCAGGCACACAGGGGAATCCCGTCCTGAACGGGGCTCCTCGCTCCTGGAGGCCGAACCCCATTACTCTGGGGCCTCCACGACGTGCTTCCTCAAGGCCGGGACAGCTGAGCTCGTCTCTAAACCACCTGTGCAGAAACCCAGTTTCTTCCACAGGCAGCAAATGGGCAGTCTCTCTCCTGCACAGGCTAGAATGAAAGAGGAAGCAAGAAGCAGAGCCCTTCCCTCTGAGACCCGTGCGATCGTTTTAATAATGTTCCCGGTGTGCTAAGGGCTAGCAATACTGAGCATAATCTATTCAAATGCACAGGAGAATCTCACTTTGGAAAATTAGGAATCTGCATTAAAAAAAATTCCCAAGCCCCGGAACCTTCTTTCTAATAAATTAGAAATTTTTTTGCAAGGCAAGTTCTTAACTTGGCAATTTCATTTTTGAAGTTTAGGGAATAAAGTTATTAAAAATGAAGGAAAGTGTTTTTTCTTCCCTTTTTAGTAGAGAAGCGTTAGTGGTTATGGGCTCGTACTGTTTGGGCACAAGCCCAGGACGCTGTTGGGCACCATGGTGAAGTTGTTTCTAGCCCCTCCGTTCTGTTTCAGCTCATCCTGCGGAGACTCCATGGTTAATTGTAGGACACAGTCTGTTTATTGTGCGTGGAAGACTGTATATTTAGAAGGTGTACAAGCAACAACCCAGTAGAACCTTTTCCCTAGCCTATTTCCTTCTGCCAGAGGCTTCCGGGTGAACTGTATGAGAATAGCTGCACCGTGGATTGTCTGACTACAGTTTGTCACTCCCAGCATGCTGTAGGTGGGCCCTTGATCACCAGTCCCTCACTTCATGGCCCCAAAGGGGGAGGGGCCAGTCACCAAGGGATCATGGACTTGTGCAATGACTGTTTAATCAAAACATTGTCTCCAGGGAGACCTGGATAGAACGAGGTGTGTGGTCCCGCAGCCCAATGCACTGTGTGAATTCCATCACTCCCCTTCAGTTCTGCGACCCTGCCATGGTGAGCCTGGCTGTGCGGTACCTGGGCTTTCTCAGGCACCCTATCCGTGCAGCCCAGGCACCTTGAATGGAGCTCTCAGAGTTGTGTTCGATGCCGTAGCTCAAGCAAGAGCCTCTCCTGACTCCCTCTCTCCCACAATGATCTTGGGAACCCTTCTTTCATGCACTCTGTCCCCGCCTGTCAAGTCTAGTCAAGTCCCTTCATTTGCTTTCTTTTTCTTTTTTTAGATTTATTTATTTATTTGAAAGTCAGAGTTACACAGAGAGAGAAGGAGAGGCAGAGAGAGAGAGAGAGGTCTTCCATCCACTGGTTCACTCCCCAGTTGGCCGTAACAGCTCGAGCTGCGCCGATCCAAAGGAGCCAGGAGCTTCTTCCGGGTCTCCTATGCGGGTGCAGGGGCCCAAGGACTTGGGCCATCTTCTACTGCTTTCCCAGGCCATAGCAGAGAGCTGGATTGGAAGTGGAGCAGCAGGGACTCAAACTGGCGCCCTTATCAGATGCCGGCACTGTAAAGTGGCTGCTTTACCCACTACACCACAGCACCGTTCCCCCCTCCATTTTGTTGCGCTTGGTGTTCTTCCTTCCAGAGTTCCCCCAGCAGTGCCGGCAAAAGCACAGCTCCTCCACCTGCACCTTGCAGTTAGCATGCCCCACCACACTCTTCCTCACCCATAGACACACACCAACTGTCCCACGCATGTCTTTGCCCTTGCTGATAGGGAAGACATACATTTTGTCAGCTCGGTTTGCACACGAGTCCGATGTTTGCTGTTCTTCAGTCTGTGTGTCCCCAGCATGTCAGGCTGCCTAAGCAGTGGCTGGAAAGCAGAAGTCTCCAAGGTTGCAGGACCACACATTGGGCATGGGCCCTGGGGATATAAGCACTCAGCCAGAAGTGGACTGGGAACAGGCTGGTGGATGGGTCAGGAGGTGCTTACCTAGCAGGACTAGACTGGGGGATGACAGTAAAAGGGCTTTGCCAGTTCACCCAGGAGGCAGCCTTATTGTTGACTTGAGAGAAGCAAAGTCAGAACTCGCACCTGGGGACCAGTGTGGAGAGCCCCCTTTAGAAGGAAGACAGGCACTTGCTTGATGCCCTTTGGCAAAAGCTGCGTTGCCCCCTCCCCCACATCATCTGTCCAGTAACCCTCAGAGTGAGGAGAATGGGGTCCAGGACTCCAGGAGGTGGAGCTTGGAGATTTGGGGTTAAGACTCCGCCTATCCTGCAAGGGGAGACTAAGGCTGGGGCTAGCCATGGAAGCCATGTCTGCCATGCCCCTCCCAGTACCTTCCCTTCCTGCCTGTCCTAGCACCAGTCCCACTCCAGGTGCGGCCAGGGGTACGGGGTCCCCAGGAAGCTGGATGCGCTTTGATCAATCATTAGGATCCCCATGCTGGTTTCATTAACTGGAGGCAGAAGGGGCTGGCTGGGCCCCCGGCTGTGAATGGCCTCCACCCAGGCCATGCAGCTGTGACGGGCAGAAGCTGGTTCAGATGTTTTCACACTCGTTTACATTCCTCTCATCTCTTTAAGGGCTCGAGCCCCCTGCCTTGCGGGGGCCCTCTGCTCAGCTGCCTGTGAAACACATTGGCTTTGCAGCCATCGAGTTAATTCAGCGGCTTTGAAAGTTCCCCAAGTCTTTTCTGCAGCTGTGATTGACAGCTCCCTCTGCCCCTGGGGGTGGCACCCCAGGGACCATATGGGGGACCTACCTTCCCTGGCTTTGACTCATCAAAACAGACTCTTGTCTTTCTCTTTTATTTTCTGTGGGGCCTTTCTTCTCTTTGTGTGCAGTGACCTTTCTCCCTGCCCGCGTGGGCCACCCATGTCTTTAAACTGGACATATCCCTGAACTCCAGCTCACCGAGGACCTGGCTTCTTCATTGTGTAAAAGGCAAAAGTGACCTCCAGGTCCAGCCATGGGGCCTTTCCCCCTACGTGGGAGATGGCCGGCTGGCCCGTGACTTTGAAGTTTGGCCTGGTCGCTCTGGGCTTTTTTATTTGATGAATTGACTACCTTAATTCTGCTACTTACCAAAAGCATAGGGGTTTTATGATCTATTCCCTTGTGGCCAAGCAGGATGAGTGCCCTAAACAGTTACAAAAATAGTTAATGGCCCAAGGATACAAAGCCTAAAATAAATCAGGGAGCAGGTGACACAAGCAGCAGCACCGAGGAGCACTTTCCGTGCCTTACTCCCCCCCTCCACCAGCGTGAGCCATCGAGGAGCTACGGTGTCCCAGTGCCAAGCAGGCAGGGATTGGGTGAGCGAGGGCCCAGGACGCTGACCGTGCTTGGAGCTGCTGGCCTGCAGAGGAAGCACTAGCCCCGCTGCTGCTGCATTGTACACATTGAGGCAAGAACTTCCAGTGTTAGTCCTTGAAATATTTATTTATTTATTTGGAAGGTAGAAGGGTACAAAGAGGGTGAGACAGGCAGAGGGAGTGAGATTGTCTGTCTACTTGCTCAATCCCCATATGCTTGCAGCAGCTAGGTCTGGGCCAGGCAGAAGCCAGGAGCCTGGAACTTCATCTGTGTCTCTCACATGGGAGGTAGGGGCTCAAGCACTTGGACCGTCTTCCACTGCCTTTCCAGGCACATTAACAGGAAGCTGGAGCCGAAACAGAGCAGCCAGGACTGCAACCAGCACTCCAATGTGGGATGCTGTCACCATAGGCATCAGCTTAGCCCACTGCACCACATCATCAGCCCCTCAGCACTACTTCTTTCATCCACTCATCCATTCAATAAATATGGGGTGTTTCCTGTGGGTAGTGCGGACAAGGTGTGAGGTTAACAGAGTTGTTTCCCTAGTGGAGCTCCTAGTCCCTTTTTAGCCTTAGTTTCTGCATCTGTGAAATGGAAATAACTTGTGCCCTCCCCGCCCCACAGGACTGTTGAGAAGCGTGGGTGTGAAAAATGGAATCCTGTTTCCCAGTCCTTGTTCACCCACATTCCTGACTTGATTTTTTTACATCATCTTCTGGATGGCTCCAGCAGCCCAGATTGGATTGAACTTTAATTACTTCTTATTAGGAATACAATAAGCACATCAGATATGTTTTTCCAGCTAGAAAAATCTCTTACACACATATGCATGCAGGCATGAACACACTGAGACTTTGGTAGCCTTTCTCAAGGGCCTATTGGAAGTCACTGGTTTGGGTCTCTGTCAAAAGTGAGCAGTCAGGCTAGCATTGTGGCATAACAGGTTGAGCTGCCACCTGCAGCACCAGCATCCCATGTGGGCGCCAGTTCAAGTCCTGGCTGCTCCGCTTCCGATCCAGCTCCCTGCTAATGCGCCTGGGAAAGCAGTAGAAGATGGTCCAAGTCCTTGGGCCCCTGCACCCTCGTGGGAGACCTGGAAGAAGCTCCTGGCTCCTGGCTTCTGCCTGGCCCAGCCCTGGCCATTGCAGCCATTTGGGGAGTGAGAACCAATGGATAGAAGACCTCTCTCTCTCTCTCTTTCTCTATAACTCTGCCTTTCAAATAAATAAAACACACCTTTAAAAAAAAGTGAGGGGGCCCGAGACAGACTGCAAGGGCGAAGAGCACTGAGTTCCTGGGAAAGTGCACAAAGTTGGGACATGAAACCCCTCACTCCATGTCCATAACCTCCCTCTTATTAGCCTCATAGCTGTAACACCCCAGGAAGTGCAGGGAGCACCAGTGTTTTATAAACTACTGCCTACAAACCCTTTTAGATTAATTAATTCTCTCTCTCTCTCTCTCTCTCTCACACACACACACACACACACACACACACATACCCCAAGTGTTCTGTGTTCTGGTCTTACCCAGTAGGCCCTGCAGTCAGAATGGAGGGGACTAGGCCTATGTTTCAGAAGCTTCTTCCAACTGCCTTGGGCAGCCCAGCTCTTTTGCGAGTCTTTCCTTTGCCCGGATTGACCAAGTTGGGAGATATTTTGAGGCGTCTTTTATCACACCACTCACTCTTTCCCTCCAGCCGTTCACATGGGAGCCTCGCATGAGCCAGGCATGGGAGCTGGGAAACCCTCTGCTCACGGAGATGACAAATCAAGGGGCCTGAATGCTGCAGTAGTGGAGCTTGGGCACCTGTACGGCTGAGCCAGAGGCTGGGTCAGTCCACCTGGGTCTGGGGTATGGAGAGAACGGAAGGCTTCTTGGGAGAGTCCAGGCTCCAGCTGGTGAGGAGGGGAAGTGAGGACGCTTCCTGCAGAGGCGGCTATGGGAGCAAAGGCCTGACGATACGAATGCCGGGCGTGTTCAGGCAGCCTGGCACGGTAGAGTCTGGAGGGGTGCTGTACGGGACACAAGGCTGGGGGTCAGTGGGCAGGCCCAGGCCTGGAGCACCCTGGGGGCCGTGCACCTTCCCAAACATTGGCCATGCCCCCTGCTGCCTCCCACCTGTTCGGGCCAAACCTGATATTTACCAAATGGCTTCAAGTCCTGACCTCCTCCCAGGTCCTTGGACTGACTCCTGGTTGCCAGGAAACTGATCCTGTTCTGGCTTGCCCCAGCACTGGAGGGAGTGCCAGCTCCTGGAAGCTCAGCCCAGCCAGGCTGGAGTCTCAGCGGCCCCTGGCGGACCAGTCCAGTGCAGCCGCTGGAGCCTTCCTCTGGGCTGGTCAGTGCACGCTGCCTGGGTCAGGTGGAGAGCTCAGAAGAGGGAATGTCCTTGTCACAGGAGTGTCCTGCAGAGAAGGCACTGGCTTTGGTTGTCCAGGGTTTGCAGGAAGGGGCCCTATGAGAGGTGTATGTATGTGTGTGTGTGTGTGTGTGTGTGATAGTCAAAGAGAGCAAGAGTGTTTATGAGGGCAGCGTTGTGTACAGGGTGCATGGGAGCTGCAGGTGCCCAGGTGTGGCCTGGAGTCCGAGGATAGGGCTAGCAGAAGAGAGTGTTAACATGCTTAGAGTCGAGGTCTGCAGGGCATCCTGGGCTACGGCTCTGTAGCAGCCCCGGGAGAGATTGTTAGCTCCATTTTTACTTGGTGGGGAGACTGAAGCTCAGAGGAACTGAGTTCCTTGCCCAAGGTGACAGAGCCTGTGATTGGTGATGTCTTCCCCTTCAGGGGCTGACATGGGTGGCTTCCCACAGCACGAGGGGTGTAGCCTACTGCAGTACCCTACTGTCAGGACAGCCCCTGTAAGAGAAGCAAAAGCAGCCAGCTAGGGGCAGGTGTTTGGCGCCATAGAGAGGAGCTCTGTGTGGAAGCTGGCAGGGGGCAGCAGCTGACTGTAGTTGGGGCCTTGGGCATCGGGAGGCATGAAGCCCCTAGCAGTCAGGTCTCTTCTCTGCCTCTAGGTCTCCAGGGTCTTGCCAGGGAAGCCAGCATAGCAGTGAACCACCTTTGATTAAGGAACCACCCATGCCTGCCTACTTGGGTTCTGCATGGAAGAACTGTTGCTGGCAGAGTCATCACTGGGGGTGGCAGGGTGGAGGTGGGGGGCTGACTTGACTTCGTATGTGAGGGGCTTGTTGGGGCATGGGGAGAAGCTGGCACTGGCAGTGAAGATGGGGGCCCGAGATGGAGACCCAAGAGCAGGTGCTGGAAGTCAAGTTTCGTCCTCCCCTTTCCTGCTGCCCCCGTTTTCACATTCTCTTCAAAGAAAGATGATTAAGTGCACCAATCCACATCGTGCATTGAGTCAGAAAGCCCTCTGTTCCTGTTCCAGCCTTTGCGTGAGCTGATTGTGATCTCTAGGAGTTCCTGCCCCTCGTGGGCTTCTGTGCTCTCGTCTGTGCAATGGGGATGATGATACCCCGCTGTGCAAACATGAAAGTCCCTGGAAATATTTATTAGCCACGTGGAGCCTAATGTGCCTCTGGCCCCCAACCGCTGGAACAGGCTGCCGCTCATTCAGGATTCGGTGCAGGCGACTGAGCGAGCCGAGGAGGGGGCTTCCCAGCACCTCTTGAATCACATCAGGGGAAGTCTCCTACTCGTTCGTGTTCATGGTAAGCCCAGACTGTCTGAGTGGCTGGATCTCAGCCCATGCAGATTCTGCCTGCTCGTGCATCTCACATCCCCAACTCTCCCCACCCCTTTTTAGGATGCAGGAAGGGGGAAATTTTAAATATATATATATTTATTTATTTATTTATTTTATTTGTTTATTTGGAAGGCAGAGTGACAGTGATAGAGCGAAAGAGGGAGTGAGTGAGAGAGAATCTTCCATTCGCTGGTTTACTCTCTAAATAGCTGCAATGGCCAGGGCTAGGTCAGGCCCAAGCCAGGAGCCAGGAACTGCATCTGAGTTTCCCACGTGGGTGGCAAGGGCTCAAGTACTCTGGCCATCCTCCGATTCAGGAAGCTGGATTGCACACGGAGCAGCTAGGACTCAAACTGGGGCTCCACATCACAGGTGGTGGCCTAACCCCTTCCTCTATGCCAGCCCCAGGGAAAAGGAACATTCCTTTTTTTCCCCCCAACTTAATATTTTATTTATTTATTTGGAGAAGAGGGAACTTTTGATGGAGCGAGGACAAAAGCCTTAGATCTATTTTTGTCCCTTGCCTACGTGACTGAGAGCAGATCCCAACTCCTTGCTTTCTTTCGCAGTCAGCACTGCTGCCCACAGCCCCAGAAGTACCCATGAGTAGAAGTACCACTACCTTATAGCCCACGCACCCTTGTCTATATAAACCCCAGACTATACCTTCTCTAGTAGGGGTGTCCCTCTCAGGTTTGTCTCTGAATAAATCTGTTCTGGCCGTGAGCTCAAGGTCTGTCTCCTCTTTGTCTTGCTCTTCTAACCATACAACTTTCATCTCAAGATGTCACAAATCAAGAATCTAGTCAGGGACCCTTGAGCTACAGTCTTCAGGGTGTGGCTGGTTCCAAGGAGATAACAGAGAGAAAGAAGTCTATAGCAGGGACAGAGTGGAGGTGCTGGTGCAGGGTCTTTGCCCCAAGAGACGTTCTGGGTGCAGTATCAAAGCCCACAGTAGGGGCTGGGGGGGCCACTCCCCAGGAAATACACTGCCCCGCCTCATCCATTCATCATTGTCTTGTTCTCTTGATTAATCCTCACAAGCTAGGGAGTAGGTATTATCTATTGCATCTTACAGATGAGGGAACCCAAGAAGTGAAGAAACTGGCTGCAAAACGTGGAACTAAAGATTGGCAGAGGAGCCAGGCAAAGCCAGGGCCTCCACTCTGTGAGGCCTTCCTGCTGCCCCAGACACTCTAAGGACATGGTTTGGCTCTGCTTCTCCTCCTCTGTCAGACCCCAACCCCATCCTGTTGCCATAAGCTGACAGGCAGGGTCCCCAGGGCGCTCTAAGGCCTCCTTAGAGGACTTCTGGGGGCATCCACGGATGTTCCAAGTGGCCTTGTGCATTACGGAAGACTAAATAGCTTCCCGTGCCAGATGGAGGAGAATGTGGGTCCTTGGATAGAACCCCAGAGTCAGTAATGTGCTAGGAAATATTTAGTAGCTGGTTCCCTGGGGTGGGGACAGGGAAGGTGGGGCAGGCCCTGAGGTGCCAATTCCATGGTGCCAATGTTCCCACCTTGGCCAATTTCAAGCTACCAATGGGATGTCAATCAGCTTGCAAAACTGCCGAACATTTAACAGTGGGCTCTCACAGCCCAGGACAAGGCCATGGAACAGACACGCCTACCCCTGTGCACCCAGCTTCTCCCTCTGCCGTAGCTCTTTAGGCTGTGCTGCTCAGTAACCTCCCCAAAACTTACCTCCCGCGACCCCAGGCCCTCGCCGCCCGCCCCTGTGCACAGCTGCAGGTCATCTCCCTTTGCACTCCAGCTCTTTTAGAAGTGGAGATTTCTGGCTGGAACAAGAAATCCACCTGGAGATAAACACTCATCCTCCGAGCCTGGAAGAAATGCAGAGTTTGCTGAATCGGCCCCCATGAGCCACATAAATTTGAGGCATGGTCCTGCTCAGGCCAGCTCTGCTGTCTTCATCTTGTCCTCCCCACCCCCAGGAACAGCCTCTGGCTGGGGCCTCTAGGGATGTTGACAGTTGACCGCTTTTGATTTATGTCTTTGTGCTTTCCTCGCTAACCCTGCAGAGCCTTCCCCCACCTTTGCCCAAGTCCTGCCTGGGAAGGGGGAGGCAAGAGGCAAAGCTCATCTTCAAGAAAGCCCCATGTGGAGTCCTTCAAGGACACAAGGAAATTCACTCACAGCGGGCATAGCAGAGCGTACCAGCCCACTCCACATTTCACCCTCAAACGAGCTGGGCAGATGTAGCTGTGCCTTGCTCCATGATGGAAGTACATTGCGGAAATCTCGCGCTTAATAACAACGAGCCCTCCATCGGGGAAGCACTGCAGAGATTCCAAAGCACTTTTCCATCTTATCCGTCGTCTCATCCCAGCCTCAGGCCAGCCCTGTGCAGCAATTAGGAAAGTACCCTTGTGGTGTCTGAACCTGTCAGTATTGGAGGGGACTTCAGGCACACATCGCAGGCTCCCAGTCCCTCCACAGGGCTCAGCAGGTCCATCATCTCTGCCTGGCCCCTGCAGTGGCAGGAAACTCACCACCTTGGGCAGGCAGCCCATCCAGCCTTAAAGAGTCCCTAGCTTGGAAAGACAGTGTTTAGGTTGTCTCCTCATTGTGGATTTCACGCAGGGCTTATGGTCTGTTCCTTTGGAGCGTGTACAACAGAACTGATTCCATCGCATCTCCTCCTCCAGATATTCAAAGAGAGCGCTCATGTCCCCCCATCTGCTCCTGCTCCCCAAGTCGCTTACGCATTCCAGGTCCATTCAGATATTCCTCATAGACAACACAGAGCCGAACCCCTTCAAAACCCTGCTCAGCTCTCTTCTGAATGTGCTTTCAGGTTCTTGTGTAATCAGACTACAATAGGACTAAATGTTTCCTCATTCCACAAACTGTGCTGCTGGTAATGCATCCTTCAATGGCATATGTTAATTTTTGTTTGTTTGACAAACCTATTCCACTTTGGACGCATTGAGCCAGTTATCAACTAAAATACTGCAGCTAAGCCATGTCCCCTTCTGATCTGTACTTATATTATTGATTTTTTGCCCAAATGTTACAAGTGTTAAATTTTAACTTATTGGATGAAAATTAATCTTATTAGGTTCAGCCTGTTGCCAAAATCTGTAACGATCTTTTGGATCCTAGTTTCATGTCACCCATAAATTTATTGAGCGTTTCTTCATTCAGAAAGTCACATAAAAATGCTGAAGACTAAGGAGGAAGTGTGTAGTGTTTGCTTAGAAACCTCCCCCACGCAGACAGTTCTCCTTTAATTGTCATCCCTTGGGTGTGGCTTACCAATTCCCACAATAGTCCACTGGGCCTCATCTCTCCATGGTTTCCACACGGATGTCATGACTTTGCCAAGGTCACTTACCGTTTTCCTGACATCAAGTTCCATGATAGCAGGCACTCATCTTTGTGACCCAGGGCCTAGCAGAGCGCCAGGTACATGGTAGGAACTCAAACGTATTTGAAGCAATAATCAGTTGCATTAGTGAATGAATGAAGAGATGAGTCTGACCCAGATGACCAGTATTTGGTTTTTTCTGGACCTACCATCTTTCTGCACTTTCAAAAATGAGGTGATTGCTTCTATTTTCTTTCTTATAGCACCTATTTAACACTCATGAATCCTAAAAGGTCACCAATTTGCTTACTGATGAGAAAATAGGAGCTTAGGAATGTTAAGGATTTTCCCAAGGTCAAGGCTAATTAGAAAGAGACCCTAGGATTCCAGCAATCATCTGCTGGCTTCTAGGCACCATGAAGCTGTATTTAGCCTCTTGCATCCTGAGTTTGGGAATGCCCCTCAGCTCAGCCAACAGTGACAAAAAAAATCTGACAGTGAAGCACAATATCCTTTTTTTAAAAAAAAATTATCTATTTATTTATTTGAGAGGCAGAGTTACAGAGAGAGGGAGAGACAGAGAGAGGGGTCATCTGTCTGCTGGTTCATTCCCCAAATGGTTGCAACAGCCCAGGCTGGGTCAATCTGAAGCCAGGAGCCTGGAGCTTCTTCTGGGTCTCCCACATGGACACAGGGGCTCAAGCACTTTGGCCATTCCCTACTGCCTTCCCAGGCCATTAGCAGGGAGCTGGGTCAGAAGTGGAGCAGCCAAGTCTTGAACCAGTGCCCATATGTGAAGCCAGCGCCACAGGCGGAAGCTTAGCCTACTATGCCAGAGCGCCGGCCCCAACACAATATACTTTTTTTTTTTTTTTTTGACAGGCAGAGTGGACAGTGAGAGAGAGAGACAGAGAGAAAGGTCTTCCTTTTGCCGTTGGTTCACCCTCCAATGGCCGCTGCGGCCAGCGCGCTGTGGCTGGCATACCGCGCTGATCCAAAGCCAGGAGCCAGGTGCTTCTCCTGGTCTCCCATGGGGTGCAGGGCCCAAGCACTTGGGCCATCCTCCACTGCCTTCTCAGGCCACAGCCTGGAAGGGGGGCAACCGGGACAGAATCTGGTGCACTGACCAGGACTAGAACCCCGTGTGCCGGCGCCACAAGGCGGAGGATTAGCCTAGTGAGCCGCAGTGCTGGCCAAGCACAATATACTTTTGAAGTCTCAGCTTCACGTTCCATCATTCACTAGCTCATTGATTCAACAAATATGTATTGAACACCTAAAAGCACTAGAGTAGTACGGTTTAGGAATACAACACAAAGCCTTCCTTGAGCTTAAGTTTTAATCAGAAGTGGAGAGAAAATAACTAAGCAAGTAGCTATACGGGGGTACTTCCAAAAGTTCATGCAAAAATGGCATTAAAATTTTTGAAATTCATGCATATGAGGGGTCTTCAGAAAGGTCACAGAAAATGAGTATTTTGAGAAAAACTACGTGTAGATTTCTTTTTTTTTTTTGCACTAAAATAAAAATATTCCATTTTCTATGAACTTTTGGAAGTATCCTGGTATGGTATATGGTCATGGTGAGGACTAGAGCAGTGTAAAGCAAGAGGCAGAGGAGCTGTGTTCTGCTCCAAGGAGGTGCATCGCAGGTAAGGGCTCAGTGAAGGGGACTCACAAATGCGTGGGGACCTCTGCAGCGACAGTGGTGTGCTTGTCTTCACACAGTGCAGTACTTCTTCCAGAAGCAGGGACCTTGATTCTCTCAAGGAATATTTATGCATTTATTCACTCACTCATTTTCTCAACAAATGTTATTAAGCATCAAGCCTGTTTGTTAAGGGTATGTCAGCTGGGTGCTGGGCAAGGCTTAGAGCAGGAGGCAGACAATTGTATGCAGCCCTACAATACAGTGTGGTAGGAGCTGCTGTGGTGCTGTGCACGGGTTGATGTGAGAGAACCTTGAGGGCTGTCACCATTCACACTTCTAGGGATCTATTTGACTGGAGGAAATATGTAAACGCATTAAATGCTGTAATGATGGTTTTCACAAATGTAGAGCCATTGAACTATTTCTTTAAATGAAATCTCAGAAAGAAAGTCCAATATATGTGCTCTGGTTGGCACAAAATTGGAGGCCTTGGGGCACCTTCAAAAACATGTAACATGGTATAAAAACCACTGCCCGAAATATTTATTTGTTATGGCCAAGAGCAGAAATCTGTCTGTTTCCCACATAAGCCTTCTTATCTTCAAGGGGTCAGGTAAACCAAATTTGGAGAATCATTCAGTTGATCAAAACCTTCCAAAGCGTTAAAGGGAATAAACAAACCTCTGCCCAAATGAAGACTGACTTGGCTGTTTCTTATTACTGTCCTAAGTTCTGTAAGCACAGTTTAAAGGGTCCATCATATTTTTTTTTCCACTTCTGGCCAAAGGTCACCATATTCGTGTGAAGAATCATCTCTTCAAAGTGTGTTGGGCAACACCCGGTTTAGGATGGCCCTAAATTGTTTTCTAGAATGTTCTAACTTGAAACTCTTCCTATTGTAGCACACATATGAACAGGTTCTCATAAGCACTCACAATTCTCTCTCCATACTCTCTTATACAAGCAATCCAAAGCCCAAGGTAGACCTTGCACTCCAGCTTGGGAACCAGCTTCTGGCCTTGCTAACCCAGCTCCTCCCCTTTCTTCTCTCTGCAGATGACGGCAACTGCCCAGCCACCCTCCAAGGCCCAGGCTGTCCACATCTCTGCACCCTCAGCTGCTGCCAGCACACCTGTGCCCAGTGCCCCCATTGACCCCCAGGCCCAGCTGGAGGCTGACAAACGAGCTGTGTACAGGTAGGAGATGCTGCAGCCCTGCTCAGAAGCCTCCAGCCAGTCTCAGGCCCAGCTCAGCTGCAAGACACAAGAATTCAGGCCAGAGGGTGGGCTCCATCATAGACCATGGCCAACAGCTGCTCTCGGCAGCCTCCTTCTCTTACCAAGTTAATCCCAAAATCCCCCAGCTGGATGTGGTGGGTTAACTTTAGCTTCCTGGAAATGTCTGATAAGAGATAAGATGGCCTGGGCAGTATCTCCCTGGAGTACCCCTTCCCGTCTCACCTAGGAAAGTGGGTTGTAATGAGCCTCAGACACCTTCAACTGCCTTGGACTCTCCTTGCCCTGTAACCTATCATTGCCTTTCCTCCAACAAGCCCAGTAGAGTGCTGGACAGCTCATGGCACCACCCAGGCTTTGGAAGCACACAAACTTTCGTATTCATGACAATCACAGGACTTTCTGTTAAGATGCTTAGTTCTGGACTCCAGAACTAAGGAACATCGATAGGCAGCATCCAGGGATCCTACATCAGTAGGTCAACTATAGGATGGGAGTTGCAAATTTTTTTAAGCCTTCTGGTTGAATCTGCTGCAGTGGGTCTTCAGTGTTCGTCTTAGCAATAGGTGTTGTATGTGAGACTGTGTAAGCTCTGGCACTCTCTCAAGATGGGGTGTTTGCTGAGAGCAGACAGCTTGTTTCATCGTGTTCTGCTTCTGCCCCAAGCACCCAGGACTGGGTCCCAAATCTGGCAGATTGTGGGGGTTGAGGCCTAGGGAAATGCCTGTTTGCGTTAATGAACTCCATTCTTATGTACACGGTTGGAGAGGAAGATCTGAGAGCAGGCTTGAGAGAGGCTCCAGCCGGGATTTTAGTCATCCTTTATCCATGAGGAGTTCACACCACTAAAAACAATGCCTCAGTCTGCACCCAGGATTGAAGTTGGATCCTTGCTCACATTTGCTTGTGTGAGCTCACTTGTTCACATGCATCAGCAAGTGCAAGTTTACCCTGGCTTGGCTGTATTGCAGCAGGTGCTAATGCCAGGAACTCATAGATTGATCCACCCAAGACAAATGAATAGGAAGACTGATCTCTTCTCCCCCACCCCACCACCATGACAGTGCCTTTATGACAACAGTGATAATTAGTGCAGTTATCATTGGCATTATTTTTAGTTACTCAGATGAGCTGAATGTGTCTAATGCTGATAGTCAGGAGTCCAGAGCAGCGGGCCCTAACCATGGATCCTGGCACAGGGGCCTTCCTAGGCCCAGAAGAAAGATAAAACATTGTGTGTAGGCCCTGCCCTACACAATGCACAGGCTAGGTCCAACTGTGTATGGGTGGAGAGCTCTGCCTTAGGCCCTAAAGAACTTCAGGATCTAGTCTCCTCCTTCTTCCAGTCTCTTCTACTGAACCCTTACTATTAATATGTGCAGGCATCATGCTTGACTTCAGGGAAAAACGAGTGAAATAACAGATCAAGTGCACTCGCCTCTCCAGGAGCCCACAAATACGCAAATAAGAAACCACTGCTGTGTGGGTAGAGCACTAAGGGAAGTTCCCCAGAGGAGGCACTGTTTGAGTTTGGTCCTAAAGACTGAGCGGGAGGCCCTACTAGGGCCTAATGTGCTCCAGGAATGGCCATGGCAGAGCTGCTACAACCTCCAGCCTGGTGTAAGTTATGCTTGGCCATTTGTGGTGGGTGTGTGCTTTTGTGGGGAGCCTAAGAAGGGAGAGGGGAGTCACAAGGCTTCTGAAAGCTGCCTGGAAGCTTGGTGTCTTGGATGGATGCTCGTGGTACTCTGTTTATATCAGGGCTACTCAAGGTATGGTCCATGGACTCCCAGCATCATGTCACCTGGGAGCTGATTGGATACACAGACTCTCAGGGCCTGCTCAGACCTAAGGCCTCATGCTGTGCACCTTCATGAGAGCCCATAAAACCCTCGTACACAATACAGACTGGTCCTAGGCACCTTCTCAGAGCCTTGGGGGCGGGACCTGCAGTAGGCATAGATCATGGTCTAGAAAGACCCCCCAGAATAATGGTGTAATGATGAGTTTCTGGAAACCTAGGCTGAGTTTAGTTTCAAGATCTTTAGTGTGAGGATCATTTGAGAAGAGTTCTTGAGACACCCCATGCAAGCACCTGGTGCCACATCTGGAACAAAGCAGATGGGTTTCCTTTTTCCTGCAACAGGGTCTGTGGATTCCCTTCCCAAGACCCCAGGCCAAGCAGCAGGAGAGGTGGGTCTCCACTCCGTGGGTGCTGTTCACCCTGCTGTCACTCAGAGTACAGCCCAAACTTTCCTTCAACCAAAACATCTTCCTGGCCACCTTCATTCACCCTTGAGCTTCATGTTCTCCCAGGAGGTGGGTACCCTACAGTCCTTGGAGACTGCACCACGCACGTGCGGCTATGAAGAGGGAAGCCCAGGCATACATGCTGCCTCTGCACCTCAAGACGCTGGGGTTATCTCCCACAACCACACCTCTCCCATTAGTACCGGCCGCCATGACTGCAGCCAGTGCCAGTGATGACCTGGGAGGGAGCGCAGCTTCCCGCAGGGTCGGGTAATTTTAATTAGATTTGCCTGCCTGGGGCAGCCTGGCTGCTCCAAAGCACATCAGGGAGCCAGCATTTCATGTCAATAAATGTAACAAGACCTTTTCATTCAGAAGAGTGTCCCAGCCCTGATTTTTGGAAGCCCCCATCCATGGCCCCTCCCAAAGCCACAGAGGAAGGAAAGTGGGAGAGGCCCTGCCTGCCCAGGCCCCCACTAGGCAGTACAGGGGCAGTGTGTCAATCGGGAGGGAGTCTGCCAGTGCAGGAGGTCATATTTGTGTAAGAGGATGTGTTAATGAAATGTATTGGTTCCCTTGTGATGTGGAAACTGCCTGTGTTGGGGGGAGGGAGAGTGTGTCTTTAATTGGATCATACCAGGGCATCATCTGGGCTAATCAGCAAGGCAACCAGGAGCTCCTGCTCAGATTAATGATTGCGGTCTAATCCGCACAGATCCCGTGATTGGATGCACATCCTGGGTAATTGTGTTTGTGACCCAGGAGCAATGCTGAGAGGGGTCGGAGAAGAGGAGGCCTGTGGCGTGGGGGCTGTAGGTTTGGACCCAGTTCAGTTCTGTCCCTCCTCAACCCTCTCTCAATCCTGAGGTTTTCTTCCCAAAAGAAGTTCCAGCTTAGCTTGGACCACAGCAACCCCTGCCCATGCTGGTGGACTGTGCGTCAGGTGCTGGGTGCTGTCTGAGACCTGGGGATTAGGCTGCCAGCAATGCAGACAGGGCCAAGAGGGTGAGGTTAATCCCGATTTCACTCTCCCTCCTCCCCTCCAGTCTCCTTGGTTCCCCTTTGAAGTGAGTGGGTTCCCATGGCAACCATGATGTCCTGGGGAGCCAAAGAGTGGTGGGAGCTGGGCTGGCCAGGTGCGAGTACGGGGGAGGGTGGCTTTGCGAGGCTGCTCTGCTAAGGCACTGGCTCTGGCCTCTGCCGCAGAAAACCTCTCTGGGCCCAGGGGAGGAGGCGTGCCCCTGCAGCGCTGAAGAGTTACCTGTGACTGATAAGGAAATGCAGGGCTGGAGGGTAAGAACAGTGAGGACAGCCATGCTTTGCTTCTCCAGGAAAAAACGCTTGATAATTGAGCTGCAGGACCAGGTGGAGGAGGTGAGATGGCCTCCCTACCCTTTATTTGCTCTTTGTGGCATTACTTACAATTGAATTAATTGGGCTAACATTTGGGTTAACCTTGTTTCCATTTTCCCTACTTGACTGTGAGGTCCACAAGGACAGGGTCTGTGTCTGTCTCGTGCATCCCTTTATCCCCAGCATCCTGTACAATACTTCAGAGTCAGCAGCTTCGACAATGCAAGTGCTGATCACCGCTTATGGAAGGGGCTTGTTAAATAGGTGTGGCAGAACCCCATCCACGCATCATGGTTCGAGGTGTATGAGCTAGCAAATGGCTCTTGGGGGTGAGGAGGAGCCCTGATCTGTGGCCTTTGCTGATTTCCATCATGTAAATACTCCAACCCTGGCCCATTGTAAACTGCTACTGAGAGCCACTGGACAGAATTAGGGAGAGATGCACACAATTGGCTCTTGCCAGCCTCAAAGTACAAACCCCACGTAGGGAGAGCCAAGTTGCACGTGCACAGTCTATTTATAAGCAAGTGAGCCCACCCTACATGCCAGCTCTTGCGAATGCTCTAACTGATGCCTTCAGCCACGATCCCACATTCTTGGTCTTCACGTTCTTGTTTGGCCTTCCCCTGAGTTCTAAATTTGAAATGTTCTCCCTCAGTGAATTAATACTTAACAATAGCACCTGGCACAGAACAAATGCTTTGTAGATGCCTGCAGTTAGGATTTTCCACCTGAACACCAAGGCAGTGACTGTTCTTTCTAGAGTCTACCCAGCTCTGTCTATCTCTTTTCTATCTGCCTAAGCACAGCCCCACTTTTGCTCCCATCCAAGTTGTCTCCAAGCCTTTCCTGGTTTATCCATGAATGAACCCTTGATGGCTCCAGAAACCCTGCATCAAATCCTTCTTCTGCTAGCTCTTTGGTTTCTCAGCTCTCAGAACCTTGACTTTTCCATATAGCATGCCTCTCTCCCCGCAAACCACAGGCTGTACCCTCGTGCACTCTGCTCTGATAATTAATGCTGAAGATGAGCTCTAATTCAAGAAAGCAATATGCATTGCTGAAGCCCTATTTACATTACATTATATGCATTCCTGTCTCATCTCGAACCCACACTTAACTTGGGGAAGGACAGTGGGCAGGGTTCGGCTCACTCCCTTGAGACCATCCTAAAGGTCACTGAAGTTCCAGGCTTGATCTTGATAGCCTTTAAGCTGGAGGTGCAAATGCAGCTGAGTAGCTGTACTGGGCAGTGGGAATAGAAGAATGCTCTAGAAATAGACTTGGTGATAACTAGTCTTGTCACCATGGGCAAGTTAATCTCTTGGAGCCTCTGTTTTCTCAACTGTAAAAAAGAAAACAATACTAGCTGGAATAGCATTAGATGATATACGGCACACAGATCAGTGTCTGATAGGTAGACTGGAGAGCTGCTTTGGCCTATCCAGGGAGTGACAGCCTGGTCCATTCAGGGAGGCTGGATTCAGGGTTAGGAGCCCAACCTTTGGATACGTTTCTCGGTTCACACTTTGGTTTCACTGCTGGATTTCTGTGCCTTGGTCTCCTGGTCTGTGATATAGGTCTGAAATAGCGTTGTCTCTTCATCAGGGCTGTCCTGAGGATTCAATGAGGTAACCCAAGCAAAGTGCTTGGTAAACACTGGCAGGTGATAAGCACTCTGTCGGTATCAGAGCTGAGTGAGGCTAGGAGAGAAGTGCCGAGAGGGCAGGACAGGAGAGGGCTCCCTGACCGGTGGTCTTCATGCTGCAATTCAGTGAGGCGTGTGTTGAGCTTCATTACGTGTAAGACATTGTGTTAGGTTCTGAAAGGGGATCCTAGTAAGGAAGAAACAGACCAGGGGCTGGGGAAAGACAGATGTAGGATGTAGCTGTGATGTAAACTGGGCACCTAGTATGGACCCAGAAACCCTGCATCAAATCCTTCCTCTGCTAGCTCTTTGGTTTCTCAGCTCTCAGAACCTTGTAGAACGGACAATGCCCACAAGGCTTCCAGTGGCCCATAGTGCAGTGTGGGAATCACACCACTTTCCCCCAGTGAGGCGCCCCCAAGAGAATGACAGCCAGGTTGCCTTTCCTGGGGCTGAGCTGTTCTGTCCAAGAGGTTGGAGGAAGAGGGGCAGGGGCCTCTTGGGACTGTCCTCTGCAGCAGCTGCCTGGTCAGAGCCCTGGGAACTGGCACTTCCTAATGAAGTGTCTTTGAGGGAACTCTTGCACCCTATGACCAAAGAGTGTCCTGGCTGCCACGAGGTGACCCTGGGTCTTAACCCTCTTCCTCCCCTAGCGTTGTGCTTGGTCATTCCTGGAATGTGCTGGGTGATGTGGCTTAGGCTGGTGTGGGAGGAGTGCAGCCATTCCAAGCAGAGAAGCTGGGACCAGATGCTACAGGCCAGGGCCTCTGGACCACGAGGGGTTGTGGGCAGGCGCTCCAGGCATGTTCTTATTTCTGTTCTGCAGGCTGGGGCCTCTAGAAGTCACTCCCTGCTCCTTGACGCAGTTGGGCTCTCTGACCTCAGAGGAACATCTCAGCTATGACCCCAGTTGGTTGGGGAGGAGGGGATGGGGGAGGCGGTGACTCTTCTGGAGTCATACTTTGGAAAGTGAAACCGCACTCAGGTTTCCCCCAGTACCAAGCAAAGCCCATCCCTGACTTTCCTCCCAGCACTGGGGGCCCCCAGCCCAAGCCCAGCCCCTGCATATCTGCTGGCAAGCCGGAGGCTGCCCCTGCCTTGCTCAGGGAGCAGCTGTGTTCGGGGGCAGTGGATCCTGCTGCTTCCGCAGCTCACCAGCCTGGCCTAGGTAGAGCTGTCTAGTCCCGGGGGCCCTGCCCAGACGAGGTCTCACCGATAAGAGATGCAGGAGTCCGGAAGCCTAGTGACTTTTATCCTCACAAGATTATGTTAGGATTAAATGAGATAACAATGCTAACAGCTGACAGTGCTTGGCTCACAGAAAGCTCTCAATGGATGGGAGCTGCATCTATAAAGCAGTTACTGTGATAAGTCCTACGCTGGATCAGTTCCTCTTACAAGAGGGAGGATACCAGCAATAGGGTCTCCTGCTGGCGTGAATGGCGGGGTGGAGTGGGAGGACAACAGATGGGGCTTCCAGGGCTCCTATGGCCGATGGCTTGTCCCTCTTTCTAACACCTTCCCTGCTTCTCCCAAGCACTGCTCCAAGGGAAAGGAGCACATACCAAGACTTGAGCCTGAGTTCCGGCTCTACAATTGAGCAAATCACCGAATCTCTGTGGATAAGCTTTCTGAACCCACAGGGCAGGCGTCAAATGAGAAAATGAAAGGCCTGTAAAACTTTAAGGCCTTCTCCAAACCCACAGTAGTATTACTACAAAAGGGAGCCTGCTTTGGAAAGGCATAGGATAAGGCGGAGATTCTCTTTTGCTGGAATATTCTTGATGCATGAAAGGTAAATATGGCAGCTGGATTCTGCCACCCTCAAGATGCACACGACTCAAGGACAGGAGAGGCAGGGAGGCTGAAGTGAGTCCCACAAGGATTCAAAAGTGGTAAATGGGAAAGAGGGAAGAGCACAACCTGGAAACCCAGGTTTAAATCTCCACTCGGTCCCTTATTCACATGATAAAATCATTGAACCACAAAGCACCTCAGTTTGCTAATCAGTAAAATGGGCTTGCTAAGGCTGTCGGGAGGTTCAGATGCAGTGAGTATGTCTAAAAGCACCCTGAAACTCACAAAGGGCCCCCAGATGCATGTGGGGTTTAGTCCCTGCCAGTGACCAAGTTCCCTCTCACTGCAACTTTGTCTTTGGGAACTGGCTGAATTTCTGGTGACTTTCTAGAACTTCTGACTGCCTCTTACAAAGTGCTTGATTTCAGGGGGAAAAAAAAACCTTCTCCTTCCTGTACCTGAGTCACCTCCCCTCAGTACGAAGAGACTGGGCCTGAGCTCTCGTCCAGGTCTCTGTTTCTGTGTTACATTCTGTATTTCCATCCTCGCGGACCAGCCGTAACCCTCACTTGGTTGCAATTTCACATTGGCTGTTTTTCACGTGTTAGGAGGGGTGTGTAGGTGTGGGTGCGGGTGGGTGCACCCACGTGTAGGTGGAGGAAGGGGTATGGAGCAGACCTGCCCTGGGCCCCACACTTGCCAGGAATGGACCTGTCCACCCACCTGGGGGAGGAGAGCTGGGTGGCAGCCCAGGAACCCTAACAGATGCAGTTCCAATTTAGCGACAAGAAGACGTCCTCGCCAAGGCAACCCAGGCGAGCACACCGCCCACTGGGCAGGACTAAAAATACTCCCGCATGGTGTCAGCGTCACACCTGAGGTAAAAATACATCCAACCAGGGGCTGTTGGCTTCTCCTCCCCACCCCACTCTCTTCTCTCCATCTGGTGCCTTCGAGGGAGGAGAAGTGGAGGGCTGGGCAAGCACCTCTTAAACCCATTTCCCCTCTCCCTAAGATCTTGCCATCCCCCTGCACGTACCCTAGCCGAGCCCCAAAGAACGCAGGTCTTTTTGTACCAGCTGTGGTTAGAAGCTGCCAGATGGTAAAATCTGACCCCTAAGTCCTCCAGTGTGGCTGGATTCTGAGCCTGAAAGAACATTTTTTGTCTTGGAACCTTCATTCCCACGGCCGGTGCTTACTTCAGTCATTTATTTGTTCCATTCGTTGATGCGTCAAATACTGACTGACCCTCTGCTGTGTGCCATACACTGTGCCCAACCCTTGGGGCCTCAGAAAGAGGTGATGCCAGACTGGAAGAACTCACCCTGGAGTGGGGGAACAGGCACTGTGTGCCCACTGTGTTTCGTAGTAAATGAAAATAACTTCTTACTGGTAATGCTTTTTTGGTTCACAGAAAATGAAGTTCTGGGTTCTGATAGATTGAAGATGTCGCTCCCCCTCCTTTCTGGGCCTCTGTTTGAGTTGGCGCATGGGCTTGTCTTCCCAGCCAAATGAGTCAGTGGAGATGGCAAGATATGGAGTGGATGGTGTCAGTGTTGCTCTGAAAAAAAAGGTGCCCACACACCATTCCAGGGAAATGGAGCGAGCATTAATTGATCGCTTACTAAGTGCCAGACACGATCCTTGTTTCTTCATTTGATCCTTGAAAGAACCTGCGTGGGAGCTGTCAGACCCCACCGCTTCTCCCCCAAACTCGTAAGGTCGAAGGAGAAGCCCCCAGCCTTCCTGTAATGGCGCGGGCCAGGGTTGCGGGGGCAAAGCTCTGTCTTGCTGCAGAGACCCATCGGGGAACCTCTGCAGAGGAGGGGTGCAGGAGCAGTGAGTGGTGGTGGAAGGAGCTGCTATGGTCCAAGCATAGGGACATGAGCACCGGGCAGAGGCAAGCTGGCCTGAGCCCACAGAGGAGAGGAGTGAGGACCAAGTGCAGAGTCTGCCTGGAATAAATTCTGTAAAGAGGCTGAAGCCACAGCACAAAGAGCCCGGTCAGCAGTGTCCAGGAGAAGTTTCACTGTAGCTCTCAGGAAGGGTGCTTCTCATGGGTGTTCCAGCTGTGCAGACATGCAGGAAAAGCTTGGGGTGGGGTCCATCCTGGAAAGTGGTTTCTAGGGTATTGTGTCTGATTCTGGGATCCCAGGGGTCAGAGATATTAGAAATAAAGGGGTCACAAGCCAGAGACTGTGCGGAGTTTCCAGGAGGGCGGGCTTGGGTGACTTCTCACTCACTGTGGTTGGTGGAGAGTAGGTTGGGTCATTGGAGTGCCATCCTCACCCCAGCAGAACCCCCTCACCCCACTCACCAGCCAACAGACTCTGAAAGTCGCCACCCAGAGATCTTGCTCTGCTACTGTCCACTTTACCTCTGATGGTCCATCCTTGCCCTGGATAGGAAGGGCCAGAGGCTGTGACTCTTCTATCCCATTAGAAGCAGCACTGGGCCTGGGGGAGAGGTGGGTGCTGACACCAGGGCTCCCTCTACCCACCCTCAGCTCCCCAGGATGAGCTTGGGCTATGCGGTGAGTTGCAAGAGGAGCCTGGGGGCTTCAAGGTCGGCCCCAGGGAGAGGAGGTGGACAGCCCAGGCAGGCGGCCACACACTTGGCTGGACCCATAATTGAGGTGTGCAGTCCCGGCCAAGGTCACGAGGGAAGGGATGGCTGAGTGGCTCAGAAGGGACAGAGCAGCATGGCTGTGAATCACAAAGTTTATCACCTAGAAAGAGCACTCAACACTAATGTCCCCCCCGCCACTTCCTGGAGCCATCCTTGAGCCCCCTCCCCAGCCTGTGGTGCTCTGTTCCTGTCCCCAAACCTGTTCTCTGCCTCCATCCCTGTCGATGTAGCATCTTGGCCTCTCCAAAGCACTGTATTTTGGCATTCTAATTTTTTTGTGTCTCTGCTTCTCTGTTGCCATGCTTCCCCTAAGCAAGAAATAATCTTTTAAATTAGTAACCAAAACAAAACAAACAGAAAAACAGACTGCCCAAGGAGGAAGGAAGGGGCACGGGAAAGGACCCAGCTGTCTTCTCCCGAGTCCTTCTACAGGAAATGACCTGCAGCCCCGTAGGGGAACTGTGAGTTGGGCAGAAAGGTAAGGATCGCCAAGGAAGCTGTGGTCTCCACCCCAGAAGGTTTGTGAAAATGGGGAGCGCAAGCGCACAGCCTGATTTTCGTTAAGACTGTCCTGAGGTGGCGAGGAATCCAGTGGGCTTTGCTGACTCTGGCTGCCCGAGAGTGCTCTCAGAAGCCCCATCAGAGGTGGGGGGTGCATCCCTGTGTCCTGAAGAAGTAGTTGCTCTTGCTCTTGCTCTTGGTCGGGGCGGGGGGTGGGGGGTGTCTCTGATCACCCTGCAGAGGGCTCCGTCAGCATCCTGTCCTGTCTCTGATCTGCTCTCGCCAGGCCAGCCCACACACCCTTGGCCTCAAAGTGGGCATTCCAGGCCAGTGAATTTGGGTGATGTAAAAAACACGAAGGCAGAAATGTCAGAAGTAATTAAACCAAACGATGGCTTAAACCCCTGTAGAAATCAACACATCCGGTTTAATCACCTTCTTAAGCTAGCACAAGGCTGCAATTCTATGGAGAGGGGTTCTTTATTTCTTTGGATCGTTAACAGGAACTGCATATCTTGAGTTGATTTTACTTCAGATGCTTCTGGGGAGAGGGGATGAGGGTGGGGGTGAGGTGGGGGCTCGGGAAAGAAAAAAGAAATAATAAAATGTTATTTGAGCTGCTCTCTTCCCCTGTCTCGGATCTGAGTGGAGCTGAGCTGAGTCTCTCCCTCCCTCCTGCTCTGTCCGCTCCCCTCCAAGGCTCCCGCCCTCCCAGCACCCAGGCGGAGGCACAGTGCTGAATGTGCTAAATTAGGCCATTAGAGAAATTCATTTCTCTTTATTAGTCTGTGTCAAATCCTTTTTATTAGTGGCTGGAAACGACCTCTCTCCTGCAGTAAAATGTCATGCCAGTTCACTCCTTTTATTTGTTCTGCACTGACGAGGCTCAAACTCTCACTGAATTAGTGCAGTGAGATTTATTTCCTCCAAATTTTGAACGGCTTAAGAGAGATTGGGGTGGAGGGGGCGGTCGCGCAGGAGGCGACTCGTGGGCAGAAGAGCAGGCAGGGATCTGGGAGGGAGAAGGTGAGCTCTTATGGAGGTCAAATGTCCTCAGCTCTTTGGAAATAAAATCTAATGGCCATCTCTCACATCTTGTTCAGCGTCTCCTGGGCACTGGGGACTGCGGGTCCACGTTCTCACTGCTCACTCCTGAGAGACATTGGTCCGCAGTGGAGGAGAGCTGGACAAGAGGAGGAGGAAGGTATCACCATCCTCTAGTTGGACAAGCTGAGGCTCAGGGCAGGCCAAGATGCCACATCGAGAGCATCCTTCTTCCCACCCGATCCCTGGCTTGAACGGACAGGGCTGCTCCTGTCCCAGGTGGCTTAGACCCCGCTCTCAGGGGGGTGGAGTTGAAGTGCTGGAGAGGACTCTTGAAGAAGGGTTGCCGGCCTCATCTCCTACTCTGGTGGTGATGGTGGAGGGTAGCCGAGAAAGGAGAAGTCAACCCTTAGGTCAGCACAGGCTTAACTGCTGGGCAAGAGCAGGTGGCTCTCCCATAACTGGGTTGGGGACAGCCCTGGAGGAGCCCAGGGCCATGGCTGCAGCCTTAGAACTCAGTGGGATCTCTGGGGAACTGAGCCTAGCTCTCAGGAGGCAGTGCAGTGCATGAGGTGGCAGGGATGTAGTGGGGCATTATCGGGTAATTTAAGGGGATAGAATGTGAGAACCACAGGCAGCCCCACCCACCCTGGGGCGGTTTCTAGGAAAAGCTCTAATGGTGTCTGAGCTCTGTGAGGTGGGCCCCCCTACCAGGAGCCGGTGGGAGGAGCCTCGCGCGGGAGCCTGAGAGAATGGGGCGTGAGGCCGGAGGATTTGGGAGCTGACGGTGTTGTGCAGGGCCAACGTGGGGAGGGGCTGGAGTGAGGTGACCAGGCCAGCACCCCTGACCTTAAGTAACCAGAGGGGAAGGATGGGCTGTGCACTCCCTTCCTCTGAGAGACAGCAAAGCAGAGAAAACACTCCAGATAGGCCTGCCCCCTCCACCGCTCCAACACACGCACAATACTCTCCATTTGGGGAGATCTGACGCCTGGATGCGAGAGAGGTTTATCAAGCATCCCATGCTCTGGTTCTGCAAAGACAGTGCGTGTTGTCCCCAGCTGTGTGACAATGCCTCCCACCCCATGATCTGACTCCTCCCGCCCTTTCAGCCTTCCCGCTCTCGGCTAGATTTTCTCCCAGAAGCGTGCCTCGCTCATTCTTATTTCAAGGGCTTTGCTTTTTCTCCTGCCTGGCACGCCTCCCCCTCGCCTCCTTACATGACTGCCTTCTCATCATTCGAGGCTTAACTTAAATGCCACCTCCTCAGAGAGGCCCGCCCTGACCACTCCTAGAAAAGCTACTCCTCCCTGCAAGGGTGAGAATAGGAGCAAAAGAGATGGCCCTCCCTCCTCGCACTAGTAGCTAGGGGGACTCCATCAGGGTAAATCCCTCCTCCTTACCCCATGCAACACTCAGAGTGTGTACATGGAGCACAGGACCCCGCAGCCATATCACACATATGGCAGGGTACATGCACACGTGTCATATCACAGCATGCAGATCCTGCACCCCAGTGGCACACACACAACCCGTATGTGTACATATACTGCGCAAATGCAACACTGGCTGTGCACACACCATGGAAACTGGACAGCACACGACACTCGCACCCTGCTCTCATTGACGCAGGCATTCAACCCCAGAGCACGGGCGTGCACACGCACGCACACACGCACACACCATCCCCTCTCCGTGCTGCAGCTGCCCACCCTCCCTCCAACCAGCGAGAGAAGAATGTGCAGTGACCGCACGGCTGCCGCGGGGTTGGGGCGGGGGCTGTACCCCCGCCACCTGGCACAATGCTGTGGATTATTAGTTCCTGGTAATTTAGTGCCCTTGTACAGAGTCGATTTGTGCCTTTCATTCCTAATTGATCTAGTGGCTGTTTAAATGGCAGCAGGCATCTGTTGAGACTGGGAAGGTTCATAAGGCGCAATAATTCATAACACCGTCTGGAATTTGCCTTTCGTGTCCCTCAGCTAAACCACTGCAGGGCTCTGCTTAAATTACAGCCACTGAGGCTTTCTTTGGTATTCCACTCAGGGCCAGGAGAATCTTGCATTAAACTGGGATCAGGTTAGATTAGACTATAATATGCTGCAGCATTAGTGGCTGCAAATGAAGACTTACACTGAAGTTTAACCCCTTCACCTGGTTTTCTCTTTGTCTCCAGCCAGATGACTCACTCACTGCTTTCCCTACCAGTTTTCCACTGCAGCTCCTCTGGGAATTTAGTGATGCAGATGGGCCACCCTTCAGGATGGACCCTTTTTCCTACACACTGCACACCCAGTCTGCAGCCCTGGAGCCGGCAGATGGTGCACCAGTTCCCAAAGCAAAAGTCAGGGGGTAGTGTCCAGGGGCAGCCTATACCCAGCCTAGAAACTTGTCTGAAGCAGGAATTCATCTCCCTACATGCACCTCTGAGCCTGAGAAGAAAGACCCATAAAGGAAGTGAGTGGATGGTGCAAGTGCTTTCTATCTTTTTGCCCAGAATTACTAGAATTCCAGAATGGGACAGGCTCCTAGGGTCACTTCTGCCCACTTACAAATCCCACATGGGCTAGATGCTTGGTCCTCCTCTCAGTGTGTGCAAGCATAGAGTGCTGGAGGGGAAAGTGATCTTTTCTCCTTCCCAAGGCTTCACTGCGTTCTCCAATACGGTGGCCACTAGCTACATGTGGCTACATAAATTTAAATTGAGTGAAAGGCAATAAAAATAAACATTCAGTGTTCCAGCTATGATAGCCCCGTTTCAAGGATTCATTGGCCTCATATGGTTGGTGGCTACCATTACTGGGCAGTGGAAAGTGCAGAGCATTTTCACCATTGCCCAAAGTTCTGTTGGACAGCGCTAGCTAGAACATCTCCTTTGGAGGAGACCTGGGGTCAGGTCCAACACATATTTCTCCTCCTCTCCCAACAAGCAGGCTTTCTTCGAAAAGAAAGGAACTAGATTTCATGGTCCCAGGAGTCGAAGGAGCAGCCCAAAGAGGGAGGTGCAGAAACTTTTTAGGGACTTCAGTGGAAGAGAACAGGGCTCTCCAGAGTCCAGTGTCTACAACCCATACACACGCATGCCCATATGCTGCAGAAATAAATGTGATGTGCACTAACGCATGCACTTAGCATGCATGGATCCACATGCCTTTGCTAGACTCTGAACATATGGAGGTGATTAGGTGAGCTTGACTCCTGCCCTCACATGGCTCTTAATCTCATGAGAAAGGAAAATAAATGATAGAGCAAACCACTCAGGAGCTATCAGCAAAGATTTAGGGGAGCAGTCAGGGAAGCTGGACTTGATATATCCAAGCTAAGCCATTTAGGTGAGCACTTCAGCTCAAGTATGTCCACCATAGAAACACACACATCTACATATTGACAGTCACTTACTCTTCATTCACTGATTCAGTCACTCACCAAGTATTTATTAATTACCTGCTATGAGCAAGTACAGCAGAATCCTAGAAATACAACAACCATTCATTCAGACAAGTGGAGTTGGAGGAAAACAGTGAGTGAATAATGATAAAAAATAATCTTTCAATTACAGTTGTGCTAGGAGTGTCGTGATGAGAAGGTACAGAGGGATACGACACACATAGCTGGGGTGTCTGACCTACACTGAGTGAGTTAACAGGACCGGCAGAGACATCCACCCACCATGTGTGGATGTGTGTTGGGGCTGACACATGTCCCCCTGACTACCCTTGCAAACACACAAGACTGGCTCCAGACAGCCAAGAATGGATCTGTGACCTTCCACTAACGTTCACGTCCAGGACTTCTCTGGACAATTCCTACGTTTCCTTCCTGGGTGGATTCTGAGCCAGACATGGACACCTGCTTCTTAAAAAGGCTTTAACCCATCGTCCCTCTGCAGTGTCCATGCAGCTTTATCTGACCAAAGAGAAAAGGTAAGAGCCCGTTGAGGAGGCCACAGGAACCGGGAGACTGGCCACTCTATGCTAGGGCACAAGCTGTTGCCATGAGGGCTGACCCTGGGGACCGTTCTCAAGAAGTGGGACCCCGGGAGAGGAAGTTGATGAGGATGTGGGGAAGGGAGCCTGGTGGCTTCTCAGCCCAGCCAGCAACATGGTCTCAGTGTGTGCGCATGTGTGAGCTCTTGATGTCCCCGCAGGCACCCTCTTTTCCCGCTCCTGACGCTGCTGTTTGAGAAATGTGAACAGGCCACCCAGGGCTCTGAGTGCATCACCTCCGCCAGCTTTGACGTGGACATCGAGAACTTTGTCCACCAGCAGGAGCAGGAGCACAAACCCTTCTTCAGCGATGACCCAGAACTGGACAATCTGGTAAAGACCCTGCACCCCCTACCCTGGCTCGAGTCTTCCTACCCTCTGATTCCCCCCTGTCCAGTGCCCTCAAAATGACCCTTTTGTGAATTCATCCAACAGTGAGTTGTGAGTGCTCACCATGGGGCCAGCACAAGATTCAACATTCTAGCAGCTGAGAACCATCTCGAAGTTCTTTAGAACCAGAGTTCCATGTTTAGGCTTTGATCTCCAAGTTCACCTTGTTTCTGCCCTTGGCAGTACCAGCCTCTTCCTGCCCTCCACCTGGCAGTGTAGGCAAAAGGAGAGGAAGGTCAGAGCATGCTGCATGGCTGGGGTAGCTGTCCTGGGAGCTGGAGTCCTGGGATGTTCGCACACCTGCCTCAGGCTGCCAGGAGAGGAGCTGAAGCCTGGATGCTCCTGTGTGGAGGGTGAGGGCAGCAGGGGTGTTCATACACATCAACAGGAAAACCTAGACATGCCGTCGTGTTGAGAAGTCCTGCTGAGTTAGGAGGACTCCTCCCAGTTTGTCATCCAAATAATCATTCTCGTTTGATAAAACACACATGCTTGGGCTAGGCCACCTAGAAATGGTCACTCAGTAAGTTAGGTGGTGCCCGGTGAATCTACATTTTAAAAAGTTCCCCAGGCAATTGCAATCATCAGTTAGGTCTGGTAACTGCTGAGTTGGATGACAACTGAAATGCTCATCCAGTGCTGGGAACTCTGTTGAGAGAGTGACAGAGAGGCTGCCGTGTTCCTTCATCACTCCAAGTAGGCAACCTGGAATTGTTAAGCGCAAGCCTTGATTTTTTTTTCACTGGGTGCTTTGCCTAGAGTATGCACAGTGAATTTGGAAATTCTGCAGAACTCTCCCCAACAAATTGATTGATTATGGTGCTGACCTCTTCCGTGCACAGTGTAGCTGGTACCTGGTTTCAAAAGGGAAGGGAGACACACACATACACCCTGCATCTGCAGAGCAGATGTCAATGTTTTTGGTATTGTTCTGTGCTGTGAATTACCCACACCACTGCCTCTCTCAAGAGTTGAATGTGGTACTTTAAAGAATCCAGAAAAGCTACCCAGGGAGCCCATCCTGTCCTGGAAATTTGTGAAGCATTGTGATGAGGCTGGAATTTAAAGAGCAGAGGAGACCTCAGCCAGAGGATAAGCACTAACCTGCTGCCAGCAGCATTAGGGGAGGCATCTGAGTGCCCCAAATCTGTGTCTGGGGCTTCTTCCTCCTTGGTGGGGTTGGACAGCCCTTGCTTCCCAGGGCCCTGCTTCCCCTGCTGGACCCCCGTCTCTGGGACCCCCATGGAAAGTTTCCCCTGCACAGGTCCTGCAGTTGCTGGATCGAAGGCTGGTCGGTCTGGCCCCACCCTGCCCTTTGGCTGATGATGGCCATGGGCTGCAGTGGGGAAGCAGATCCTTAGAATCAGGACCCAGGCAGCCACAGGGCCAGGAGATGAGGCAGCTATTTCTGGGGGAACTGGAATGGACTGGGGGACCAGGTCCCACTCCCCTCGCTTGGCCCACACCTACAAATGAAAAAAAAAAAAAACACAAGACCTAGGTTGATAAGGAAATATTTAGCAGCAACCTGAGTAATGTGAAAGGATTTTTAACATTCTTCAGAGGCAGTAGTCCTGGGGAGAGAACTCTCACAGCCTTGCCCACTACCACCTGCCAGGTGAGGTGTGAAAGACCCACCAAAAGCAGCCTCCCGTTGTAGCACAGCCTGGGAAACACTCGAAAGCGGCCAGCCCCCAACTGACCCCTTGCCCCCAAGGCCTAGTTCTGCAGGTTCAGTTCACTCGAAGAGTCAGACTGCATGATTCCATGCAACAGCACTTGATTGAGAGACTGCTCCATGCCAGGCCTGACCTAAGGACATGAGTGGTGTAGAAACCACCAGACCTCGTATTCCCTGGTCCTCTGAATCAGGTGACTGGGCCAGGAGCATTCCAGCTGGCAGAGCAATCCTTGGGCATCTATTAGTTGGGCATCCATCTGCTCATGTGGACCTCATTTACTTAGATGAGGTAGCCAGAGTCAAGGACTAGGTGATTACTGATGGACTGTGTGAAAGGAGAGATTTGCAAGAGACTTAGGGACGAAAGACCCAAGCCCGGCGTCACCACTTAGTGTTTGTGTGATGTCATGATTCACCTCCCTCCGAGCGAGGTTTCCTCATCTGTAGACCAGCTACCCCTATGTTGTGTGACTTTAATTAAAAATTAATGAGTCAGCTCAGGAGACTGGCCTTTAAGAACACCTGGCCCCCAGAAGATTAATCTCAACTGCAGTATCGCTGCAGTAAGGTATTCCAGCTCCCAACCTCACCACCAAGAGACCACGTGGCCCTGATGCTTTTTCTAGGAGCTCAAGTAGTGCCCTTTGTGGCCCCACTGCTGGTCCCGTGTTGGGAGCAGGAGAGGAAGAGTCCACAGGAGCCATCATTAGAACCAGAATCGTGTAGCCAGCACAGCCGAGATGCACATAATTAGAAATTAGAAAAAGGTCAGATCGCGTCATTATCAGCTCAATCAGCTGCCGAGTGCCACAGCCAGTTAATTTGGCATCTGTATTTTTTACAACCCCGCACACGTAGCCCAACGGACTGTAACTCTTTATCCGGACAGATATACTGCGCAGCCGAGCAGGGACATAAAATGAGAGACCCCAAGCAAATGAGCTGAGATAATTGAGAGATTTATTTTTTATATATATGTGTGTCAGGGCGGCTTTCTTTTGCCCTTGAATATCGACTTTCATCGATGGGATTGGCAGGAGGGCACGTGGGTCCCCCAAAACTTTGCCCCTCAGCAGGGCCCCTTCCTCCACGCACCCCCAGGCTGCCTAGCCCTGCTCTGGTGCTCCCTACTCCAACCCCTCCCCCATTTGGATGCCATCCTCCCCCTCCCTAGCGGGTCCCCCTCCTCTCCCGCAAGCATTTGGGGCTTGCCCATATGCACGCCCAGTGCACGCGTGCCTATGCACCCCACAGTGTCCCAGAGGGGCTTTTTCAGAGTTAGGGGCAGCTGAGAGAGCAGAGACAGGCTCCCAGACTGTCCATTCTGAGGGCACTTCCCTCCCTCCCTCCCTCCCTCCCTCGGAGCCCATGGCTCCCACAGCACCTCTGCTGGAGGAGAAAGAGAGCCACAGAAAGTTAGGGGAAAAACACAACCCTAGGCAGAAGCGAGTCGAACTCCCCGCCCTGCCCTCCCTCCTGTTTTCTAGACAGAGAGAGGGGTCCAGAGAAAGGAGTGACCAGTCAGGGTCCCTGACCCCCCCTGCTGCTGTGCCCCACTGCATGGGGCCACTTCTTGCTGCCCGAAGCCTCGCTTACAAATAAGATAGGGGTTCACCCTAACGCTAATGGTGCCAGCATCCTACATCAGACTGCCTGGGTTTGGTTCCTGGTTCTGGCTCCCACTTCTAGCTTCCTGCTAATGCAGACCCTGGGAGGCAGTGGTGATGCCTCAGGTAGTTGGGTCCCTACCACCCACAAGGGAGACCTGGATGGAGCTCCAAGCTGCTGGCTTCTGCCAGGCCCAGACACAGCCAGTGTGGGCATTTGGGGAGTGAACCCATGGATGGAAGCTCTTTCTCTCCCTCTGTGTGCCTGTGTGTCTGCTTTGCAAATAATTAAATATGTCTTTAAAAGATTGTGCCACCAAGCTCTCTTCCTGGCACCTGCCCGCTGATGCTCTCTCTCTCTCCAGCTCTACATGATGGTGCTAAGCTAGAATGCCCCCCTGGGAAGTTCCTGTTCCCACACCTACCCGGTGCTCACCAGGACAATTTCTTCCCTGGCCCCCAGACCCCCTCTTTGGGCCCAGCAGCCTCTGACTGGCAGTTGGTAAAGTTTGTAAAATTTGCAAGTTCCCCAAACCCCTTTGAAAGGTAAAAGCTTTTTGTTTTATAAAATCAGATTTACAGGCCCCCAGTGCTGGGCCAGGGTTTTATATATTATGCAAGATTTCAAACCAAAGCTATAAAATGGAGGGTTTCAGTTTCATGCATGGAATTTTTTTATGTGTAAATTTTTTAACATTTATGGGGCACGTTTTAATGAGACTCTGGTGTGGCTCAAGGGACAGATTACAGCTACCTGACCACAAAGCCAGCTCAAAAACGGGGCCTCCCCAGACCCCTGGGCCCACTCTGAAGAGCAAGGCCAGAGGCTGGCGGCTGTGACTAGGATGGCGCAGGAAGCAGCAAGCGCGCGCAGAGCTTGGAGCCCACAGAGACCGTGGGCCAGCCCTGTTCAGAGAGTTTCTCACTGCAGCCTTCAACCCAGGCTGCCTGCCAAGATCAGAGTAGAAGAGCCCACAGACACCAGAAAAAGAAGAGGAAATAAGAATAATCCAACAGCCGTAATAATGAGCATTGATAGAGCTCTTACCGGGTGCCAGAGACCAGCCTAAACACTTTTCACATAGTCTCTTGTTTAATCTTTGTTCCAAACCCACAAGACACACATTGACGCAGTCCTCATTTTAGGATGAGGCCATGGAGACAAGAGGTGACGTCCCTTGCACAGGACCGCATAGCCAGGACGTGGTAGAGGCAGGAATCTGCATGCTAAACAGTTCCACCACCCACAGCTAATCTTGTTTCTCCTTCCATGCTCCCGGTCTTGTTTTGAATTTCTTTCTGGCCGCATCTCATTTAATCCTCAGTGCGATTCTGAAGGAGCCGCTATGATCTTCCTGTCTTCCAGCTGAGGAGATGAGAGTTCAGAGATAAAGTAGACCGTCCAAGGTGACACAGCAGGTGGGAGAGCCAGACTCTCAGCCTCTAAGCTCTTGAGTACTTGGCTATGTCATTCTCACGATAGCCCAAGAGCTAGTTGTTATTACCCCCATTTTACAGATGAAGAGATCAAGGGCTAAGGACCCCACAATCTGGGATTTGGATAAGTAAATCCAACCCCTGAAAACCCACCCTCTGTCATCAGAACCCCACTGATTCCCCAGGATCTGAATCTGTTGGAGGGGAAGTGTCAGGTTCTTAGCTCAAAAGTGATTTAACTGGCCATGCATGCTGGGTTCAGTCAAATGTTCTCTCTGTCCCCAGTCATTCAGCGGCTCTCCAGTCCTCAGCATTCACGATGCTTCCACACCCATGTTTTGTTCGAGTCACCCCACACTTCCAACTGGTCAGGCCAAGCTGGCCCCGATCTGGAAACAGTCCTGATGAGATCTTAGCTTTGGCTGCCTGCCCAGGGACCCACAGGAATGGTTAGAGCAGGCTGAGGAATGCGTGTTTATAAACTCCCTCTTCCTAAGTGTGGGAGAAGAGTTCCAGCTCCCCATCCTGCAACAGAGGAAGACCCAGGCGGGAGGCATCGGCATTG
Source organism: Oryctolagus cuniculus (assembly GCF_964237555.1). Lineage (NCBI taxonomy): Eukaryota > Metazoa > Chordata > Mammalia > Lagomorpha > Leporidae > Oryctolagus > Oryctolagus cuniculus. The sequence goes on from NC_091432.1 coordinate 118,625,897, forward strand.
GCCCCAAAGCAAGGATCCGTCCCTGACTCCTGCCAGGCACCGGGCAAGTTACTCCAGCTCTGAGCTTTAATTTCCTTGTCTTTGGAAGAGCAGTAATGTTCCCTGCATCCCTGCGGTGATGGGGCACAAATGAGATAATGGAGAGAAAAGCATTTTGTAAATTGTAAAGCGCTATGTATACAAATGCTTTGAAAGCCAAGGAATTATTGCTATCAAGTGAAGAGGCCAGGTGCTGCCAGAGAGGAGCTTGATGGTGGAGGCAGGGGCCACACGGGCAGGAAGAATTGACATTTATTGAATCGCTCCCTCTATGCCCAGTACATTTGCATACCTGATCTTATCCAATTTTCACAACAACTCTGAAGCATAGGTATTCTTCATCCTAAATTTTACAGATAAACTTTAAACTACTTGTCCAAAATACTAAGGCAGAAATACCAGTTCAAGACGTCACAGCATGTGACTTCATGGAAAATAAGAGGTCCCAGTTCCATGTGCTTCCCTGGGACTACGATGCTGTGTTCAGTGACATGACACTAACACATGAGTTTGCATGTTTAAAAAAAGTGTATTTATTTGAAAGGCAAAGCATCGGGGAGAGGCGGGGGGGGGGGAGAGAGAGATCTTCTATCCTCGAGTTTACCCCCCAAATGGCTGCAATAGCAAGACCAGGCAGGACGAGGTCAAAACCAGGAGCCAGGAGCTGTAACCTGGTCTCCCACATGGTTAGCAGGGATCATGCTTTGCTGCCCCCTCGGGCACAGAATCAGGAAGCTAGACCGGACTGGAAGACGAGCAGCCGGAACTCAAAACTGCACTCTATGTAAGATGCTGGCATTGCAAGCCGTGGCTTCACCCTCTGCACCACAATGCCTGCTCGTGAGTTTGTGTTTGGTCGCAGGAGAGAGCTGGATCTTTATTGTGGAAGAGAAGGGAGGGTGAACGATGAGAGCAAAACCTGGGGAAAGGAATTAAGGACACATTCATCACATTTGGTGAGGATACTAAATTCACTGGCAGTGTTACTGCTCTAGAAGATTTGAAATAACTTTTTACATGACCTTGATCATTTAGAAAAATAGTTTAATAAAACAGCATTTTGTTCTAACTTAGAGGGAAAAATTCCAAAATTTAAACGCATCAGATAAATGATGATTTACAAAACATAAACCCTGGAGGAAAAAAAAAACTGGGAATTATTATTTTTTCACTCCCTGTATATGGAGTGGCAGTAGAAAAGCCAGTGGGGTATTAGAAATTATTTTAAAAGGCGGGAAAGAAAAACTGACCTGCATTTGGTTCCCTGTAGTTCATGGAGGACTTGCACTCTCTCCACAAGCTCCTACCAAAGCGTGTGAGTTAGGGACCACGATTATCCGCACCTTACAAATAAGGAGACTGGGGCTCAGAGGAGTAATTTGCTCATTGCACCCACTTGGTCCAGGCTGACAGAGACCCCCGGGCGCTCTGCTCTGGCAGGCAGGCCCCCTACGTGTGCAGCTCTGCCCCTGGTTTCCTCTAATATTGAAGAGGCCCTACATATTCATCACCTCGGAGTACCATGATGATTTACTCCGCCTTCTTAAATCTTTAAACCAGTGCTATTAGCCCATAAAAAAGTAATCCTTCAGCTGTGCTTTATTAGACCAAAGGAGAAGGCCTCTCTGGCCCACTGTGCACCGGATCTGACTTAAACCCCCTGTGCACGAATTTCACTTGAGCAAGGCTGATCTGGGTAAGATTTTACTTTTTATCTCGTTTGATGTATCAGTATTCTGATTTTTTATACCAAATACATCCTGGTTATATACTAAAATAAATGAATAGACTTCCATCTTTGTGTATGTGAATATGTATGTGTCTGTGTATACATGTGTGTGTGAATATGCATCCGTGTGTGTGCCTGTGGGGGGTGCATTGCTTCACAGGAAGATTTAAAAATAAATGAGTAAATAAAGTGTTGATTAAAATGCAGAATAATCTGCTCATTGCAAGCTGAGAGAAAGAAAAAAGAGAAGGGAGGCAGGGCAGGAGAGAGAGGAGGAAGGAGGGAGATGAAGGAAGGTTTATGAAATTAAGATTATTCCTGTCTGGACACGAGAAAGCTGATTGAACCACATATGCAAATCACACGCCTGGTGCAGTCTACGACATATCCTAAGACTCGCTATTTGTTGAATGCATAAAATGAAGGGGCGTGGCATTGACAGTAAGCATCTCTACTGAGATCAGAGAGACTGTGGTGGTCTGCAAGGAAGACCTGCTTAATGGGCAGGTGGAGAGGACACGCAGCTGGTCCCAGGCAGTAAGTCAGCTCCCGATGCCAGGGACAGGGACAGCCCTTAAGAGAAGGTACAGCCCGTGTCCTGGTCAGGTTGGACCATCACTCTTCAGAGGCCAGCCTGGATCCTCTTACAGTGCCCCTTTCCAGTGGTGAACCGAGGGCTGGTCACATTCAGAGCACCAGGAAATGGAAAGGAGCTGACTGTCCAAGCCGCTCTTTTCCCACAAGGAAGCCAGCGCCCGGGTGGGTGAGGTGATGTGCCCCCTGAGGGCTAGGCCAGGAGTGAGAGACGGGGAAGCAGAGCGGCTGAATGAGGGACTGTGATCAGAGTGGACTGTGACACGCTAAACGTTAATGTCCCAGAAGCTATCAGCGGTCCTAGAAAACCCCATACTTCCTGTCACTGAAGGACTTTTCGCCCAAACCCCACACCCTTTGAACTGCCACTTTCTCTACTTCCATAACCCCCAAGAGTCCATATTGATGGTAAAGCAACACAGGTGTGTGACGCAACAGATGAGGCCACCTGGTTCAGCCTACTGCCCACCTGCGTGACGCTGTAACCTGTGGGCAGTGACCGCACCTGCTGCAGAGATAACAGATAAGGCATGCAATGGGCTGAACGCTGAGTGCAAGATGTAGCCAGAGTAAGAAATGTCTGGATATTGTATCTATCAACTGGAAAGTATCTGTTAAGCACCTTGTACTGTGCTAATAACTCTTGAGAGACAAACCAAGACCTTCATGGCCAAAGTCAAGCAGAAAATTTAGGTGGAAGCATGTCTTTACTGAGTACCTAACTCCACTTTCTGGTCCAAATGATCCTTTCTAAAGTCACCATTCTCTGGACCGGTGCTGTGGCATAGTAGGTTAAGCTTCCATCTGCAACGCTAGCATCCCATATGGGTGCCAGTTTGAATCCTGACTGTTCCACTTCCAATCCAGCTCCCTGCTAATGAGGCTGGGAAAGCAGTAGAAGATGGTCCAAGTCCTTGGGCCCCTGCACCCACTTGGGAGACCTGGAAGAAGCTCCTGGCTCCTGGCTTCAGATCAGCCCAGCTGTGGCCATTGCAGCCATCTGGGGAGCGAACCAGAGGATAGAAGACCTCTCTCTCTCTCTTTCTGTCTCTCCCTCTCTGTCTATAACTCTTCCTTTCAAATAAATAAATAAATGTTTAAAAAATAAATAAATAAAGTCACCATTCTCCTCTAGGGCCGCTCAGCTTTCTGCAGTCTCAGCCCATGGAGGTAGCACGTCTTAGGCTGAGGCCCTGCGACAGCCTGCATGAAGCCACATGATTGTTGGTTTCTGTTTTTGAGTGACACTTAGTCTAATTTAGTACTCCAAAAACCTTTAATTAGTTGAGCACAATCCCTGCCCATCAGACAATTCACAAGCCCAGGCCAGGGAATGTGGGCTCCCCACTTGAAATACCAATGAGGCTCAGTGAACGATGTGATGTTGGCTTCCAGCCATGCCACTCCACACACACCCCACGGTCAGAATTCTCTGGGAGAGATTTCCTCTCGTTTCCATCCATTTTCTATTGTCTAAATGCTTCTCTGGGCACCAAAATGCTAGCCAAAAGCAGGGAGGTGGGATTAAATAGATTCCCCATGTATTGGCTGTGTCAACATAAGTGGATATGCAAAGGCCATAAGCCCCTCCCTCTTTTGAATCCACTTTTTATTTTGACTTAATTGTAGATTTGCATGTGGTTGTAATACAAAGAGATCTGATTCCCTTCTAGCATAAGCATAGCACAATTTCACAACCAGGAACGATTCACTAGTCTTATCCAAATTTCACCAGTTTTGCATGCAGTCGTGTGTGCGTGTGTGTGTGTGTGTGTGTGTGTGTGTAGTTCTGTGCATTTTTAGAGTCATGTGAACATTACTGTTGTCAAGATGCAGAGCAGCTCCTCCCTCCCTCTCCTCTCCACCCTTAACCACTAATCTGTCCTCCATCTCTATGATTTTGTCATTTCAAGAATGCACATAAATGGCGTGTGGTAGTATACAGCCCTGGGAGACTGGCCTTTTTCTTTCAGCACAATTCCCTTGAGATTCATTCAAATTGTTCAGTGTATCCTTTTTAATCCTGAGGCTGAATCAGATTCCATAATATGGATGTATCACTGTTTCTTTATCTATTCACCTTTTGTTTATCTATATTTGGGTTGTTTCCAGCTTGGGGCTGTTAGGCATTACGCTAATAGCTTTGAGCATTTGTGTGCAAGTTTGTGTGTGTGAACATACATTAAATTTTTTTTATTTATTTGAGAGGGAGAGAGAGTGAGGATACTCGCATCTACATACTCACTCCCCTAAATGCTTGCAATGACACCCAGGATTCTGAAGCTGGGAGCCAGGAACTCAAACCATGTCCCCCATGTGGGTGTCAAGGTCCCAATTACTTGAGCCCTCACTGCTGCCTCCCAGGACCTGCACTAGCAGTAAACTAGTATCAAGAGCTGGAGCCGGGGATGGAACCCAGGTACTCTAACATGGCATGCAGGCATCCAACCTCACACCCTAACCAGTAGGCCAAATGTTGGCCCCAAACTTAAATCTTTATTTTCTGAGATAATGCCCAAGAATGCAACTGTTGGGTCACATAGCGAGTGCACATTAGTTTTATGAGAATCTGTGATACTGTCTTCCAGAGCGGCTGTGCCATCTCCCAGTCCCATGAGCAATGGTCACGTTTCCAGTTCCTCGCCCGCGTTTGGTGTTATCGCTGTTCTTTAGTGCAGCCATCCTGGTGTTGTCTGAGTTTCCCCGTGGGCTGGTGGCGTTGAACATCTCTTCCTGTGCTTGTTGGCCCTCTGGGTGCCCTTGCTAAGGAAATGTCTGTCGTGTCTGGTTACCTGGGCTTTTTCACTGTTCAGTTTTGAGAGCTCTTTATAAGTGAGGGGTCTTCAAAAAGTCAGTGGAAAATGGAATTAAAAGGCAAGTTTATTTTGGTGCAAAAACTCAAAATTCTTGCTTAGCTTTTTTACTATACATTTCCATGAACTTTTTGAAAACTCCTCACATTCTATAAACAAATCCCTTTTCAAATGCATTGTTTGCAATTATTCTCTCCCCATAGGTGGTCTTTCCATTATTTTTCACAGGATCTTCTGAAGAGGAAACAGTTTTCAATGTTGATGTTGTCCAATTCATCATTCTCCTTTTCTCAGTCATGCTTTTGATGTCAAGTCCAAGACTTCTTTGCCTCATCCTAGACCCCAAAGATTTTTTCCTTTTTTAATTTTTTCTAAAAGCTTTAGAGTTTTTATTTTAAAATTTTAGGACTTTGATACATTTGAGTGGTTTTGTAAGATTTTAAAAAAGATTTAAGGCCGGCGCCGTGGCTCACTAGGCTAATCCTCCACCTAGCAGCGCCGGCGCACCGGGTTCTAGTCCTGGTCAGGGCGCCGGATTCTGTCCCGGTTGCCCCTCTTCCAGGCCAGCTCTCTGCTGTGGCCCGGGAGTGCAGTGGAGGATGGCCCAAGTGCTTGGGCCCTGCACCCGCATGGGAAACCAGGAGAAGCACCTGGCTCCTGCCTTCAGATCAGCGCAGTGCGCCAGCCGCAGCACGCCAGCTGTGGCGGCCATTGGAGGGTGAACCAACGGCAAAAAGGAAGACCTTTCTCTCTGTCTCTCTCTCTCACTATCCACTCTCCCTGTCAAAAAAAAAAAAAAAAAAGATTTAAAAGGCAGAGTGACACACAGAGAGAGGGAGAAAGAGAGAGAGATCTTCCATCTGCTGGTTCACTTCCCAAATGGCCTCAACAGCCAGGGTTGAGTCAAGCTGAAGCCAAGAGTCAGGAAGCCCATCCACATCTCCCGTATGCATGGTAGGGATTCAAGTACCTGGGCCATCCTCTGCTGCCTTCCCAGGCACCTTAGTAGCTGAGACTCGGATTAGTGCTCCAATGCAGGCAGTGACTTAACCTGCCGTACCACAATGCCAATCCCTTGAATTGATTTTTATGTAGGGTGTGACAACTAAGTCAAGGTTATTATTATTTTGCTCATGGGTGTCCAATTGGGTGTCCAGCACATTTGAACACTCTCTTCTCTCCACTGAAAAGCAAGTTGGCAAAATTTACCATGAGCCGTTAGGAATTTCCCAAGTTTTTCTCCTGTCACTTCTGGGAACTGATCCTAAGAAAGTAATGTAGAAATATGGGGGTGAAGGTGAGCTATAAAGAGAGAAAGTGTTTGCTACATCATTTTGTATATAACTGGAAGTACTCTAAATACCCAGCAGTAGGGGACTGGTTCCATAGTGCACACATGAAGTAATATGCAACAAGTAAAATATATTTATGTAATAGCTTTCACTTATTCAACAGATATTGGTATTCATACATGTTCATCTGATGATGGCATGTGAGCAAATTAGGCGTCATCCCTGTCTCGCAAAGCTCTCGGTCCAGAAGGGAGAATAAAGACAACAGCTCCAGCACTTAGAAGCACCTTTTTTTTTTTTTTTTTTAAGATTTTATTTATTGGGGCTGGCGCCATGGCACAGCAGGTAAAGCCACCTCCTACAGTGCCAGCATCCCATATGGGCGCCTCCAGCCCTCTGCTATGGCCTGGGAAAGCAGTAGAAGATGGCCCGAGTCTTTGGGCCCCTGGACCCACGTGGGAGACCAGGAAGAAGCTCCTGGCTCCTGGCTTCAGATTGGCACAGCTCTGGCTGTTGCGGCCAATTGGGGAGTGAACTAGTGGATGGAAGACCTCTCTCCCTCTCTCTAGCTCTTGCTTTTGCTCTCACTCTCTTTCTCTCTGCCTCTCTTTCTCTCTCTGTGTAACTGTGACTTTCAAGTAAAATAAATAAATCCTTTTAAAAATATATTTATTTATTTGAGAGGCAAAGTTATAGACAGAAAGGGAGAGACAGAGAAAGGTCTCTATCCTCTCTTCATTCCCCAGATGGCTGCAAGGCCAGAGTTGGGCTGATCTGATCCGAAGCCAGGAGCCAGGAGCTTCTTCCAGGTCTCCCACACAGCTGCAGGGGCCCAAGGACTAGGGACATCTTCTTCTGCTTTCCCAGGCCATAGCAGAGAGCTGGATAGGAAGTGGAGCAGCCGGGACTCGAACTGGTGCCCATATGGGATGCAGGTGCCTCAGGCAGAGGCTTAGCCTACTACGCCACAGCACTGGCCCCAGAAGCACACAAGGAAAAAACAGGAAATAAAATGGCCAATGCACAAGGATACTGGAACTGTGAAAATATGTGCATGTGGAAAAAAAAGCATCCTTCTTTTAGGGTGATTGGGTCAACGATGGGCGCCCCCCAACCCTCAGTTTTCCATACTGCCCATAGTAGTTTCTTTTTTTATAAGAATAACCACAACAAAGGGCAAAGCTTCCATTGCAAAAGAACTCCTTGCCAGGGAAAGGCTGAGAGTGACCATTTGCAGAGGCAAGAGGTACACGTACTACAAACCAAAGAGCACCAGAAGCAGACAGGTGTCCAGTGCTCAGCTAAGTCGCGTTGGATTATTCAGTCACTCAGCAGGTATCAATAGAGAGTCCACAAGGTCGCCGCATCACATGAGTCACTCCAAGCATGCGTTTAAGAATAGACAGTCCTTGGCCTCTCCCAGCACTTACCAGAAGCCCTGATCTCAGTCTTACGTCTGCCGGTTCAGTACTTCACAGGGTACCACGTGAGATCTGAACATCCCCTGCGTGGGATCCTCTCAACAAGCCTTGAAAGTGGTTAGGGAGGGTGTCATTATCCCCATCAGTTAGACACCAAGGCTCAGAGAGCTTCAGCAACTTGCCCAAGGTCACACAGATAATGAGTGGCAGGCCCAGAGCTTGGACCTGGCCTTCTCTCGCTAAGGCCAGTGCTGTCCTCAGAACACCACAGTTGCCTCAAGAACAGCTGTGATAACAGCAGGCTCAGTGCAGGTGAGTAATCAGCAGAGTCGGCGCTAGAATGTAAACCATGTGGATGAGAACACAGGCGCTGCTCTCCCCTGCTGTGGTTGGGGCTGGGGGGTCCATGCAGTGAGAAGAATGTGATTCCAGCACCTGGGCTCACCTCTGCTCCCTCTCCCCAGATGGTGAAGGCAATCCAGGTCCTGAGAATCCACCTGCTGGAGTTGGAGAAAGTCAATGAACTCTGCAAGGACTTTTGTAACCGTTACATCACCTGCCTCAAAACCAAGATGCACAGTGATAACCTGCTCAGGAATGACCTCGGGGGACCCTACTCCCCCAACCAGCCCTCCATAAACCTTCACTCACAGGTAACACACGTGGCTGGGGCCCATCTCTTAATCCAGGCTCCTAAGCCATGACTAAGGTTCCTTTGGTGACCCGGGACAAGGAACTGGATCCTGCGCCATGAGGACCCTCCTCTGATCCCCTCCTTACACCCAGCAGACAGCACAGGCCCCTACTCATACAACCTATTGCCCAGAAAATGGCCAGACCATGACAGGGGCCACGTCCAAGGTAATTCCTGGCTTACTGACCCAAGATATCCCAAGGAATGAGCCTTAGAGGAAAGGAGACAGGACACTTTCCTAGAGGATGAGCTGGGGATGCACGCAGACCTCCTGGCTGCACAGGCTTCTCCAGGGCTTGGGAGCACTCTGCGCCTCTGGGAAGGAGACTGGGGCAAGAGCTCATTCCCCGAATCCTGTCCACCTCATGTGAACTCAGCTTCCAAGGGGTGATTCCTCTCTACTTGCTCAGCCTACCCTGGCACCTCTGTCCCCTATGGGTCAGGGCCACCATCAATGTCACCTCAATCTACCCACCTCCAAGATGCACCTGCCACCTTCATGCTAGGAACTGGGAGGTGTGGAAGGGATGCCTTTGTGCTTTGGGCAAGAAGGAGTTATTCTCTGCAGGGTCAAAGGCTTCCCCCAGACCTACAAACTAAGAGAGCTGCCTGGTGATACCTTTCCACCATACTAGCTGGCATCTCTGTAAGCCACGGACTTTCCTCTCTCCCTGAGTCCCTGAATCCAGGGCAGGTGTATGGAGGGCACCCTGGAGGCTCACCAGAGCCCTTCCCATTAGATAATCAGGCCTGGGGATCTGGGTAAACTCCCCAAGAATGAATGGAAACAAGTGCTGGCAAGAATGCCTAAGCAAGGCTGTGACCAACATGCAAGCTGTTTCCCTCCAGGTTGGTAGAGGCAGGGGGAGAGACGGGATGACCCCAGGAAGGTCAGCCTTGCCTTGCGGTCACAACAACAGACATCCACGCTACACTCAGTGTCCCATCAAACGCATCCCAGTGAAATCGCTGTGGACTTGATGGCGAGAATTGCCTAGGACACAGGCAGGAAGTTTATTTCCTCTTCCTGTTGCTTGAAAATCACCAAATCACTTTATTGCAGATCTAAAAACAGCAGCCCGGGCTTCTGCTTGCTAATATTCTCTTGAAATAGACTCATTCCTTCAGAGTCTTATTGTACTTTCCCTTATGATCAAAATTAGCAAGAAACTTGCATAAAAGAGGACAATAATTGCTCAACGAGCATCTCGTTTGTAATTTATTAGTTTCTATTATTGTGGGTTACCATGGCGATGGTGCGCAGCCCCAGTGATGGGAGAGATGTGCGATAGGAGCTGAGGAGGCTGTGAGGCCTCACCGAATGGAGATGCACATTTTTATCAGTAATTTTCATGAAAATAATAAGTGAGGAGTTAATGAGATGGAAAGCCATCCTGTGGCTATTGTGAATTTTTTTTAAGTGTTGATCTAATTAGAATGCATCGGTCAGGAAAAGTAATGAGGATTTAGTGCCTCACAGAGATGTGAGGATCATATCAGAAAATTAGCACAAGTCTTTGGAAATAATCAGGTCCTTGGAGAGGAGCTGGGTCTCCCCTCGTGGGCCCTCCAACTCTGCCGCGAGCTCTGGGCTTGGGGGTGAGCCTGGGCAGTGGTGGAGGGAAGTGGGGTCGGTCTAGTAGCCCCCGCGGCCCCCTCAGGGTTGGGGTCCGAGGCTGACAGGCTGCAGGGAGCAGGCTGGTGGAGGCACGGGGTCTGCAGAGAAGGCTACATGGGCTCCGGGTGGTCCAGGTCTGGGGATGCTGCCTGCCACCGCCACCCCTCCTGGGGAAGCTGGGCTTCCGCTCTCTCCGAGCCCCTGAGCTGTGAGCATGGGAGGGAAGGGCTTTGATTCCAATCACTGGGAGCAGCAGATCTCTGCCTGAAGGCGAGGCTGGCCCTGGGGCAGCCCCTGCAGAAAGGCTTCTGATCTGCTGGGAACCAGGAGCTCAGACAATTGGGCAACAACAAAGACCGGGAGAGAGGGAGGAAAAGACAAACCAGGGAGGCATTCTTCCTCCGTATCACTCCAACTTGTCCTCCCGGCTCCCCTGACCGCCACCGCCTGCTTGGCTCAGGCTCTGCTGGGTGAATAGGGATTTGCAGAACAGCAGGCCCTGGGGGCCTCTCTGCCCGACCCTCACCCTGGTGCCTACCCACGGGAGCTCCTGCTGCCAGATTCGTCTTCCTGAAGCTGTGCCCCTGTCCAGCTCACAAACCCGTTGCTCCAGTACCTTTCATTCTCATGCACCTGACGTGCAAGGTCTCCTGGGTCTGGCCTCAGCCTCCCCTCCTGGGCCAGTCAGTCTGCGGGAAGTACTGAGGCTGTTCTTTCCTACCTGTGTGCTGAGGAGACACCGCCCACCCCACCATCGCCACCTCCCTGCAGGACCACAGCCAGCCTCCTGCCCTCGGGCAGGAACAGGCCACTGGCCCACGGAGACCTCCCTGCTTCCCCATAATAGTGGACCGCGCATGTCCACTCTGAGCCTCAAAGATGGCAAATGTCATGTGGGTTTTACAGCATGGACTCTCCTTCCCAGATAAACTTTTCTGGAGTTGAGACCGTATTTTCTATATTTGAAATCACCAAATCACCCAATTATGGATCTAAAAACAGCTGTCCGGGCATCCACTTGCTCAACTTCTCTTGAAATAGGCTTGTTCCTTCAGAGTCTTTTGAAACTTCCCTTAGGAGGCCAGCAGTGGCTACCACAGGTCTTGTGTGTGATGGATGTTGGCCAGTGAGTATTTACTGAAAGAAACAAAGTAACCGGAGTGGGGGAGGAGGAGGAGAAGGAGAACTAGAGAGAGAGACATGCCCTGTGCTGCTCCCCTCCCCGTTCTCAGGCCCGGCTCCCATCACAAAGTTAGGGTAGGGGCTTGCACTGGCTCTTCGAGGAAGGAGGGACCCACAGCTGCCACGGATCCGGGGCCATGCAGGAGGCAGGTCTCGGGTCCAGGGCACAGGAGCCTGTATGGGAAAGGAGAGAAAAACCGAGTGAGGGGCGAGCATGGGGGTTGGGGGGGGGGGGTGCGGGTGTGTGCACACACGCATTTGTCATGGTTCGACCTTAATCCTCCCGGCCTGAAATAGCCACCCTGAGCACCAGCCTGGCCCGGGGTGGGAGGGTGTATGCCCCCCCCCCCCCAGCAGAACATGATCCTCCGGATCAACATTCCGGCTGCCTGCCAGCTTTGTTGCAAACTGCTGGCTCATGGCTTTCCCTATGCACTAATCATCCAGACTTGGGTTGCAAAGTGGGGGACATTTTTGTTTTCCAATTGATGCCCCCCCTCCCAGATGCCATGCTGTGCCCTTCATCCAGCTCTGCAGGCTTGGGTGTTCCCTGTTTGGCCTTGCTTGCAATCTATGGGTGGAAGGCAGGTGGAAAGTAAGGGAGATGGCTTCTACCAAACTAAAGCAAGACTCCAAGACTTGGGCAACAGCCCATTCTTTCCACCTCCCTAGGAAGCCGTCAGGTGCTGCCCACACCCAGTAACACCCAGGCTGCATACAGGGGCAGCATCCTCAGAAGGGAAACTGTCTGACCTCCAGCTCTGGATTCTCCTGTACTTCCTTTGAGGGCACCAACCCAACCATCCAGTAGAGAGAAGCTAACTCCCATGGTGTGTAGGCATGAATCTGACCTGAAATTCAACCCTCTTTCTCCATGGGGATTGAAACCTCAGCTCTACTGCAGGCATAGTGGCTTAGCAATGGTTCTCATGCAGTCGCCAAGCACGTGAGGGGACAGGCATGGTATGCACTGTGCTAGGGAAGTTCTAGACAGCTGTGTCAGCCATGGAATGATCAGGGCCAAGACTACTGAGTAAAGACAGGGAAGGAACAGCCAAAGTGACGAGGACAGGAGCCGTAGGAAGGGGTTCTGGATTGAGCACATCGCGTGTGTGGCTTGAGGTTGCCCCAGTCACCACTCAGCATCCTTACTGCTCCCCTAGGGAGAGGTCAGGCCCCAGGCCCAGCCTGCATGCCTTCATGTATAGATCTGTTCCTCCCCCCCAGGGTTGGGGTGAACAAACCTCATGGTGGATCAGAAAGGCCAGCAAGAGGGGTTTGTCCATTGTGATTGGACAGGCTGCAAAGTCTCCAGCTTGGGAGGGCTTCCTGGGGGTGGAGGCGTTTCAGGCAGGCACGGGGAGAGTTAGAAGCCAACTTGGCAGCTCGAAAGCTAAGCGTTCCCAGCATAGGAAGCCGTCTGGGAGAAGGTGAGGAACAGAGATAGGGAGACTCTCAGAATCCCTCAAGAGAGGGAGACAGGTGGAGGTGGGCAGTTCTTCACTCCTTGGAGCACCTGTTGAGCCTGCTGAGTTCCAACGATACAGATGCAGAGGTGACATAGTCCCTGTCCTCAAAATGACATTACAAAGTATCTTGCAGCCATAAGTTGGTAACAGTGACCAACTGTGAAAGATTTTAATGATGGTGGGGAAAGTAGCCAGAGATGAGGGCTGGAGACGTGCTTGGCTCCCTAGCACATTGGGTCAATGTGCCCACTGACGTACTCTTGGCTTCCAAGCACATTGGGCCAATGTGCCCATTGACCCAAATGGCAGCCCGGGTCTGCCAGGGGCCAGCCATCCCATGGGCTTGACCAGGGAGTTCTGAGGTCAGCCCGGTGCAGGGGACTACTCTGTTTGCCCCATTTTGTGTTGCTCGGAGAACTGGCAGAGAAGGGGAGACCGTGGACTGAGCTCCCCTGCGTGTCCAACACTGAGCGTGCCCCAGGCTTTACCTGTGCAATCTGATGGATTCCTTGCAATGAGGCCACAAGGTGAGCCTTATGATATTTCACACCCAAGGCAAGAGACGCTGGGAGAAGCGAGGACACTGGCACAGTCTGGGGCAGGTTGCTCCAGCGACTCCCATCTTCTAGCTGGCTGGTGACACACGAGAAAGGGAACAGGGGTCCCCTGGTGGGAAAAGAAGGCCCTACCAAGCTGTAGTTTAGGGGTTTAGGGACTAGAGAGGAGGAAGGCAATGGCAGGGGCTCAAGTGTCTGACAATAGACTGAAAGTGAGAAAGGAGAGGGACCCAGCCAACTCGGTTCTGAGATGCTGGGCTTGGCAGGCCGCATACAGCACTCAGCTCAGCAGCACAGAAGAGTGCCTGGGTGGGTCAGTGTGCCCATTGACCCAAACGGCAGCCCAGGTCTGCCAGAGGCCAGCCATCCTGCGGGCTGAGGTCAGCCCGGTGCAGGGGGAGACGATCTAGCCTGGAAAGATCACCACTCTGATGGAAAGAGGACACTGACAGATCCACGTGGCAGAAAGTGGAGTGGGTGCTGCCTCGTTCCTGCCACAGGCATTGACACGGTCCCCTCTGCTGGGTCCCAGCCCCCAGCTCTCCCGCTGGGGCCAGGAGGACGGCCCTTCCCTTCCTGCCGGGCTGATGAAACCTGAGCTCCCTCCTTCCCAGAAGGAATGTTCCTTAAGAGCAGCAGCTGCTCATCCCCACAGGCCAGCACTGCCTCTCCCCTGAGACAAAAGCCCCCGACTGGAGTGCAACAGGAACAGGATTAGGTGGCTTGTTTACGTGTGCTTGGCTTCCTTGAGTTTGAGAAGGGAGCTTTTCTTGGTCTAAGACAGGACACTGGCTCTGCCAAAATGGAGGGATGCTGCCAGCAAGGGTGTCTGGTGACAAAGGCAACCTCCCCACCCCCCAGGTCACACGTTTGCATGTGTGTGTGCACACAAATACACCCATCCCAGGCCAAAGCCAATCAGGGCACGCATTTTTTCAAACAGCTACCACACACTTAATCTTGGGCAAGGCAGTTTGGGGGAATTCAAAGAAACACCTCTCTTCCCTCCAAAAACCTGCACACGAACCTGGGGAAGAAGACATCTGCCCAAGAAAGAGACTGTGCTGTGTGGCCCTGTGTAACGCAGGTGGGAAGCAGTGAAGTCAAGTTGGTGAGACACACGGCCATGTGCTGGGCAGGTACAGACAAGCTCTTGGTAAAAGTAAGCACTCAGGATATCCCACCCCACCACCCACCCACCTGACCCCCAGCCCAAAGTCGGACTCCAAGAGGTCGGGTCTGAGCTGGTGGATCAGCAGAGACCCCTAGTGGCCAGGGTGAGGATGACAGGCTACTGGGGCCCTTCTCTGCACTGCCCCCACTCCCTCCACCCATTCATCCCCACCCACCTTCCCACACAATAAATCCCAGGGGGTGGCATTGTTTTTCCTGCAGTCCTTAAACTGCAAGGACCTTCGCAAGGATATCTAGTTCATTCCCCTGTTTCACAAGCATCGTAGTAAGAAAAAAATTCCAACTATTTAAAAAATAGCTTAAAGAGAAAGTTTTGTCATTTCTTTCCTTAACTCCTTCATTTCTTCATCCCACCATAGCTTCTTCCAGGAACTTCTTGGGTGGAAATTAAGGTTCCCACCCCTGCCCTCCGGGAGACTAAGCCTTTTCCCCATTAACAGTGAAAACTCACAATTCTGTGTGGCCCTGCCACTCCCACTCCCAAAGTCACCCCAGAGCCTTCAACTGTCTCAGTTAGGTCTTCCTTTTAAATAAGTCATCTTTTTTGTCTTCCAAAAAAATGACATTTACAGTAAAACTCACTCATTGGCCACTGAGTCCGATAGCCATGGGGTGAGAGTATCGCAGGTGGCCCATGCGTGGTACTCGGAGGCACAAGCCCTCTGCCACTCTAAAGCCCTGCCTTGCTCTGCCACTTCTGAGGGGCTGTTTGCTTCTGTGTCTCAAGTAAACACTGCACAGGGAACAGGAGTGGGGAAGCTACCAGAAGCTTGGGACAGCACTGCCGTGCTCCTGGTGCAAGGAGTTCCTGGGCTGGATAACTACTCTGAGCCCCTAGTCCCCGGGACCATTCAAGCAAGAATGGGAGACACTCTGGATGCTGGAGAATGCAACCAAATCGTACGGAACGTTCTCAACTCTTTGTGGGTGCTAAGGCTCCCCAGAAGGAAGCAGCTCTGTTTGGATCCAGACAGCAGCATCCACCTGGGTTTGGAGTCTGATCATTCCCATGGGGCCTCTGCTGAGAAGATAATATTGCTGTGCACTGCGCCAGTGTGTCCTCCCTGCGGGGCTCCTGCTGCTGCCATGGTAGCTTCCTCAGACAAGCCCTGGGGGCTGTTCCCAGAGCCCCAGAGCCCCCTACCTCCACCCGTCTCCATCCAACAGAGCTAGAGACCAAGACTCGACCTGAGATCCCAGGATCGCAGCAAAGAGGAGGTGCGGAGCTACCAAAGACTCCGACCTCCACCTGTCTCTATTCAATGGGGCTAGAGACCAAGGCTCCACCTGAGATCCTGGTGGTGCGGAACTAGACGGGGCAGGGACCACACTTGGGATTCTGGGCATGGCCAGAGACCTGGAGCATCTTAGGCAAGGAGAAAGGAATGGAGGGGCAATTTCTGTGCCACTGTAGCTGGGTGGTGCCCCCAGCTGAACCTCTTCCATTGCCAAGTAATGAACCCTAGGATTTCTAGGACAAGCTTTAAATCCTGGCTGTGCCACTCCCCAGTTGAGGGGCCTTTGCCAGAGGAGATGAGAAGTAAGTTACAGTATGACTGAAAGCACCAGGCACCAGGCACCGTAGGTCTGAGACCAAGCACGCGCCATCTGTGCACATCCGTCCTGCACTTGCAGCCACACGACCCAGGTGTGAAGCACAGCTGTTGACCCCTGGGAGGCCACTTTCCTTCTCTGGACCTCGGTTCCTCTTCAGGGAACTAGAATACTCTCTCTCCTGCTGGCCCCACCAGGCGATGGTGATACTGGCATGAGATAATGTGGTGAAGGAATACTCTCTAATAGTCAGCGAGTGTGGCAAATAGGTAATTTTCATCATTTCCCCAGACCCCAGGGGTGCCAAGATTTTGCTCCCTTTTACTTGCCCCAGCCAAGACGTGGCCATTCCTGGCCCTGCCCACGGGCCTTACCTCCAAAAGTTTCCATTCTGTTTCTTTGCTGATACAATTTGGGTGCCTCTCTGCACCTCCCAGCCAAAGACCCAAAGAAGTGGGAGAAGGGTAGGAAAGAGAAGGAGCTAAGCCAATGCATAAATCGCATTTAGTTATCCAGAGTGGAGGAACCTGCCTAGGTGCTATCCAAGCCACCAGGTAGAGAACCAGCCAGAGTTGGAGCAAGCAGATGAAGTATCCAGGGGGTGTCTTCTCCATCTACCTGTGGCTGCTAAATGGTGTGTGTTGGTTGAATCCCAAAGGGCACACCTTCTATTTGTTTTACAGACTTTGCTTACATTTTTCTAACCTTGCTGGATTCTTTTATGGGGTGAAGAGAGTCTGGGATAACTTTTTTATGCTTAAAGTTCTCAAATGCCCCTGCTGCAAAAGGAGCATCATGGCACGGGTGATTCTGGACAAAAGAGTATTGCAATGTCCTTGCCCCTGGTCTTAGGGTGAATGACCTGGAGATGGGGCCTCCTCTCTTAAATTTACATTCCGAGTTTGCTGCCACGTCAAGTAACGTCGCTTCTGGCCTACATCCTGAGAATGGTTGACTGAGACGGATGCTGGAACAAGGAGAACTTGACCTTGGAGCAACCTTGATGCTGAAAACCCAGGCACTGAGAAGCTCCTGGATGTTGGCAGTTGGCAGCCACATTTCATAAATAAGGAGACCAGGCCTACAGAAGGGCCAGAGCCCGATCTTGAAACTGATCATCTTTTCTCTGGCACCAAGCTGCTTCTGGACTTCAGTGTGTGGGTGATTTCTGTCTGTCCCTCTTGCCTTCAGTGACTACTCATTGAATGCCGTTGATTCAAGGAGAGCCTGCTGCCACGTGGGTGTTCCCTGACAGTGGCTGCAGCATCACTGTGCTCTTGTCCTGTTGCTGCATAGCAGCCTGGAGACCTTAGGCAGGTCACTGTGGCCCTCAGTTCCTTATTTGTATCTTAGAAAGTTGGAATATGTGATTTTTAAGGGCCCTTGAGACTGTCCAAGGAAGGTGGAGAGTTCTGCTCAACAAATAAACCTTCCCAGCCAAAGCGTTCTTGTAAGTCCTGGGAAGGGAAAGCCAAAGCAAGAGCTGCCCTCGCCCTTCCACAAGGCCACAGCCAGGGAGGTGAACCGAGAGCGGAGGCAAGGCCTGATCCTGCCCCACTCACCCCCAGAGGGGCGGGAACGAGAGCCCCGTTGTGCAGGTGCGTGGGGGGAGAGAGGGCTTGATGCTGATTGTCCTGCTGCTGCTTATTTATAGGGGCTACTCCTCCAGCTCTCAGGCCAGGGACAGTCCTGCAAGACCAAAAGTCCTTCTCTGGAGGAGAAGCCAAAAGGGGGTTTTATCAGCTGAATCAAGAGAGATGTGCAGATCAGTGCAGACTCCACTTTCCTGAGACGCTCTGCCCGGTCCCCTGGGGCCAGGGGCTGGGAGGAGACCCGGATGGCTGTCCCCTGCAGCTGGGATATTTTTCCTTTGTCTGTTGCTGTAGACACTGGCTCAATGTTTTCTCCAAACACAAGTGTCCCCTCACTCCAAACTCTAGACTTGCCCTGGAGCCTGCAGACCCAAGCTTCTTAAGTCCTGAAACAAAAGCTGAGAGCTGGGGGCCTTCTTCTTCTCCCTGTGTCACCCGTGTCCGTGACTGTTAACCTGTCTCCAAGTCCTTGCTCTTCATGCTTATGATCCTAGCATCTGAGCGTGGGAATGTCGGCCTAAAAGGCCCTTGGATTTGTGAACTGCTTCGAGCCACTTTCAGATGGGGAACCCTGGTTGGGGAGAGCCAAGAGGCCCAGGCAGGTCTCCCAGGACCCCAGAGGCTGCTTCCTCTACACCTCTTTGGTTGCCCGTCTTGCTTGCTTTAAATCTGGGGACACTGACCTCTCATCTCCCAGCAAAGGTTGCCTGGAGAGAGGGAGCGCTCGTTCCTCCTTGGAGGCCGGCAGCCAAGCTTCCTTCCCTGGTGCTGGAAGTCCGTGACTTCTTACCAGCTATGAAATGGTAGTGATGGAGGGAGCAAGGGGCCAGAAAACGTGTCTTCTTCACTGCACTGCCTACTGGAGAGACGAACTGCAAGGGTCATTTCCTGGTTGAGAAGGTGGGGCCAAGGAGTCTGTATCCAGGGGAATTCTGTGCTGGGAGCCTCTGGAGGTAATCAAGGTTGAGACTCATACGCTCTGGGGGTGAGAGGAATCGCGCATTGTGGACCAGCAGGTTAAGCAGCCTCTTGCAAAGCCCGTGTCCCAAATCAGAATGCCAGTTCGAGTCCCAGCTCCTCTGCTTCCAACCCAGATTTCTGTTAGTGCATCCTGGGAGGCAGCAGGTGATGACTCAAGCACTTGAGCCAGTGCTGCCCACATGGGACACCCAGCTGGAGTTCCTGGCTCCTGACTTTGACCTGGCCCAACTTCGGCTGTTGTGGACATTTGAGGTGGCTGGAAGGTTCTTATTCTCTCTCTCTCTCTCTCTCTCTCTCTCTCTCTGCCTTTCAAGTAGATGAAAATAACCATTTATAAAAATACGGTCTGAGAAGACAGGCCGTGCAGAGGCTAGCCCAGCTGTATTTATTTATTTATTTAGCAAATATTTTGACCTGAATGTAGTAAGCACTGTGATAGAGGTACATGAAGAAGACAGGCACAGGGCTGGGTGCAGGGAAACATCTGGAGACCGGAGTCTGAGGGATGAGTGGGTCCTGGCCACCTGGAACAAGGTTCTCAACCCTGGCTGCATATTAGAAGCACCTGAGGGAGCTTTGAACCCTCCAAAGCCCAGGACACAGCCCTGACCAATTGAATTAGAATGCCTGGGGTTGAAAGCCAGGCACCGCCACTGGCGATTCCAAAGTGTAGCCAAGGTAGGCACCACCTGCTATGGTTAATATGTCTCGGGTTTGCAGGAGAATGAGCTACTTGAATGGATGCCAAGTGTTGGTTTTTGGATTTGGGGAATGCATTGAGCTTTCTCATTCACTGTTTCTAGGAAGCCATGAGAACTGCGTTCTGGATTTGGATCTGGGAAGGAGCAGAGAGGAGGGAGGAGGGAAGGCAGGAAGGGGACAGGGGAGAGGAGGACTTTGGGGCTGAAGCCGTGAAGCTCTCAGGGACATTGTCACAAATCACACCTCCCTTACTACCAGGACCTCCTGCAGAATTCCCCCAATTCCATGTCTGGAGTCTCCAATAACCCCCAAGGGATTGTGGTCCCAGCCTCAGCGCTCCAGCAGGGCAACATCGCCATGACAACCGTCAACTCACAAGTCGTGTCAGGTCGGTGCAGAGAACGGATGCTGGGGACTGTGGGGAGCACCCTGGTGGAAAAAGGGTGACCCTGGGGGGATGCCAGGGATGGGAGGGGGTGTTTCTGTCAGGGGAGGGGGCTCCCCCACTCAGGTTCTTGACTAAAACATTCTGTAAGTGTGTGTGGTTCACACCAAGACCCGATTGTGATGGTTTAGAACAAAGTCGGGTTGAATTCTCATGAGTCCCCAAGGACCAAGCAAAGCTATGGTCCCTTCCCAGAAACACGTCCCACCAGACTCTGCTCCCCCTCCCTGCCCACCCCTACAAGCGGAAGGAACACACCTGGATGCCCCCGGGCTCCTGAGAGAGGGTCTCCACGTGCAAGTGCCAAGGAAATCGGGGACCCTGCTTGCCCTCACTCCTCCCGCCCATGGCAGGGGACCCAAAAGCTGGTTGTCTCCTCAGGTGGAGCCTTATACCAACCGGTTACCATGGTAACCTCCCAGGGTCAGGTGGTCACCCAAGCAATCCCCCAGGGAGCCATCCAGCTCCAGAACACGCAGGTGAGTGTGTGTGGTCTGCACACGTGTGCATGGGTACAGGGAGGGTAACTGCAGAAGCTTCTTACCTGCCAGGCGCGCTACCCAAGTAACTCATCCAATCCTCATGAGCCCTCTAAGAGGTATTGTTACTCCTGCCAGACAGATAGGGAGTGGGGTCTTGGGAAGGTTTTGCCAGCTCCAGGAATGTGTTGCCTCCTGGGGTTCCCCTCAGAGGCTCCTGCACTTCCTAGGCCTGGACCCCACCCCAGCACCCTTCCTCAGTGGTGCAGAGCGCACACACAAAGGAAGAGGGGAGAGGCCCAAAGTCGGAGGCCTGGCATCTGACATTAACCCTGTGGTCTTGGATAAGTCAGCTAACCTCTCCAGACCCCAGAGTTCTTATCCATACAAGGGAGATGAACACTCACTACACCCAGCCCCACCAACCCACGGGGCTGCTGTGAAAGTTACCTATGGCAATGGCTAGGAGATTGCTTTGTAAACCATGGAGTACCACAGAAATGCTAATACCTATTAGCTGGTACAGGGCACGTTTCTATCTTCTGCACTGTTTGCATGTCTCTGTTTCCTCTACCTCCTCTCTTGTCTCCTCTTCTCCCTCCCCTCCTCTTCCTCCTCCTCCTCCCCTTCTTTCACCCCAAGGCTCATCTCCATTCTCTAAGGGGCTGGTATGAGATGAGAGGGAAAGGTGACCTCCCCAGGGCCCTACGATTGGGTTGGGAAGGAGGTGGGTGGCTAGCATCTGCCATCACCATGGCAACGGGTCCCTAGCTGCTGCCTCAGGCTGCTGATGCTGATTCTTTCTCCACGTGCCCTGAAGGTTAACCTTGACCTCACCTCCCTCCTGGACAATGAGGATAAGAAGTCCAAGAACAAACGAGGAGTCTTGCCCAAGCACGCCACCAATATAATGCGTTCTTGGCTCTTCCAGCATCTCATGGTGAGTGTGTGTATCCTGGGGTGTGGAGCCACAGCATGGGGTGCTGGGCTCTGCTGTGTCTCCAGGGCAAGAGCTTTCTGATAGGGACAATACCAGAGGCCAGGGTTTCTCTAGTGTTTGCTGCTGCCTCCGAAAAGTGTGAAAATGGAAGAAGTAATGGGGACAAAATCGTTTACACTGGGTGATAATACGATGTGGTACATGCCACACTTTCCCTATGGAAGGAATGGGTTAATTCTCTGCCAGGACTCTGGAATCTTAACCCACTGAGGAAGCACGAAGTGTGTGCCCATTTCCTGCTGGCTCGGGGCTCCAGGGTAGGGGAGCGGTGACTTTCTCATGTCACTGGCTCAGCTCTGTGGTGTAGAGTTGACCACTTTCAGTTGATACTTTGTAAAATGTCACAATACCTTGGATTTAACCAGAGTGTTCATACGGCACCTACTGTATGTGCATAACATCATGGTAGTTATCCATTTGTGTGCAGTGTTAGTTGCAAAAGGCAAGCTTTGGGTTGAATATTAGGAATGACTTCAGAATGGTAATGCCCTAGCAACAGTTTCAAGGTCTTTGGCAATAAATAGAGAGGCTTTGTCTGAGCTGAGTGTGTGTGTGTGTGTGTGTGTGTGTGTGTGTCCTGGGAGGGGAGGTAGATTCAGTGACCACAAGAAAAGGCTTCCAGAAGCCAGCACGCTCTTGACCTGACAGGTAGGTAGCTCATGCGTACACAGCTACAGGACAAATACAAAGGGACAGTAGACACACTGGCCCAAGAACAAGAACCAAGGGCAAGGGAAAATCTTTCTTTAGAGAGAAATAAAATGAAGCATGCAAATTAATTAATCAGCCCAACAGTCCTTTATGTGACATGGGAGAGTGACCGGAAGCCGTGGAGACTAGGCCTCTGGAGATGCACTGTAGTCCTAGGGACTCTGCCTCGGAGGCCTTGGCCTGAGTGTCCAGTAGGCAGGGTGGGGAGGACTGCTCTGAGGCTAGAGCCGTGCTCTCCCCACCAGCTTCTACCTGATTCTGGGAGCGTGGGCTGCCCCAGTGCTTTGCTGTAGATCACTTTGAAAGCACTGTCTGGTTGGGAGACCTAGAGTTTCCAAATCAGGAAGAAAAATTGGATAGAAAGAGCTGGAAGGTCGAGAGCTAGGTGAGTGCAGGGGGTAGAGCCTGGGTAATGAAGCCGGGGAACAGGGACAAGTCCAGGCCAGAATTTCTGGGGGGATGCCCAGGTCTCCTGCTTGTCCTGGTTTTCCAAATCGTCCAACAGCCAATGAGGATCAAATGGATTCTGTGGTCTCCTGAGCCCGGCATCCACACCACAGCTGCCAGGCCCTCCTCGGGGAGGAATCAGTCTTGTGGGCTGAGCTGTCAAAGCCAAGATCAGGGCGGCAGGGGTGTGCCGGGATAGACACCACTGTGGGAGCAAAGGTGTGGTAGTGAGCTGGTGGGCTTCTGAGGCAGCCAGGCCTGGTTTCACATGCAGGCTTCACCTCTGACCCTGTCAGCTGACCCCACCGAAGAAATAGTTGCAAAGACCTGGCGCACAGAGGTGCTGCATAAATACTGTTCTCTTTCCTCCCTGCTGAGGTCTGAATTAGCTTACCCCGACATCACCCATGGTGAGGCTTAATTCACTATATAATGGTTTTGAAAGGTGGGGGGGCCTCTAAGAGGTGGGGCCCAATGGGAGGGGGCTGAGTCATGACAGTCCTTAGGAAGGGATTAGCATTGGTCTCTTGGAGTCAGCCAGGTGGTTGGGTCTCCCAGGAGTGGGTTAGTTCCCAGAGGAGCAGGTCATCAGAAGAGAGTGAGCTTGACCCGTCCCTGCTGTCTCGCTTGCCTTCCTCACGCCCTCCCACCATCAGTAGTACATCAGTATACCATCTGCCACGATACCCTCTCAAGAACCCACACAGAAGCTGACCCCATGCTCTTGAACCTCTAGAACTGTGAGCTAAATGGACCCCTTTTCTTAAGAGTCCCCAGCGTCGAGTGTTCTATGATGGCAGCATGGAATGCCTAAGACACTCCCACGCCTCACACCCCCATGCATTCTGAAGGCTGATGTGAACACACCTCCAGCCCCACTACTGGAGAGGACACAAGGCAAGTATAGGAGAGAAAGGAGGGTGCAGGCCAGCACCCCCTCACTGACTCCTGTCACTCCACCTCATGGTGCCCATCTCAGCCGCCTCCCACTGCCCACCTGCAGCTCACCCAAGAGCTAAGTCTTCAGCCCGAACTGGAGACTGACCCAGTGCAGTCCCTCCTGGCTGTGCCTCATCTCTCAATGGACTTCAGTTCATGTCCTGCCCTTTTGGCCCCTTCCTTGAGACCTTCCTCTGTAGTTCAGGTCTTTTTTCTCCACACCATGGCCCACTGGGACACAAGAAGGCAGAGGGATAGAGGGGTGAAGAAGAGACAGGAAGTAGGGATGAGGTTGGTTCTGCAGGACAGGCCTGGGACTGTGCAGGGGATTGGTTGAACTGCAGGAGTGGGAGCTTTCAGCCTGCCCTTGTCCACGCACCCCTGCTCTCCTCTAGCTCGGGACACCCTCAGCTGCTAGGGACATGGCACCTCCCGCGGGCAGAGTCCCCAGGGCATGCCTTCATCACAGCCGTCTCAAAAGATGAGAAAGAAGTGGCCACTCCGCCTCCAAAGTTAGAGTTCAGAGCTTCTGGCTTGAAAGGGAGGAAGAGAAGGAGGAGAAATTCAGTCCACTCTGGGGGAAAAAGCAGACCATGGCAATCCTCTGCATACCAGGGCTGGGCCACTCAGCCTGGGACTAACCCCCAAGCAGCCCGGTTCCCCAGGCACACATGGAGGCCTCCCCATCCCGGCTTCAGGAAAGAGGCTTTGGTGACTGGGTGCTGTGGAAAGATGCAGATTTTGCAGGCAGACGGATCAGGGTATGGATCGAGGCTCCCTGCGTCATCACTGTGATGCTGTTTCTTTGAAGAAGAAGATAATACTTACTTCCCGTGGTTGTGAAAATTAGAGAACATATATAAAGAACCGAACCTGGGGCAGAGTTAGCACTTCGATAAATTCTCATTGAATTTTCTAGAACAGTAGACCAAGAACCAGTTTTTGAGGCTGAAACCCAAAGTTTGAGGCAGATGGCTGGTCTGTTTTTGACCTGTAATGCCTGCTGCTCTGTCTGTGGTTTGACCTGACAGCTTACTAGCTAATGCTACTGCTTACCCATTCTGTTGGTCCATATGAATGTGAAATCCCTGGGTCTCATAGCTCTGATGCTATTGTAATGTCTCAAGAACAAGGACCATACATTATACTTCTGCTGTGGCTCTTACAGCACTGAATGCCAAAACATGTACCTTTATACTGTTTACTAGGGCTTGCTGTAGAAAGGGGTTCCAACAGTAAACCAAGTCTCTGCATATCTGGGCTATAAGAGTTTAGCCTATTTCTTTCTTCCGAGTGTGCTAGATGGTACTGTGAATTCACAAAAGGGTAAGGTTTGAAGTTTCTCTGGAACTTATTTGATGGTTCTAAGTCACTCTCCTTGCTGTCACTGTTGCTCTGAGGAACATCCCTGAGATGCAGTCCTTGAGAAATAACCCTGCGGCAGCACCGTACGTGGAGACAGTAGCTGTTCAATGTTAGGGAAGAAGGGTAGAGAAGGCCTGAAAGATGGACCTCTGTATACCCTTGGTGTCCCCCTATCCAGTGCAAGTGGGACAACAATTCCTTTATTGGTTAATTGGAAAATTGATTTAAAAAATAAAGAGAGAACAATGAAGGCGGATATTATGGTGCAGTGGGTTAAGCCACCACTTGGGGTGCCTGGGATCAAGTCCTGCCTCTGCCCCTGATTCAGCTTCCTGCTACCATGCACCCTAATGATGTCCCAAGTACTTGGGTCCCTGTAGCCCACACAGGAGATCCAGATGGAGATCCTGGCTTCTGGCTTTAGCCTGGGCCAGCCCTGGCTGTTATGGACATTTTCTGAGTGAATCTGTGGATGGAAAGTCTCTCTATCACTCTCTCTCTCTCTTTCATTTTTCCATGTGTCACTCTGCCTTTCAAATAAATTAAAATAAATAAACTTTAAGAAAAGGAAGAGCCATTCAAAAGATACATTTTATATTAGTTCAAAAGATTTATAGAAATGAAGAATTTTCTAAAACTTCCTGGCAAGTGTATATTATCAAAAAACGACATGAATTTGAAAAACTTTTGCACCAAAGTAAACTTATATATATTTTTTTTAATTTTTATTTATTTTTTTTTGACAGGCAGAGTGGACAGAGAGAGAGAGAGAGAGAGAGAGAAAGGTCTTCCTTTGCCGTTGGTTCACCAAACTCCAGTGGCTGCTGCGGCCAGCGCACCGCGCTGATCCGATGGCAGGAGCCAGGCACTTCTCCTGATCTCCCATGGGGTGCAGGGCCCAAGCACTTGGGCCATCCTCCACTGCACTCCCTGGCCACAGCAGAGAGCTGGCCTGGAAGAGGGGCAACTGGGACAGAATCCGGCACCCCGACCGGGACTAGAACCGGGTGTGCCAGCGCCGCAAGGCGGAGGATTAGCCTAGTGAGCTGCGGCGCCGGCCCAACTTATATTTCTTAAAGATTTATTTACTTATTTGAAAGACAGGTGCCTGGCGCTGTGGTGTAGTAGGCTAAGCCTCCGCCTGGGGCCCCCACATTCCATATGGGTGCCAGTTCATCTCCCAGCTACTCCTCTTCTGATCCAGCTCTCTGCTATGGCCTGGGAAAGCCATGGAAGGTGGCCCAGATGCTTTTGTCCCTGCACCCACGTGGGAGACCCAGAGGAAGCTCCTGGCTCCTGACTTTGGATCAGTCCATCTCCGGACATTGCAGCCATTTGGAGAGTGAACCAGTAAATGGAAGACCTTTCTCACTATTTCTCCCTCTCTATCTGTAACTCTGCCTCTCAAATAAATAAATAAAATCTAAGAAAAAAAAAAAGAATGAACGAAAAAGAAAATTATCTCTTAAAAAAAAGTATTTGAAGGCAGAATGACAGAGAAAGAGGGAGAGACAGAGCGAGAGTTTCTATCTGCTGATTCACTCTCCAGGTGGCTGTAATATGCAGGGCTGGACCAGGCTAAAGACAGGACCCAGGAAATCCATCCAGATCTCCCATATGGGTCACAGGTGCCCAAGGACTTGGGCCATCTTCTGCTTTTCCAGGTTCACCATCAGGGAGCTGGATTGGAAGCAGCATAGGCAGGACTCCAATCCAGCACCCCGATATGGGAGGCCAGCATCACAAATGGCGACTTAACCCACTGTGCCACAATGCTGGCCCTAAATAAGCTTGTCTTTTAATTCCACTACTCCACAGACTTTTTGAAATACCCTTGTATATTCGTCTCCTAATCTTTGATGCAGGGCCGAGGTCTTTTTCTGATTACAGTTTGTCATTTTACTTGCATAACCCTCTCCTACAATATAAAGTCTACAACACTTAAAATGGAATAAGAACTTTGACATTTGGAAGCTAATCTGGTGACAGAACCTTTCTGGGTTTTTATTATGTATTCCAATATTTTACATTTGTTTTTCTTGATCTATTCAGCATTTTTAAGCAAATTTGAGCCTTAAGTCTTTCCACAGCTTTCTATCAAGTCTTCTTAGCAACATTAACTCTTTCTTTTTGCACTCACATTTCGTTGGTTTGCAGAATAGTTCATTAAATTACATAATTACAATAATATAAGTAAGTGGCATAAACCATTCCAAATACAAACACTGCTGACTTTCTGACACCCAGGCACCTTGGCTGATGAACACTCCACAAAGCAGCCCCTTCATCTCAAGCACCCAGGGTCTGATGGATGGCAGTTCTGGTTTGCAAAAAAGAAATTGGTAAAATCTGCAAACTTGGCTAAACGGAGACCGGTTCTGAGCACTCCTGTAGTCAGTACTGGTTTTCCTGCTGTCTTCTTCCTCTCAGGCACAAGTTACGATTCTTTGATTCCTTTTGTCCTGTATCAGAGGCCTCTTGTCATTTCTACTGTTCTGTGGCATTAGCAGCTGCAGAAATGTGTGCAGATGATAGAAAGCTCCTGAGACAGAGGTTAAATCCCAGATCCTTTTTGCTGTTAGGCTGCAGTGCAGTTGGGATGGTTTCGTCCATTAGCTGCTTGCTTCCGAGTCCCTGAAGAATCCAGTGACATTTTCTTGCTATTGCATTTTGGCTGCAAGAGGCTAACCTCCTGCTGGAAGCAGTCATTCCATGGCAAGCCCAGATCACATGGAAAACCTGGCAGAGGCTCCTCCCTGCTGAGGGTGGAGATGCACTGAACGGAGGTGGGGGTGCTGCTGTTCTTCCCAGCTTCCACTCCCATCCCCCGAGCTCTGGGTCTCAGAGTCACCCGAACCAGCCAAGTGATTCTGTTCATTTCTACCCCCAAAACGTGATGGTTCTCCAGGCTGCTGCGCCCCAAGCTTGTGAGCAACTTTGCAGATTCTTCTCTGGGTGCGAGAAGGTCCTGGAGAAGACACCAGCCCCACAGGCCCTGCAGCTACCCAGGGAGCCACTTGTGCATTCACCAGGGCAGTGTGCCAGACTCTGTGCTGAGCATGTGACAGCTTCATCTCGTTGATCCACCCAAGCACCCTGGGAGGTAGACTCTACTGGTACCCTCATTTCACCAGCTACCAAGTGAGACTCAAAGAGAGCAGCACATTTCACACAGATAAGAAGGCCACCTGGGATTTGAACCCAGATCTGTGTGACTCAAGGCTCTTTTTTTTTTTTTTTTTTAAGATTTATTTATTTATTTGAAAGAGTTGCAGAGCAGCAGAGGCAGAGAGAGAGAGAAGTCTTCCATCTGCTGGTTCACTCCCCAGGTGGCCGCGATGGTGGGCACTGAGCCAATCCGAAGCCAGGAGCCAGGAGCTTCTTCCAGGTCTTCCTCGGATGCAGGGGCCCAAGGACTTGGGCCATCTTCTACTGCTTTCCCAGGCCATAGCAGAGCGCTGGATTGGAAGTGGAGGAGCCAGGACTCGAACCAGCACCCTTATGGGATGCCAGTGCCTCAGGCACGCCACAGCACTGGCCCTGGCTCTTATATTTTATCCACTGAGCCCTTCTGCCTCTACATGGACCCAGGAAACCACAAACATCCCTGAGCTCCCATGCGAAGTTCAGGGACAGCAGAGGAGAGCTTCCACCTGCGGCAGTGCCCCATCTGGGAGAGGTATAGGATTTGTAGACCACCCGCCCAGCTTTCAGATCTTCACAGTGACACAGTGTTGGGACCTCTGCCCCCACCCTCTTCTTCGTCCATCTCCCTCATCAGCCCAGTGTGACACCAAGGCCAGGCCCAGCTGTTCCCTGCTCTCTGCCATCCCTGACCCCAGCCACCCAGCCTCGCAGAGCTCCAGGCCCTCTTATATACTCTGCTGCCGTCACAGAAGCTGAGCACACGGAAGACACCAGGGGCTTTCACTCTATGACTTTTTAAATTGAAACATAATTCACATACCATAAAATTCACCCTTTTAAGCTGTACAACTCAGTGGGTTTCAGTATATTGACAATGTTGTGCAGTCATCACCACCATCTGATGCTAGAGCAGTTTCATTACTCCCAAGAGAAATCCCATGCCCATTCGCCATCAGTCCCCAGCCTCCAATCACGCACATTCTGTCTCCAGGGATTTGCCGGTTCCAGACTGTTCACGTGAATGCGTGGTCCCTTGTGTCTGTCTGGCTTCTCTCACCTGACATCATGTCTTCAAGGGTCATCCACATTTTAGCGTTAATCAGTACTTCATTCCATCTCATGGCTGAATACTATTCCATTGCGTGGATGTACTGCAGTGGCTTCTCCAATCATCAGCTGATGGACGGGGGAGCTACTCCTACTGTTCGGCTCAGGAATGATGCTGCTGTGAGCATTCGTGTACTCCACACGGTTCCGAGCCCCTCAGTATCTTAGAGAGTCCTCATCAGATTCCCAGTCCTCCCTCTCTGCCTCCTCCCTAACAGCCCAAGAGCCTCACATGCTGGGCTCACTCCCGCTGGGGGAAACGGATCTGCTGCACACCCAGGTACAGCCTGTGCCCTGCACGGGGCTCCCAGCCAAGGAGGGCATATGAGAGTGGAGGCCAGGCAGTTGCCTCTGCACCGTGGTGTTGCCTTCAGCTACTCCACAGTCTCTGCGTGCCTGGCCACCTCCCCTGTGCCAGCCTTGGGTTCTGTCTTAAAGAAATTATATAGTTCTTTCCCTGTCAAAGGCTACTGACAGATTTGAACATGACATATGGGTCCCTATATCAGACATCACGTGGTACCCCAGACTGATGTACAATTTCTGTATATCAGATAAAAAAAATTCTAAATGGAGTTTTGAAAAAAGAGAAAGGAAAGAAGAAAAAAGACCCATTTCCAGACTCCACCTGCACACCTTCCTCAGAAATGGCACACTTCCTGACAACAGAAACAATGCAGGCTATGGCAGGGACATGCAGCTGGTGAGAGGACCCGGGTTTGAATTCCACTGTCCCCTCCACCTTGCTATAGGACCTGGGGTAAAGCCCTCAGTGGGCCTCAGTTTCCTCTGCTGTAGAATGGGTTCGCTATATCCAGCTCGGAGGGCTGCTGTGAGGATGGATTACAACAACCGGTGTGAAGGTACCTTGTCCTGACACGGGCACAGTCACTGCCACAAATGCCTCCAGCCACACCCCAGGAGCCCCCACTTCTGCTCTTCCTTGGAAAACACTGAGAAAAACCTCAAAGCTTTCAGGAAATCTGTGAAGGAAAGTGTGAACCCCTCAAAAGCAAGAAAATGGCTTAGGGAGACTGACCCATCTCGTTCCAGGATATCTGACCCCCTACTTCTCCCTCGGATTTCCCCGCAGTGTCTGAAATGCCGCTAATCAGATATCCATTGTGAGTCACTCAATCCCTGTGAACCAAATGCTTGTAACAAGGCCATTATCCATCCACAGTTCAGTCTGAACTAGTTCAAAAGCTCGCTTTTCTACTCCCACTCAGCCGAAATCAGCCTCATGGGAAGAATGCCCGTGCTTGTTGGTGGTGGAAGATAAAGATTAGAACACACTTTAACTCAACACTTTGAGGAGGCAAGACGGACAAGTTCCTAGCTGCTGTGCTAAGCCCTCCAGGCCCCTATCTCTTGAGGATCTGATGGAAGCTTTATTCACATCATGGTGAGCACAGTGTCGGGGAGCTGACCCCCAGGTTCAGGATGATGCCTGGGGTATGACTTAAGCACCCTGGAGTTTGTGAGGCACTGGAAATTGTCACCGGGGTGTGAGAAGCAGCCATTGATGTCATATCCATCTCAGAGTGTTACCTGGCTCCTGTTCTTCCTCTTGAAAAGAGGAGAGGTCTTTTGCTTGTCTTTCCTGAGCCCTGTGGACCCCTCCTCACTTGAACACTTGGCCTTTAACCAAACTGGTCTTTAGGGCTAGCCGAGAAAACTACTTGGTTTTAAAATAACTTGTTTCTATGGGAAAATGTGACCTCAGTTCCAAATAACCTACCTATTCACTAACACCTAAGTCCCAGGTATGACACATGATTTCAGCACTCAGGGGACTGATCATTTAATTAGGGGAAAAAATTATAGACGTACGTAAAGCTAGAGAGGTCAACCTGTGATGTAATCGCGTGCTATTAGACAAACACAGACACCCAAGGGGGTTAGAGGACTCGGTGCAGGCGAGAGGCATTCTGCCATCTGTGCTGGGCACAGACTTCTAGAATGGTGTGTCCAGGGCTGGGCATCAGGTTGCAAAAGGTCTTTTTACAGTCGTGTCCAGAGAAGGGCAGCCAGGAGGGGGAATGTTTGTTCAAGTGGCTCTCACAGGAAGCATGTCGCAAGAGGAATGGAGAAGGGAATGGGGAGTTTGCCCTGTGGGAAAGAGAACTGGAGGAAGCCTGTTCCTTTAAGCGCGTGGTATAGTGTGAGCAGTACGGGCTTTAACTACAGGCAGACCTGGAATTGGTCACTGCTCCATATTTTCCTTGCTGTGTGACCTCAGACCGATCAATTAACTTCTCGTAGTTCACTTCCTCTTCATGAAGTGGAGCTGGCAATCATTGCCTCTGGTGATGAGGATCGATAGTTTGTCATAAGCTCAGAGCCCAGCAGATGAGCTGCTCAGGGTGAAAGATCCAGGGGGTCGAATCCCACTGCGGTCTGTCCTTTGCTACTTGGATAATCCAGGCCTGGATTTGTTTTGGTTTGGTTTTAATTGGTATTTGGTATTTGGTATTGGTATTTATTTATCTCAAGGCACAGAGAGACAAAGAGAGGGTTCCCATCCACTGATTCACTCTCCCAGATGCCCGTGACAATTGGGGCTGGGCTAAAGCTGAAATCTGGGAATGCAATCCAGGTCTTTCATGTGGTTGACAGGACCCCAGTTACTTGAGCCATCATGGGCTGACTCCCACATTGTATGTTAGCAAGAAGCTGGAATCAGGGGCAGAACTGGGACTCAACCCTAGGCACTGTGATATAGGACCCAGGCATCTTAACTGCTGGGCTTAACAACTCCAGAGTCCAGCTTTTTTTAACCTCTGAGCTCAGTTTTCTCGTGGGTGAAATGAGAATAATGATGCCTTCTTCCTAGGTGCCTTGAGAATTCAGTGAGGAAACCTGTCAAGAACCTCAGCAGGGGGCTCTGCCACTGTCACTGTCCCATCACAGTCAGCCAAGCCCTGCAGGTGTCCTGCAAGTGTGGGTGACCATGGTTACCAGATGTCAGGCAGGCCTGTGTGCAACTCCACAGGACTCTGGTTGGTTGAGCAGCGAGGCAGACTTGAGTTCAACAGTAACACCTTCCTTCTAACCATGGGAGCAGGAGTGGCCCAGTGATGGTGGCGCTGCAGAGATGATCAGCCTACATTTTGGGGGGACAGCTCACACAGGACATGCTGGGAAACTCACCAGGTTGCTTGCGGATGGAGATCAGCCAGGGCACTTTCATTGCCCTAGACCGCACCAAGCCACACCCATCTGAGGACATCACCGTCTCTGCACATCTGTACCTTACTTGGGCTACACTGGACGAAAGGGGTCTGTCCTATAGGAGAGACTGGATACAGGGGCCTTTAGGGCTCTGTACAACTTGGAGATGTTGGTTAGTAGCGTCTGGTAGAGGAGCTGACACTTGGGCTGTGACTTAAGGATGGCCAGGATTTAGGATTGGGAGGAAAGAGATGATCGATGCTTCGTGATTCTTGCTGACCAAAAGCATGGAGCCCTCCCTCCCCTGTGTTCTGGTCATGAGATCCTCTGTACCCCTTGTTCTCACCCTTGGAGCAGGGGGACCCAGGTGGCTTCTTATCACAGCTCTAACCGTCTTCCTCCCAGATGTTGCTCAGGTACTTACACCTGCTGGGCTTTGGTGGAAGGCACGGCAGGAGGCTGGCTGTCTGGCCAGCTGGGGTCTTGGCTGCATTCAGTTGTGAGGCCTTTGATTCCTGCCTGTGACCTGAGACTTCTTCCAGTCTCTTTTATTGTACAAATGTAGGGAGAGGCTGCTGACTCCCTGGGAAGGATGGCAGAGTGTTGGAGGTGTGCCCCGGTGCAGCTGCAGTACTAAGGTGTGTGCCTCCCTGGCAGTGGGTCTCCATCTGACACTGGGCCTTGCAGCCCCCTGGCAAGTCAGCCACAGGGTTGGATGGGTGAGCTGAGACGAGAGGGGCTATGAGAGACCCCTGGGTTGCACAGAGCCCCAGGACACCCTGCGGGAGTCAGAAGGTCTCAAAGATTCTGCCCAAAAATAGCCCTGGGAAGATTTACCCTCACAGTACCCCCCAGGTGGCAGCCAGGTGGTGGTAGAGGGGAAACGCCCATCCTTTGTGCACAACGTGCAGGAAACAGAGGCCACCATAAAGAAGGGGCATATTTACACACACACAGAGGGGCTGCGGGAGGCCCCCTGCCATCTGCCAGCAAGCAGCCCAGGGCTTTTCCGGAGACAATGCCACGAGCAGCAAGCCAAAGTTTAACGCCGAGTGTGCCAAGCACTGCTCTGAGTACCATTCAAACATTAACGCATTTAACTCTTACAGCAGCCGTGAGGCAGGTGGGAGGGTTCCCGCAGTTTACAGAAGAGGAAACTTGCCTGGGGTCCCGAGCTGGTGAGAGGCGGGATTCCACCAGCCAATCAGGCTGCAGAGGCTGTGTCTTCACCTCCCTCTCACAGCGCTGCCTCCAAGACCCCGCTAGTGGGCCTTGATGGATTCCTCCCAGGTAGAGTTCCTGGGGGTTCTGGACCCCCTTTTTCCCCTTCACACTCATAGACACGCGCAAAGGACATGGTGAGAAGCACCAATGACCTGAGATCCCTCATCCACCCATTCAACAAATCCGTGCTGAACCCTTACCACGTCCCAGGCATCGTCCTCAATGGTGATGAGGTGCGGGAAAAAAGCAAGACATGGTCCCTTGCTCTGTGGGGTGACAGACAACTCAACAGCTCACCCTGGCCATGTGAGTAGTCCCAGCCAGGGCCAACTCTCAGAGCCTGTATGAGGGACATCCAGATGGGCTTGACTTCAGCACGGGCGGAGGTGGAGAGAGATGAAGAGAGGCTGGTCTTGACAGGTGGGAAGCATGGGTCAAAATGGAACCATTTCGGGAGAGAGAACATTTCGAGGGTACAGGAGGGTGAAGAGTGAGCCAGCAGAAGATTTTCCCAGTGGAAAACCACACGGCAATAAAGACGAATTGTGATGGGCACACGGAACAGCCGCGTGGGGGTGATTCCCCGTCTCTAAGATTCAAAAACCAGGAAAAAAGTAAGCCCTCGTGTCGAAGGGTGGAACACAAGCCCTAAGACTGTAAAGAAAAAGCAAACAAGGTAATCAGCCTACAAGTCAGGTCTCCTTTGGGGAGGTGCTAGCATCACCCTTTTCCTTGCCCTGGTTACTTGGGGGTGCGCTTGCTGTGACAATAGGTGAGGCTACGCATTGTCTTTTCTCTTTGTACTTCTCTAAGGATGCTCCATTCTAAAGGAGGGCAAGGATAAGAAGCAGAGAGAGAATGAGAGGATGGCAGGTCTGGACGAGGGCGGATACAGATAGAAAGAGGAGTCTTGGGTGACTTTCGCTTCTCTTCATTCTCAAAGGCCTGCGTTTGCCCTGTGAGCCTTCCTGGGGTCAGGGTGCAGCCCACCATCCCTGGCATCTCAGCTGGGACAAAATGTGGCTGTGGCAGGGCCCCTACTCTGCTGCCTGCCTCCTCCGGGTGGCCTCTGGCTCTCCTGAGCAGTGCTGTGCCTGAAGAGTGATGGCCCACAGCCGGCCGCAGCCCCACATGGGTCAGAGAGGAAGAGTTGGGGGGTGGGGGGCGCTCCAGGGTGGCACTGGTGATGGCAGGCAATGGGCGTGGGAGGCTCCCTGCCCTGCGTCAGGCTGCAAGCCGTGGTCCAGCAGCAGCTCAGGCTGTACCGACACCGACAGGCACCAACCGCTCCCTGTGCCAGGTGGCTCTTGGAGACCCGACCGGCCTCAAGGTGAGATCTGCACAGGCCAAGAGCTGGAAGGACAATTGCAGCATGGGTTCTGAGTGAAAGGAGTGGCCAGGGACCTCAGAATCACCACTAGTTGAGCTTCTTGCTGACAGGAAGACTGTGATAGGACTCACTCCTCAAACAGAGATGTCTTCAGGGTCCGCTGTGCACAGATGAGACTGAGTGTCAGAGAGAGAGGGGAGGGAGCTTAGTTTATATTTCTTGAGGGCAACACCTGCTAGATGTCAACACACAACTGGCTGCTGTGGAGACTGAGAATGTTCGGCCAGATGGTTGCCTTCAGTACATGGTGCAGAGTGAACCAATGGAACCTACATGCCTCCCCTGCATCGTCTTGCTGTCACCCCCGAGTCCATGAAGTGGACACTTTCTCACTATTTCTATGTTACGCTAAGGAAGTAAAGGATGGCAGATGCAAAACAACAAATGGCCAAGGTCATGCGTCTGCTAAGGGGTGAGACAGGACCTGATCCCATCGCCAAAGGCGCTTTGCCGCCCAAGAGCACTGCCCAGCCCTATGAGGCTTCAGGCTGGCCCTGAGAAGGACCTGGAATTTTCTGGTGTGTTCTGTACCTCTTTTAAAAGGAGAAATTGTCTTGCAGAGAGCTGCTGTCTAGATGGTTCTAGATGGTCGGAGAGCAGCTACTGTGGCTCAGTGGCTTCCCATGATCTCATTGGATTCTTCTTCCCGTCCTTGGCCTCAAGCCTTTCCGATTGTGCTAAAAGTAGCTCTGACCCAATCGTGGTCTGCCCGGGGGCCAGGACTATTTTGATTTTGTCCTCAGAAGTCATGTGGTCTGAGGCATATGCATGCTGTACTGCTCCCATGAGCACTCAGATGTGGTGCCAGCAATAGTCTGGCCGACACACCTGTTCCCAAAGCTGAGCTAACTGCTGCCACTTACCCCACAGCCTCCACCATGGGCCTCCTGAGATGCTGGTCCCAGGATAAGTGGTGGAAACTGGCCCTAGGGGGCAGTTATCCATAAGGGAAGAGCTGGCCACTTTTTGGCAATGCTGCCTCTTTTTTTTTTTTTTTTTAATTTATTTGAAAGGCAGAGTTGCAGAGAGGCAGAGGCAGATAGAGAGAGGTCATCCATCCTCTGGTTCACTCCCCAGATGGCCGCAATGGCCGGAGCTGTGCTGACCCGAAGCCAGGGGCCAGCATCATCTTTCAGGTCCCCCAAGCTGGTGCAGGGGCCCAAGGACTTGGGTCATCTTCCACTGCCTTTCCAGGCCATAGCAGAGAGCTGGATCAGAAATGGAAGAGCCAGGACTCGAACCAACACCCATATGGGATGCTGGCACTACAGGCAGCAGCTCCACCCATTACGCCACAGTGCCAGCCCCTCAACACTGCCTCTTAAAGATCTCCACTAGTCAGGAGGCATGTTCATTTGCATATTCATGGCATCCAGTCAGGATGGTGTCCCCGGTTCCCTGCACCAGAAGCCTCTTATGCATAGCAGTCAGCACCCTCCCGAGGAAGGCTGGAGAATTTCCTTGAACGGTGGGAAAGATTCGCCTCTGACACTGGTGCCCTGGTGCCCGACTCCTGCCTGGAAACCATCCCCTCTGTTCTCCCACCATGGCAGGGCTCTTCCTCCCATGCCTTAGCACAGACCGCCCGTTAGTGGGGTTCTGGGATTTTTTTCCATTCCACCCACGCTGTGAGCTCTTAACCTCAGACGTGTTTCCCTCACTGGCATCCAGGATGTCGCAGGCACCAGCACCTGTGAGTG
The DNA here is from genome assembly GCF_964237555.1 of Oryctolagus cuniculus. Classification (NCBI taxonomy): domain Eukaryota; kingdom Metazoa; phylum Chordata; class Mammalia; order Lagomorpha; family Leporidae; genus Oryctolagus; species Oryctolagus cuniculus. Next base: position 118,662,456 of record NC_091432.1, read on the forward strand.
GATGACCCAGCATGGGCAGCAAGATCAGCCTTGCTCAGAGGCCCAGGAAACAAGTCTGAATCTGCTTCCTGTGCTCCTTCACCCCTCTGTTCGCGCAGCATGGTTGCACGTGATTGCTGTCACTAGTCTGGATGCTGGTGCAACGCACGGCCTCCGGGTCAGGGCAGCTGTTCAGAGGCCGAGTGACTACCTCTGCCCCCGGGACTTGGGAGAGGCCTCCCTGGGGATTTGGCCTGTGATGGGTTCTTTTTTTAAAGATTTATTTATTTATTTAAAAGTCAAAGTTATACAGAGAGAGAAGGAGCGGCAGAGAGAGAGAGAGAGAGAGAGAGAGAGGTCTTCCATCCGGTGGTTCACTCCCTAGATGGCCACAATGGCCGGAGCTGCGCTGATCTGAAGCCAAGAGCCAGGAGCTTCCTCCAGGTCTCCCATGCGGGTGCAGGGGGGCCCAAGGACCTGGGCCATCTTCTACTTCTTTCCCAGGCCATAGCAGAGAGCTGGATCGGAAGTGGAGTAGCCGGGACTCAAACAGGTGTCCATATGGGATGCTGGCACTGCAGGCAGCGGCTTTATCCACTACGCCACAGTGCCAGCCCCCTGTGATGGGGTCTTCACAGTAGTTGGGACAGGCCTGCAGTTAGGAAGAGAGAAAGGGCACTCTGGCAGAGGGAACAGTACAGTCAAGAGTATGAACACACAGAGGAGCCTACGGGGACCCCGGCAGGCCAAAAAGCCAGCACAGTTTTGCCATATTTTGTTCACAGGCTGGCTGGCCCTGCTGTGATCCCTGTTGTGAACAGGGGGTGCAGTGAGGCCTGTGCCCCCCCCACTCCCAGTCCCAGAAGACATCAAAACTCCCAGCGTCCCCACCTCTTCAACCCATGGGGCTTGCAATCTCTCCTCCCAGCCTCCCGCTGCTCCTTCCCAATTAGAATGAAATTGGCTCCTGAAGCACTGACGTGCTTCCCTTCTTGTTAGAATCTTAATATTGCATGAATCACAAGTCCCAGCTGCCCCGGCCTGGTGGTCAGGGTCAGAGGTGTGAATTAAAACAACACACGGTCCTGACTGCTGCAGGGGAGGGGAGGCTAAGGCCAACAGAGCAGGTTGCTTCCCTTTGTCACCGGTAATGAGAGTCTTCCCAAGGCTTTGATCTCAAGCCTTTCCCTGGAGAGCTTTAAACACCTTTAAGCGGCCACCACCCCCATAACAACAGTGTGAGGAGCTCCCTTTCATTGAGCCCTTTACAGGTGCAATTTCATTGTCACGCATGCGCGGTTCAGTGGCATGCCCAAGGTCTCAGTGCAAGTCATGATGGAGACAACCCCCCCCCCCCAGCACCACTTCCTAAAGCCACACCCAGAGAAGGTGCTATCCTGGTGTGAAGATGCTACAAGGCCTGGTCCTTTGCCCTTTGATCCCCCAGGCTCCCCTAGCTTCAGCGACAAAGCTCCGACCCATCCAGGTGCTCACCACACCTTCACTGCATGCCCACTGGGGGCCAGGCACCCTGCTGAGGCCTACGAAAGACTGGGACACACAGGCCCAGTTACCAGGCAGCTCACCCTTCTCCCCTGCCCTGCCACCCCAGTGGGACCAGGAACTTCTTCCACTGCCACCCAAAACATTCACCTGCTTCAGTGCGACCAGTTTGGTCTTCCCCATGCGCTAGCCAACACCCATTTCCCCTTGGTCTGAGCTTCCACAGTGTTCACTCCCCAACCCACAGCATCAATCTTCGTTCTTGCTTTCGCTCAGCTGTCGTTTGTGTAGCATTCGAATGTGGAAGGTGCTAGAACACATTATGAGTGTGCATTGCATCCTGTCAAAGCACCGTCTAAGAGAGGGAGCAAACCTGTCACCTGCACGATGACTGGTGGGGCTGAGAGACACCTGCACCACTCACCTCCCTTGTCGCCTGCACGATGACTGGTGGGGCTGAGAGACACCTGCACCACTCACCTTCACAGAGACACCACTCAGTCTTGCGAGGTAGGGGGAAGAAGGCAGGGCCACAGGCAGAAGAACTACGATGGTGCTGCCTGGCATCTGGTGACCGGAGCAGTCATCCGCTGTCTCCCTCCGCTGTCCCCTCCGCTGTCCCCTCCGCTGTCTCCTCCGCTGTCTCCCTCCGCTGTCTCCCTCCGGGGAGTGGGAATGGCAGGCCCACGTGGCAGTCTTCCAAAGGTTTAACGATATACTTTCTCAAGTGAAACTAAATGTACGCAAGCATTTCCCAGGTTATAAATATCGTGCAAGGAGTAGTTAGCTTCGTGTTTATTTTCTGTCTCCTGGGAATGCCTAGCATGAATCTGGGCACATAGTAGGTGGTCAGTAAGTATCAGTTCATTTAAAAGGAATTGAATTCTTCTCTCTCTCTCTCTCTCTGTCACACACATACACACACACACACATACCTTAACACCTGTGTGCTTCCGAGACTACTGTACATCTTAACCCTGATCATGCCTCCCCTGCCTGTCCTGACTTGAGGACCAAGTGAGAGGGATGCAGACGTGCCTTGGACACTATCAATACTGACCTGTACTGACCTTGAGAAACCACTCTGGCCCCGCTGTGATGGGAATGAGATCCTTGACGTGGGGGGCCAGCCCTACCCCCCCCCCAGGTTCTCCCTAGGGGACACTTGCCCCAGGTTGGGCTCACACACCACTCTGGCTGCCTGGTCCAGGACACTGCCACTGAAGTGGACGTGGCCCCCAGGGGCAGCAAGCTACCACATGCCCCCCCTCATCAGCCCTGCCCCTCTCGTTTCAGCACCCCTACCCCACAGAGGATGAGAAGAGACAGATCGCAGCCCAGACAAACCTCACCCTTCTGCAAGTAAACAACTGGTGAGTTGGCGTCACCCGCCCACAGGGCATGCGGAGCAGGGAAGAGAGAGACCAAGTGCCCACCTGGCTCAGCCTCAGCCCAGCCACCAGGCCAGCCCTCCCCTACAGACCAGAAACAGGAAACAGCTTCGCTGGCCCTGTGCAGCTACTCAGCGCCCTCTGCTGGGAAATTGTGTCACGCACATCCCTGGAAGCTTTTGGCTGGGTAGAAAAGCAGGAAAACCTGAGCAGCCAGCCCTAGCACGCTGCTGAGACAGACAGGAACACGCGCAGAGGAGCTGCCAGCAGTCATCTGGTCTACTCCACCTGGCTGCGAACTGAAACTAAAACTTTCTGCAAAGCTGGGAGTAGGAGGGACAGAGAGTCACCTTTGTGACCACACAGGGGTTTCTGCTGTTTCCTTCTGTTTCTGGCTGGGCTGTCAAAGGGAGCCAACTCTGGCTGGATGGGAGGGGGCCCCGACATGAGCCCCCCCCCCCCCCATCTAGAGAGAAGTCAGAAGTTGATGCTTGTGGGGATTTCTGTTCCCTTAGGGTTGTCACCCAGCACCGAGGGATTCCATGAGCTCAGCAGTAGCCAGGGCCCCGTCAGAGTCCCCATCTGTTCTGTCTCAGGGTCCGGGAGCCGCTGAGCCCTCTCTGCCCATCCTAGCAACACCACCCACCCAACGACTAACCAGTCTCCACCCTTACTCCCGGGCAGGTTCATCAATGCCCGAAGGCGCATCCTGCAGCCCATGCTTGATGCCAGCAACCCAGACCCTGCCCCCAAAGCCAAGAAGATCAAGTCTCAGCACCGGCCCACCCAAAGATTCTGGCCCAACTCCATTGCTGCGGGCGTGCTGCAGCAGCAGGGTGGGGCCCCGGGGACAAACCCTGACGGTAAGCGCCAGGCTGAGGACAGCCCAGATGGGGCCCCAGGGTGGGACAGGCACACCCAGAGCTCCTGCAGGGCAGGCTCAAGGGCTGACCATCTTCTCCCCTAAGCCCTAGTTGCTGCTCCGTCCCCGCGTCTGCCCTTCCATGACTTCTGTCAAAGCCTGAAAGAGGGGGCTGGTTATGTTCACACTTCAAGGAGCCAAAAGCAACCTGTCAAAGATGAGGGGGAACCAGTGGTCAGCTGAGTCGACGCCTGCTCAGCAGAGCCCCCTCGCTCCCACACCCATCCGAGCTCCTCAACGCCAGTCGGCCTCAACACAGCTCCTGAGAGCCAAGGCCATCTATAAATACTGAGGCAGGCAGCTGGCTATGAACAGAGGCCAGGAGGAGCCCTTGTTTCCCCAGCCTCCCCATCATGCCCCCATATAACGCGTTCCTAACTGCCAGTAGCCTAGTGCACGGGAAACCCTTCAAACAGCTTGGCGTGCAGGGCCTGCTCTGTGTGGGCTGTGGGGTGGAAGGAGGCGTGCGTGCATGTGTGATACTGTCTTCATGCATACGTGTATGAATATGGCCTTTTACAGGCTCTTCTGGGACGGGCTGTCTTCTTGCACTGTAGAGTGGAAATAAACATTTTGGGGACAGGATCGACCTGGGAGGGAATCCTAACTCTGTCATCTCTGACTGTTGTCTGGAGTTAAGGGCCCACCTGTCTGAGACTCAGTGCAACTCAGTTTTCTCCTGTCTAGAATGGGGATAAGAATGCCTGACTTAAAGAACTGTTAGGAAGTCCTAATGCGCACAATGTATTTTCACAGAAGATGCTCAGTAGTGGTAGCTGGGTCACCTCTTGGGATGGGACAGGGAGCGGTTGTTGAGTCACTGGGTAGGAAACTGAGCAGCTTAGGCCACTGTACCCTCAGAAGCAAGGAGCTCAGCACCCCACAAGCCATCCATGCCAGCCCGTCCGACACCGATGTGGCCGGGCCTGACTCACAGCCTCTATGTGGCCCTGACCCTTGCCCTCTCTCATGCAGGTTCTATCAACCTGGACAACCTGCAGTCCCTATCCTCAGACAATGCCACCATGGCCATGCAGCAGGCTATGATGGCTGCACATGATGACTCATTGGATGGGACAGAGGAAGAGGATGAGGATGAGATGGAAGAGGAGGAAGAGGAGGAAGAGTTGGAGGAGGAGGCCGACGAGCTGCAGACAACGAACGTCAGCGACCTGGGCTTGGAACACAGTGACTCCCTGGAGTAGCCGGGCAGCCCGGATGGCACTGGTCGCTGAGCAGGACAGGAGTGCCGTCAGGGGGGCTTTAGGGTGGGGGGGAGGGGGACACGGGCAGGCAGCACCGAGGAAGCTGGGCCCTGGCTTCCCCAAATCAGCAGCTTGAAGAAAGGCAAGGGAGGCACCTGCGCCTTCCCAACCACGGAGCTTCAATGAGCACCCAGCCCCGCTTCCTGAGGCCGCGCCGTCCAGCAGCCTGCTCGGGAGGGCAGGCTTGAGATCTGGACTCATCGGACCCCTGGGACAGATGGCACCCTCGGGCTCCCCCACGGAAGGGCTTGAGTTGTTTGCAAGCCCTGCACTGTGAGGCAGGTTGGTGCTGTTCACAGAGTGAGCCCTGCCAGGGGACAGATAGACTTAGGAGGAAAGGGACAGACAAGGCGCTCTGGGTTCCACCCCCAGAAGGCTCTCAGCTTCCGACAGACATTCGAGGGTGGGAAGGAGCCCAAAGCATGGCCGGAGGAGTGGGAGGGCCTGAGGCGCCTTGTCCTGCAGATCAGGTGGAATCTGGATCCCTCCAGCCTCTGACTCGTCCCTCCAAGGCCCCCTCGTTGGGCACAGCAACCATGGACTTGGGAGAGAGGGATGGGAGCCAGCGGAGCCTCCTTCTCTCTCCCTTAGAAACAGATTTTGGTCTGGGGAGCCCAAGTGGCAGGAGGTTAAGAGGGGTCCCTTCACCTGGGTCGGCTCCAGAAACCAAGGAGTTGGCAGTGCCTGGGCTGGGGGCCCTATCAAGGTGGCTCTGGGGACCCCAGCTGTCCCTCGCTGGTCGCAGAACTCAGCTCCAGGCACAACAGGACAGTGGTGTCTTACCCTAGACTTTCCACCCCTCCACAGACCTGCCGAGAAGGTGCAGTCAGGGTGGCTTGGACTCCGGCTCCATCGGCCTCCAGGCTCCCGTCAGAAACAGTGGAAAGAATCATCTAACCCAATGGGAGCCAGGGGTTGGAGGAGGTGCTACACCCCTCTCCTCCCACATCCAAAACGGGAGAGGGGACAGGCAGAGCAACGGCACCTGAGAGTGTGCAGTGCTGCCCACCCCCACCTGCCTTGCCGTCCCACACACTACGCACAGCGCCATGGGAACTGGCTCCTGGGAGGAGGCGGCTCTCCACCACCTGCCCTAACACAACCCTCCCTCCCCAACCTCCAGCCTCCTGCACCTGGCACCCCCTCCTCCTGTTCCCTCCCACCCTGTGGCTGTGAATGATGAGGCTGACCACACGTGTGTTTTCCATGGGATTTAATTTAATGGACGTGCAGTTTCATTTGTAAATCATGCATTAGCCATGTCCTCCAGTGACGGGATGTGAGTGGCCCCCCGGCTTCCCTGGAGGGGACCCTTGGGACCCTCTGGGGAGTCCCCTCCTCTACCTGGTTGGGGAGGAGCAAAAGGACGGTCGCTTTCCTGAGGTCTCCCTGAAATGAATGTATTTCTCCCCTAAAAGAGCTGATATTTAATGTTTTAATAGGGATTTTTGAGAAACAAATAACCTTATTTATAATCTGGGTGATTCGATCATTTTTTACTCCCTTTTGATGCCATAGGTGAAAGGATGTCTAGCTTTTTTGGCGTGAGACTTTTGCAACGGTGCAGTGGGATAAAACACATTTCCTCTTCTGGCTCAGTTTTCTTGAAACACACACACACACACACACACGCTTTGACAGGCGTCCCGCCCGGCACAGGCACACCTGCACACAGGTGCCCACGTCTCTTCTTCCCAGCCCCTCCACCTGCCGAATGTTATGCAACCTCCTTCTGATGTATCCACCAAGCCAGTACTGAATGTGGCCGAGAAGTTTTCAGTAAATCTTATTACCTACCATATCGCTCCTCCTATTTCTCAAATATCTTGTTCGCCGTTGGGTGCACACTCCTCTTTTTCTGTGGTTGCTGTAGCAGCCCCCTTGTTCCTGTAGCGAGACCCTGGGCCCAGCAGAATCTGCAGCCCTCAGCGTCCACCCGTTGACCTGACCACCCACAGAAGGGGACAAGGCAGAGGCTTTCTGAATGACCTTGAATGACCTACTGGGGATGAAGATAGCCAAGTTTGGCACAGTTAACCCTGTCCATGCGTGACTCGAAGACAAAGAGATTGGGGAGAGACACAGGAAGAAGAACCACACTACCATTTCTCCCTACAGTAGCAGAGAATTTGAATTTGGTTCCTTTCTTGTACCATGCTCTACCTCACTTTTTTCCCTCCTCCATCCTAATTCTTTGTATAATCTATTTGAAAGGCAAAGAAACAGAGATATTCCATCCACTGTTTCATTCTCCAGATGTGCACAACAGCTGGGGATAAGTCAGGCCAAAGCCAAGAGCCCACAGCTCAATCTGGGTCCCCCACATAGGTAACAGGGACTTGAGGGTGCACCCTCCCAGGGTACACGTTAGCAGGAATGCTGGAATGGAGAGCAGAGCCAGGTCTAGAAGCCAGGCATTCCCACATGGGATATTGGCATCCCGAGCCTCATCTTTTTTTTTTTTTTTTAATTTTTTGACAGGCAGAGTGGACAGTGAGAGAGACAGAGAGAAAGGTCCTCCCTTGCCACTGGTTCACCCTCCAAATGGCCGCCGCGGCCGGCGCACCTCGCTGATCCGATGGCAGGAGCCAGGAGCCAGGTGCTTTTCCTGGTCTCCCATGGGGTGCAGGGCCCAAGCACCCGGGCCATCCTCCACTGCACTCCCTGGCCACAGCAGAGAGCTGGACTAGAAGAGGGGCAACCGGGACAGAATCCAGCGCCCCAACCGGGACTAGAACCCGGTGTGCCGGCGCCGCTAGGCGGAGGATTAGCCTAGTGAGCCACGGTGCCGGCCTCCAAGCCTCATCTTAACTGCTGCACCAGTGCCAGACTGTATCATCCCCACCTTAGACAATGACAGTTCTCATCACTAAAGCTCCCGTGCCCCCCTTTTTCCTATTCCGCTGGTGAAAGGTCCCAGAAACACAGGAAGAGAGGCTGTCTTGGTTGCTGCTTTTAATCCTGGAGCTGCACCTTGGGGGATCCTGTCCTTGAATCCCAGTGGTCAGCACTGCATTCCCTGGGGCCAGAAACAATTCAAGGGCACCGTCTGTCTCCCCCACAGAAGTGAGAGGCAGGCATTCGTCTCACCCCCAGACTAGAGGCTGAGATGTTTGGAAGCAAAGACGTTGCCTGCTCACATTCACAAAGGTTGCAGAGTTTGTACTTACTTGGTGGTCCTCCACGGGTAGGCTGAAGATGGGAAAAGGGGTAGGCAGTCCGCTAAAGGGCCCTGAGCCACTCTGAGGTAGGCTCCCTGAGTCAGTGCACTCACAGAGCCCAGCCCTCACCACCACCACTGGAGGGTTCCACACACTCAGCAGAGACCCCCTCTCAGGCCCACAGAGAACGTCCCAGATGGGCAAAGTGATACATTAGAACCTCACCGCCCAGAGTCGGGAAGGCCCAAGTATTCTAAAGCAATTGTTTCCAAGGAACACTCTCCTAAAAGTTATGCTACCAAAACATTTGAAATTCAAGGGCACAGCAAGTTAAGCCACCACTTGGGATGCTTGCCTCCCATTTCGACATGCCTTTGTTCAAATCCCACCTCCACTTCTGATCCAGCTTCCCGCTAATACACACCCGGGGAAGCAGCAGATGATGGCTCAAGTACTTTGGCCCCTGACATTGATATGAGAGAACCAGATGGCTTCAGTGTAGCCCAGCCCCAGCTGTTGCAGCCATTTGGGAAGTGAACCTGCAGATGGAAGATCTGTGTGTGTGTGTGTGTCCCTCTTTCTCTGTCACTCTGCCTTTCAAATAAATAAAATAAATCTTCAAAAAATGCTAAAGGCTCTGAGAAGTCCTGCAGGAAAGAAATCTACTTAATTTTGTTTGAACTGCTCCCCAAATTTATTTACCATTTTTCCCCCAAGTAATATCTATTCACGTTATACCAGGGGCAGGCATTTGGCTCAGTGATTAGAATGCTGCTTGGGACGTCTGCATTCCATACTGGAACGTCTTGTTCCAATCCTGGCTCCTCTGCTTCCGATCCGGCTTCCTGCCAATGCATGCTCTTGGTGACAGCAAATAATGTCTCAAGTATTAGGGTCGCTGCCACCCACACAGGAGACCAGTATGGAGTTCCAGGATACTGGCTTCGGCCCTGCCTGGCCCGGCACGGCCCAGCCCTGGCTGTTGTGTACATTTGTAGAGTAAAACAGTGGATGGAAAATCTCTAAATCTCTTTCTCTCTTTCTCTGTCTCTCAACCTTTCAGATAAAATGAAAATAAATAAATAAGAGTTTTTAAAAGAAGAACACCCCTGCCGGCGCCGCGGATCACTAGGCTAATCCTTCGCCTTGTGGCACCGGCACACCGGGTTCTAGTCCCAGTTGGGGTGCCGGATTCTGTCCCGGTTGCTCCTCTTCCAGGCCAGCTCTCTGCTGTGGCCAGGGAGTGCAGTGGAGGATGGCCCAAGTGCTTGGGCCCTGCACCCCATGGGAGACCAGGAGAAGTACCTGGCTCCTCCATCGGATCAGCGCGGTGCGCCGGCCATTGGAGGGTGAACCAACGGCAAAGGAAGACCTTTCTCTCTGTCTCTCTCTCTCACTGTCCACTCTGCCTGTCAAAAAAAAAAATTAAAAAAAGAAAAAGAAGAAGAAGAAGAATACCCCTGATTCACTGCAAAGCTTATCAGGCCATGGGAAAAAATAAAAAGAAACATAAAAGTTATACTCACAGTCCCCAAAACACACTTTAGGGAACAGTATTCTAAAAATATTACAGTGCAGTCTGTCCCAGCCCCTTCCACCTCCTCTTAAGTTTTTCTATCAGATCCTGCCGTCTTTTCAACTCCACTGCCAACTAAAAAGAAGTTTCCTAAATCATCGGAGATATGGGTAGTTGTGTTTTGTGTTTTCATGGCCCAAATGCTACACAATCCAAGGAGCAATGTAGCATAATTCCATGGAAACGGGAGAGAGAGAATAATAGGGGTACCAAGGGGGAATTCTCTTAGCCCCAAAGTGGAACTCTGAGAGTGGAGCCCTGGAACTAATCAGACTGACTTCTGTCCGCAAACCTCAGTCCATCAGAAAAGGCGTTTCAGGCTTGGAGAGCCTGCTCTGCGGAGCGGATGGCTCCTTGGCCAAGGAGCCCCCGCCCTGCCTGACCTGGGGCCCAGGGAAGGCCATAACTCTGCAGCCTGCTTGGATTCAGTCCTCAAGAGCCATTCATTCATTCAGGATGCATTTAGTAAATTGAGACTCTGCCCCAGGCACCAATGACGAAACTGATCAACAAAGACCAGTTGTGGCCTCAGAGGAATTTACATGCCAATAGAAGAAAGTTGAGACTGAAAGTGTGCTTGTAGCATCCTTGTAATGGTTACAACCTGGATCTCATCTGAGGGCAGTGATCTCAAACCCTTTGATGCAGAATTGCAAACTGGAGGCTCTCTGGTCAGACATAGGATAATGTTCAGGTCAAATACAGCTTGTAGACATGGCTTGCCTGGACCGTGTACTGTTTTTAAGAATTTTGTGACATTTAAAAATTAGAAGATGGCCGGCGCCGCGGCTCACTAGGCTAATCCTCCACCTTGCGGCGCCGGCACACCGGGTTCTAGTCCTGGTTGGGGTGCCGGATTCTGTCCCGGTTGCCCCTCTTCCAGGCCAGCTCTCTGCTGTGGCCAGGGAGTGCAGTGGAGGATGGCCCAAGTGCTTGGGCCCTGCACCCCATGGGAGACCAGGAGAAGCACCTGGCTCCTGCCATCGGATCAGCATGGTGCGCCGGCCACGGCAGCCATTGGAGGGTGAACCAACGGCAAAGGAAGACCTTTCTGTCTCTCTCACTGTCCACTCTGCCTGTCATAAAAAACATAAAAAAAAAAAAAGAAGATGACACATAAAAATTCAAATTCCTGATTTCTCCTGGAAAATTAGATGATCAGGCAACTTGGGGTCTATAATCCCACATGGCCACGATCGGGTGTGGTAGAAAAATTACCGCTCCCTGAGGTGCACCCTCCGAGTTATCATGACGGTCAGTGCCCCAGTGGCGTCCCCAGCAACCAGGCCCAGCTGCCATCTATTATGGGGCTGACTGATTAGTTATGCTTCTTGCCAGCCTTTCTGTCTTCCTCCTTCTTCTCCCTTTCCCTGCAGTATCTAACTGCTGCTTTCAGGAAGGGAAGTATTTCTCCATACCCACTACTCCATCAAGAGTGAGAAAACAAGATAACCAGGAGGTCCCTGCTTCTGAAATAAAATATTGGTGAGAACATATTCGCTTCTGGAAGGGAAGCTGAGCCTGCCTTTAACTGCAAAGCGTAGCTGTGTCTCCCACGCAGATACCTTGTCTCCATTGTTACCTGCCTACCTGGTCTCTGTAGGTTATCATGAACCCTGGGGCCCAAGGGTCACCTGGGTTGCTAGTTATACATGCAGATTGGGTCCCAGGACCAACATTCGCCCCAGGACCATTCTTTCAGAAATGAGTTTTCAGTTGCCTTTTGCAATTCCTTGCTTTATAGCTGCTCCTTCTCCCTTTATCCACATAGAGTACAGCCCATAAGTCAGTTATTCAGTCACTAAGCATCCACAGGTACCTGACATGATACTGGGCACAGAAGGGAATTTGTCTCTGCAGAGGATCACAGGCCAAGGGACACAGCACCGAGGCCTGGCAGTGAGAATGTTGACTTGGTAATAGTCTGTGCATTTCCACTTTGGCATCTGATTGCCACCCCACAGCTGAGGCAGGTTTTATTATACCACTTTCAAGTGTATCTTACACTTTTATATTCCTCAGCTTCTCTCTGGGCCAATCTCATTTAGCCCCTTTGCAAATTAAATGCATCTCATTAAATCGAACCCATTTAGGACAATGCCCTTCAGGTGTGTGCATCTTCGTACATCTTTCATTTTAAGACAAGTGTTTGATTTATTTTTCATCTCATTACACTCCTTAAAATTATGTGCATCTCATTACACTCAGCACACCGAGACGGCTTATTTCAGGTATAGACATTACACCCAGAATTATCAGGCAAGAATATGATTTTTTTTTCATTATGAGCCCTACAATTTACATACATCTCATTACAATCAGCCGTTTAAGACAATTCCCTTCAGTTATGTGTATCTCATTATACCTTCTCATTTTCAGATTTCTTCCCTCTTATTATTCGGAGAACTCACTTCAGGTGTGTCTATCTCGTGTCTACCTGTTATTTCAAGTGAATTCCTGGGTGGCTGCTTGTGTTATCACACTGAACGTCTTTTATTATTGCAACCACCTCATTTCAGGTCAGCTCCGCCTGCCCGTGTTCCTCCCATGACTTCTCCACGTGGAAAGGAAGAGCACTGGGTTCCCATGGATGTGGTTCAGACGGTGCCAATGACTTGGCCTTATGTGCATGGACCATTTAATTCAACTTGCACATGGAGAGGGTTAGAGGAGATGCTAAGTTCCCCTTCTGTTGATAGGCCATGAAACTCTAGTCCAGTCTACAGACTGATAATCCTGCCTGGCTTCCATAGCCAGACAGCTTCACCAGTCTTGCTTCCCTTTTGCCCGGATGGCGCCGTGAAATAACTATGCTCTGTTGATATGGGACCTCCCCAGCTCCTCCAGCCCAGTGACATCTTCCTCTCTCCTGCCACTGCCATCTCAAAGGGGTCGCTGCTGGGTGGGGGGTGGGGGGGGGCTCCTTAGAATTGCTGAGCAGGCTTTTTAGCATTGCATGTGTTCAAGTTCTATCCTCACCTGCTAAATGTGAAGCTCGCAAGGTGGGGTCAGGGAAGCACATTTTCAGTGGCATCTCAGATTTGAACCACTCTACCTTGCTCGAGCTGGATTCCAGAAACGGCCCTGCAGTTCGGTGGCTCTGAGCTGAAAGTGCCTGCTGCTCTTGGTACTGTCCCTCCCAGATGTTTTTGCCTCTGGACAAGCACCCAAGCCCAGAGTGAAAACACCCATTTCTTTATTCCAGATGGGACTGTGGGTTAATAAACTCAACACATCCACTCCTGTAAGAATCCCTGCACAGTTTGTCATGAATGGTCCTCTACCTTCACCTTGCCCTGCCTCTGCCTCCCAGATCCAAGAAGGCGAATGGTGGCAGGTGTTTAACATAGCAGCGAAGCCACAGCTTGGAACACCCGCATCCCATGTCAGAGTGCCTGAGTTCAAGTCTGGCTCTATTTCCTTGTCCAGCTTCTTGTTCATGCACACTCTGGGAGGCAGCAGGTGATGGTCCAAGCACTCGGGCACCTGCCACCCATGTGGGAGACCTAGCTGGAGTTCCTGGCTCCTGGCTTTGGCCTGGCTCAGCCCTGACTGCTGCAGGCATTTAGGGAGTGAACCAGTGGATGGAAGGTCCCTCTCTTTTCTTCTCTGTTTCTGCATATATGTGTCTCCCCTTTCAAACTGATGGAACACATACATTTTTAAAAATTTTAAATACCTACTTTTTAAGAAGGAGGAGAGAGCCCAAATTGTTACCCAGAGCCAATTGACCCCTCCACCTTCCCCCCAGCGATCTGAGATCTGTTTTCTGGAGACAGAGGATGAAACAGGAGCCCACTGACTGCATACGTGGCAACAGCATTGCAGATCTTCTGGGCCTTTCTGGCATCTCTGGAATCAATCCTCATGGTCCCACCTACCCTGACTGATCGTGAGACACAGAGGCTTTCCTGAGTGTGCCTGGGGTGGTCTCTTGTGTTTCCTCCTCTATCTCCTTGCCAGTGAAAATAGAATCTATTATCTAAGCTAAACAATAACTTCTAACTTTTCTCCATCCCTCTTCCCCCATTTTCCTTGAAGGAACCTGATGAGGAATGAGGTCAGGCTCCCACTTCTGCCTCTTGGCTTCGTCTCCTTGTCCAGAAGTACTTGGAGGCCATGAGTTCTGGAATCAACCAATGCCAGGGGTCCCTTACTGCTTAGTAGTAACTAAGCAGAATCTAATGAGGATAGAGGGTAGGCATAAGGGTGCTTTTAGGGGAACAGGCTGCACCTGTCTTGTTTTGCTTGTTTTTTTATTCCCCCAGATCTTCTGTGTCTATTGGATTGACCAGGTCCCCCAAGCCAAAGAGGCCACAGAGCCCAGGCCTTTCTCTATGTTCCTACAAGTTTACGAGCAAAAATAACAGTCACACTTTTCTGAGCACTTAGCACATATGCTGAACACTAAAAATTCTTCAAAAGAACCCCGGAAGAATCATTGGCATTTTTTAATTAATATCAACATTCCTGTTTTAATTCATTTTCTCAGAAGGCTATTTAGCTAAGTGTGCAGTAGAGCTGGGATTTGGACCCCAGGCCTCCTACTCCCCGGCTTGACTAGGGCTGATCTTCAGAGTCGGGGACAGACCCCCTCCTCCCTGAAGTCCCAGGAGGTACCTGCATCCCTGCAGCTCCCTACACTTTTCTCCTCCAAGGTCACCAGATGAATCCAAGATGTGGGAGCCAACCTTGGCCAGCTACCCCCCCCCCCCAGCAGAGCGGCTGCCTTGCTGCCTCCAGCTCCTCCTTGGAACCACCTGCATCTCTAGGGGGCAAGACCTGTGTCCCCAACTTAAGAAGTTGTTCTACGTGCTTTCCAAAGACCATGCTACCCCAGGCTGTCAGGTAGCTGGTCTTTGGAGCATGGCTGCTGCCAGGGGTAGGAGTGGGCAGAGCACGCGGGGTACACTGTTGCTGGCGGCTGCACACCTGTGGTTTACAGACCAGTGTGTGTCGGGAACTGTTGAGTCCAGATGACCTGTTGGTGACAACAGCTAACCACCTAAGCTTTCTCTCCTGGCCTCTTGCTTAGAGGGAAGGCCAAGTTTTTGGGCTTTTAGGCTTGACTGCTGAGAGTAGGGACAGAATCAGGTAAGAAGACAGAGGAAGAATGATAAAGAGAAGGAAGCCTACAATCTCTGTAGCACAGAGACAGAGCACAGAGAACAGGTCCCCAAGGCAAGAGTCAGTGCCAAAGAGGGGCAGGGATGGGGGGGGGTCATCTGTGAGCCGAGCACAGGCTAGGCCCTAGGGCATTATCAGATCCAGGGACATTTTGGTGGGAAAAAATCAAATGACATTGTTCAAGAGAAGACAAAATGGAAACACATTGGGCTGGAATAGGGACAGTCGGCTTCCCCATGAAACTGCTTCTTTGGGTCTGTGATTTATCTTTCTAGTCTCTGGTAGGTTGGGAGTGGTTGAGAGAGTAAAGAGTGGGATACAAGGAAGAGGGAGGGAGACAGAGAGAGAGAAACTAGATGTGCATGTGTCTCTAGGGTTTTTCAGACAAAGCTATTATCAAAATGCCAACCAGCTCCTGCCTGGCCAATTTGCATATTCCACGCTGTGCTCTTTGAAGCGGGATGAATATGCATGAGGACTTGGGCGGAGTGTGGAGCTGCTGGGTTTGGGCTAAGGTGGCTCATTGTTCCTTTGGAAGAAAGGCATTAATAAGGAGCCAAAGCACCTGCCTGGTCAACAGAGTGGCCTCTGCTTTCCCTCCCTTAACGAAGGGAGGACAGCAGAGCTGCGGCTCAGAAAGACATCCTGACAACTGTGCTAGCCTCCTTTCAGGGAAATAAATGAGCAGGCGCCATGGAGAATGCAAGCTCTCCGTGCATGTTGATCAGCGAGGCTGCTGGGGCTGAGAGGCGCCTCTCCCAGCTTCCGTGGAAACAAGGATGTCTCCCCCCACTCTCATTTCTCCTGCAAGGAAAGCTGGGTGTCCTAGGGTGCTCCCTGCTTCTGATCTCCGATGAGACCCAAGGCCCCTTCAGTGACCAGGCTGCCGTGGGGGAGCCTGTGACACAGCGAGCACTTGGTAAATGCTCGCGGATTGCACTGAGCTGCACCCATCAGGACTTGGGGTATAAGTCATTGCAGCGTGGAGGACCAAGCCTTCCCATTGGTAGTCCCATCTCTCCTTGTCTGGCTATTAACTGAAGGCAGATACTCCAGACATTCACCCAGGGATTATGAAGGGGGGTTATTTAATACCTAAAATCCAATTTGCACCACAAAACTTCAGGGCCCCAGAAACCCTTCCCTCTGGGTTTTCTTTCTGAAGTACCCCATCTGTCTCCCACGCTGACAGAGGTGAAAGGATCGAGAGCGAGAGAACCTTCCACTCAGAAAACGGTTGTACCCCAAGATGGTTTGGGCCAAGTCTGCGTAAGTAAAGGCTGGCCTTTGGCTCTATGCTGGCATTGCCCTCCTGGTACCTGACCACACTGAGCCAAGCAATTGTTGAGGACATACCTCACTTAAGGGAACCACTAACCAGACAGACCTCTGACCTAGCGAGGAAGGTGTCCTGCAGACCTCGGCCCTCCAGGGCCCCTGCTGAGTGTGACCGTCCTGGATTGCACTTCAGTGTTGCAATCAAGAACCACCACAGCCTGAAATATCAGCCAGCCGTTGGAACTCCGCCCTGACGTTACCCCAGTTCAAAACAATGAGACTGAGACGCAGAGAAAACTGACGGGAGAGAAGTGGGTCCCCCGGGAATCCCACTATCCGCGCTTCCCTTGGGTTCCATGTAGAAGGATCAGGGGTTCAGCAACTCTGAAAACCTAGAGCGAGCTCCCGCAAGCCCTAATGAAACTATCAGCTGCAGGCAGATCTGGGTAAAAACGCAGATGTGGACTCGAGTCTGGGGTGGAACTGACAACTGCACTTCTGACAGGCTCCAGGGTGTGGTCAAGGGCCTCCGATCTGAAAAACCACACTTGGAGTGGCAAGGACAGCAGGAGTGACAGGGCAAAGCCTTGAGGGCAGAAGGAGAGAGGGAAGAGCAGCCGGCCCCCTCCCTGCTCGTCTCCTCCTGGCCTGAGTGTGCCCTGACACTTGAGATTTATTTTTAACTGCCAGCAGCTTTGATTAGCTTGTCTCTGCTGCTTCAAGCCACCTGCTGGCAGGATAAAATGGGGGAAAGGAGTGGCTGACCCAGATCTGACAAATCCAAGACAGAGAGAAAAAGCTCTTGGGGATTGATTCTCTGCCTCCCCTTTGCTGATTCTGGTGGAAAAACCCCCACAGCTGGCAAAACGTTAAACTTGCGAATGACCTCACCCCACCGGCAACCCTTTGCCTCTTTAACCTTGGTGCCCATGAGTTGCAGAACTGCGCTCATCCCTTTTTGGTTAGAGGACTAATACGTACGTCAATTTGTTGACCTTGAGGAGTTGCACGAGAACCTTGCAGTCACCTCCATCTTCCCACGGCAGCTGGCACTCTACAGAGGTAGAAGCTCCGTGCAGATGCCCGCGTTAGAGCTGGGGGCACTGGGGTGGTTTCGCAGGTCCCCGTCACCCCAAGGTACGTTTGCTACTGTTGTGCCCCTAGAAAAGCAGAAGCTGGAAGACTAGGGTGTCAAGGACACCTCCACTGTCACCCACGTTGACCCTGTGGCCCTGTGTGGAGCTGCTAATACGGCAAAGCATGGCTTTCCACGTGGCACGCTCAGTTAAAGAGAACGGTGAACCCAGCATCAGCAGAGTTTAAGCAGTCGGAGCCGGAAGTGCTAGCCAAACCCCACCACGTCCTGTGCAGCCTCGCACCAGCGGCTGAGCACCTCTGCTCTTTGCTTTCCTCCTGCAGAAAGTCAGGCGAACACTAGCACCGCCTTACCTCTGGGCTGCTGTGATGGGAGACACCGTGTAGACAGGGATAGGACCAGGAGCTGGGACATAGCAAGTGCCCAATAAAAGCGTTTCATTTTAAGAGAGGGTGTAGGAGGATTGTCCAAGCAGGAAGATGGAAGCCGGCAGAATTGAGGTTGTGGTGGAGTCGAGCCAGAAGCTAGGGTATTTGCTTGCTGGTCAGTCAAGCCTGGACACTACCTGCCATCCATGCTGGACACAGCATGCAGCAGTCAGAGCTGCTGGACCTTGGGGCTACAGGAGGGGCAAGAGAAGATGTGCAAAGTCCCAGGATACTGTCCCAGTGTCATTGGATCAGACAAGGAGTGGTATAGGAAAAGAAGCCAGAATCCCCCATCTTAGGACAGCTGGGCAGGGCTGACTCGTGCCAGACTCTGGGCATTAAGGCCTCCAGGAGCCAACCTGGCCTTCCCCACAGGGGTCCTGCAGCTAGCTGGCTCCTCCTTGAGCCCACTCCCTGTCTGCTAACTTCACAATCCTACCAGGTCGTTTTCTACCGAACATACTTAACATGGCCAGGCAGCAAAACGTGGGAGTCCCTGGTGGCCTCCTCTTGCCTGTACCGTAAGCAGCTCCACTGCACCCCACCCAGCACCTGCTCCTGGTCCCTAAACATTTGAAATGGAGGGCTGATGGACACCACACTCTAATGCACATGAAGAATATTAATTAAATGAAGGTTTATTTCAAAATTAGTCTTAGAACGTAAGCTGTTTTGGAGGGCTGGAGCCAGACTACATGATGAGCCGTGAAAGCTTCGGCCTTCCCCCGACACAGGCGGAGAGGAGGCGATGGCACCGGCCCTGCCCCCCGTCATGCATCCAATGATCACTAGCACTAGAAGCCAACAGCAAAGGACCCCGCGCATTTGCTCATGTTTAATCCAGGTTAAGCTATACACGTTTAAATACACGCCGGAGGTTACGTGGTGTCATGCAGTCCCTGTGATGGAATGACTCTCGCTCAGTGACCTCCTGCAGCAAGGCTGCTCCCGGGCACACAGTTAGGTAGGACACAGCACTGCAATGACAAGAGGGGAGGAGAGAGGTCAAGCACGGCCCTCGGGCAGAGCACTGTCCCCTTGGCATCAGGGTGCAACTGCAATTGCGTGTCTTCTGTCCGGAGGAAGGAAGCAACAGAGACAGGTGGCCGTTTGCTGTCACGAGGTTGTGTGCCTGAGTTCACATGCTGAATCTGGCCATGACTTGTTCTATGAGGGTACCTCACACATTACAGGAAAAATGGAATTCAAAGGTAACTCTATTTTGAAGCAAAAAATTTACAAGCCCATGCATGGTTTTTTAAAAAAAAATTGACAGGAATATTATTTTTAAAAGATTTATTTGTCTATTTGAAACACAGAGTTGGAGGAAGAGAGAGAGAGAGAGAGAGAGGGAGAGAAAGAGAGAGGGCTTCCACCCACTGGTTCATTCCCCAAGTGGCTTCAATGGCCGTGGCTGTGCCAGACCAAAGTCAGGAGCCTGGAATGCCATCCAGGTCTCCCACGAGATGGCAGGGGCCCAAGTACTTGGACCATCTTCCACTGCTTTCTCAGACATATGCACAGGGAGCTAGAGCTGAAGTGGAGCAGCCGGGATTCGAACCAACGTTCATATGGCATGCCGGCATTGCAAGCATCTGTACCACTCTGCCTGCCCCAACATGAACTTTTTGAAGACTTCTCCTATGCATGGATTTCCATTTTTCTTTTACACTAGGGGTAGGAGTTTGGCATAGCAGTTATGACACTGCCTGGGAAGTCTCCTATATCACACTGAGTTCAAGTCTTAGCTCCAATTCTGATTCCAGCTTTCTGCTTATGTGCAGCTTGGGAGACAGCAGGTTGATGGCCAAGTACTCGAGTCTCCGGCATTTACATGGGAGACCTGGGCAGAATTCTAGGCTCCTGGCTTCAGCCTGGCCAACCACAGCTGTGGCAGGCATTTGAGGAGTGAACCAGCAGATGGAAGCTCTCTCTGCCTTTCAAGAAAATGTAAGAAAATTTTTGATTAAAAAAATTTTCATTCCATTTTCCACAAACTTTCTGAAGTATCCTTAGATGAATGTGGGAAAATTCCCCCACCAGGAAATTGTACAATACGATCTATCCATCTGTACAATATAAGTTACCTGTGCCTACCCCCAGGACTGCTGAGAAATCCTGTATTGTAGAAAGTGCTCTGTAAATCCAACTACTTTTATAAACTCACTGACATTTCAGCAAATCATGAGGAGTAAATTCTAGTCCTCAGGCTATCAAACTTATACAACCCAATCTTACAACCCTCTTTTGAAAACCACCTTTGATGGGGTAGTCATCGCTTGTTAACACAGGCATCCCGTATGAGTGCCAGTTCGTGTTCCAGCTGCTCCACTTCTGATCCAACTCCCTGCTAATGGCCTGGGAAAGGCAGCAGAAGATGACCCAAGTGCTTAGGGCCCTGCGACCCAAGTGGGAGACCTGGATAAAGCTCTTGGCTCCCAGTTTCAGCCTGGCCCAGCATTGGCTATTGTGGCCATCTGGGGAGCGAACCAGTGGATGGAAGATTTTTCTCTATCTGTCTCTCCTTTCTCTCTGTAATTCTAACCTTTAAAAGGTCTCCCACATGGACGGCAGGGACACAGATACTTGAGCCAGCACCTGCTGCCTTGCAGTTGCACATTGACAGGAAGCTGAAATCTGAAGTGGAGCTAGGACTTGAATACAAGTACTTCTCTATAGGATGCAAGCATCTCAATTAATCTTCTGAAACTATAGCAAGTTTTGTGGGCCCAGAGAGCAAAAACTAATGAAATAATGAATCTATACAATGAGCGATCGTATGTGGCTATTAACATCACAAGAGGAAAGACAACCAAACCATAATATGCTACCCAATGAAAGCTACAACTGTTGATAATGTAGTGCTTATCAAAAAAATCTGAGATTGGGAGAGGGCCTTGTAACACAGGGGATTAAGCCACCACTTGGGGCCCTGCATCTCCTATCAGAGGGCCTGGGCTCAGTTTCCACTTCTGTTTCTGATCCAGCTTCCTGTTAATGCGCACCCTGTGAGGCATTGGATGATGGCTCAGCACTTGGGCCTGCCATGGGTTTAAGAGAAGCAGATGGAGTTCCTGCCTCTAGGCTTCGGCCTGGCCCAGCCCTGGCTGTTGTGGTCACGTGGGAAGTGTACCAGCTACTGAAAGATCTCTCAGTCTCTCTCTTTCTCTGTTGCTCTTCCTTCCAAATAAAAATAAACAAAATAAGCTTTTAAAGATAAATCTGAGGCGGAGTCTGATCAAGCCTCTCTTATCATCAGTTCACAGGAATAAAGGAGTCAAAAGCACACATTCAATTATGCCATGAGGATGAAATTAGCAAAAATCCTGGAATGAAGAAATTCTGTGGGACAATCAACACAATTTCTCCAACAAATTATTTCAAGGACTAGAAGAGAGGAAGAAAAAAAGTATATATGTGTGTGTATATATATGTATGTGTGTATATATATATATATCTCAAAAGAAACATATATAATTACAACAAACGGCCTTTTGTTGGATCCTGATTCAAGCAAATATACTGAAAAACATTTTATGGGAAGACCAGGACAATCTTGGGATACATATTTAGCCCTGCAGTTGAAACACCAGTTAAGACAGCTGTGTCCCGCATCAGAGAACCTAGATTTGATTCCCGACTCCAGTTTCCTGCTAATTCAGAGCCGAGGAGGCAGTGGTGATGACTCAAGTAACGGGGTTCCTGCCGCATATGTGGGCTAATCTGAATTGAATTCTCAGCTCCTGGCTTCAGCCTGGCCCAGTCCAGGCTGCTGTGGGCCTCTGGGGAGTGAATCAGTGAATGGAAGCTCTCTCGCTGCCTCTGTCTCTCTGGCTATCAAATAGATAAATTCATTTTTTGAAATCAGGGAAATCTGAACATTAATTTGGATAGACACTGATATTAAGAAACTCTTAATTCCTTTTCATTATCATAATGGCATTTTGGATAAGTTTTCCTAAAGAGTCTTTATGTCTTGGAAATGTATACTGAGGGCCTGGCACTGTGAAATAGCGGGTAAAGCCATGGCCTGCAATGCCACCATCCAATATGGGTGCCAGTTCAAGTCCTGGCTGCCCCACTTCTGATCCAGCTCCCTACTAATGTGGCTGGAAAAGCATCAGAGGATGGCCCAAGTCCCTGGGCCCCTGCGCCCATGTGGGAGACCTGGAAGAAGCTCCTGACTCCTGGCTTCAGATCGGCTCAGCTCCGGCTGTTGCAGCCATTTGGGGAGTGAACCAGCAGGTGGAAGATCTCTCTCTCTGCCTCTCTGTAACTCTTTCAAATGAATAAATAAATCTTTTTTTTTAAAAAAAAAAGTACTGATTTTTTATTTAAAAAAAAAGAAATGCATACTGAAAAAATGTATGGAAGAAAAATACGAGGACAGGCGCTTGCTTCACAATAATATGGGAGGGGAGAAGTTGTAAGCAAAATTAAGCTGGCCATGTGCTAATACTTGTTGGAGATTGATACTATGCATGTGAGTTAATTATGCTATTCAGTCAGTCAGCAGGTATTAAAAGTTTCCATAATGCCGGCACCGCGGCTCACTAGGCTAATCTTCCGCCTTGCGGCGCCGGCACACCGGGTTCTAGTCCCGGTCGGGGCGCCAGGTTCTAGTCCCGGTTGGGGCACCGGATTCTGTCCCGGTTGCCCCTCTTCCAGGCCAGCTCTCTGCTGTCGCCAGGGAGTGCAGTGGAGGATGGCCCAAGTGCTTGGGCCCTGCACCCCATGGGAGACCAGGAGAAGTACCTGGCTCCTGCCATCGGATCAGCGCGGTGCGCCGGCCGCGGTGGCCATTGTAGGGTGAACCAACGGCAAAGGAAGACCTTTCTCTCTGTCTCTCTCTCTCTCACTGTCCACTCTGCCTGTCAAAAAATAAAAATAAAATAAAATAAAAAGTTTCCATAATAAAAGGTTTAAAAAGAGTTATAAGAGAATGTAATTAATCACACTTCAGTGTACTGTCAAGTACTTGAAAAGTATTACATTTTCCTTAGGCTTGTTTTCCCCAGCTAAATACCAAATACATAAACTCCCCAGAACTGTCATGGTGGGTCCTTTAATGGTTTGCCGCCAACACTGGTGACTCAGGGGAAACGAAATCTCTTTCCTTCTCGGGCCCCCTAACATCCACAGACAAAACCCCACTGATTTCCCTACTCGTGTCTGGTCTGGTCTGGCTTGGACAACCAGTGAAGGCTCCAGAGTGGGTTCTACGGCTGGAGTAGGGGCTCCAGGGGTCACTTCCATGCTAGGAGGCTGGGAGCTGCTCTTACCTTTTAAAATGTAGTCCGTTAACAAAGTAGGCACCTTCTCATTATCCTCCTTCATGGCAAAGAGAACTAGGAAATGAGAGGAGAGATGAGTCAAGACAGCATGGGTCACACAAAGGGAGTGAGAAAAGCGGCAGTGGAACCAGACGCTCGCTGAGAATTCAGCAAAAGTCTGTAAACCCCCAACGTGGCAATGCAGGAGAAGCCATCCAAAGAGCTCAGGGGTTGTCGCGGGTGGTGGACCTACTGGTAACTTTATTTTCTTTTTTTATTTTACTTTTTCTTGGGGGGGATCATCTATAATATCCATAGCTATTCATATCTTTAACAATCATGCAGATTAATAAAGAAGGCCATTCTTAAACCAAGAATCAATTTTCAGATACAATCTAAATGCTAAGACTTGTAGTTTTCAATCACTGAACCCCCAATAAAACTGGCTTTAAACACATGCTACTCATTTAAATGGACATTTGAAAAATTCCACCTACAATTTATTGAAAACAAAAGAAGCTAATGTAAAAAATATTTGTTTTCTATTTTATTTGTTTTTTTTTTTTAATTTTATGCCCATTACAGTGATAGAATTTGTAGAGATGGAAAAGGACTATGGATACTCAAGAAGCCCACAGACTCCTGCTGCAACAGTACATGGCCTAAACATGAAGCACAAGGCCTAAGAACTTTCTTAAAAGCTTTTCATAAATATTTTAAATTAGCTTTTGCTGTGATTAAACTAAGGAACATCTCAATTCATAGTGTATTTTGTAGAAGTCAACTTTGTAGAAAATGCTTTCAGGAAGTATCTTATTTATCATATCAAAAGGGGGTATCCACCAACAGAATCCTTCAATAAACGTCCTTAAATAAACTGTGCTTTATTCAAGACAGTCTTAGATAGCCTTGCAAAAACTAAGGGAGGGGGAGGTGTTTAGCCATCCCATATGGACACTGATTCATGTCCCGGCTGCTTGTCTTCTGATCCAGCTCTCTGCTATGGCCTGAGAAAGCAGTAGAAGATGGTCCAAGTCCTTGGGCCCCTGCACCCACGTGGGAGACCTGGAGGAAGCTCCCGGCTCCTGGCTTCGGATTGGCCCAGCTCTGACTATCAGGATTGAGTTCCTGGCTCCCAGCTTTGGTCACAACTCAGCCCCTGCAATCATGGACATTTGGGAAGAAACCAGTTCTCTCTGTCCCTCTGTCTCTCAAGCAAGTAAATACATTTTTAAAATTATATGTATGTATTTATCTATATATATGACATTTCTATCAATGAAGAAAGAAGATTTCCAAACATGTGCTAACTTTATAATAAATAAATTTTAACATGCATAGAAATATCCAGAAGAACTGTACATGAAACTGTTCACTGTTAATCTCTGAGTGTGAGACTATAGGGGAGGCTCCTTTCTATGTATATTTCCATAATGTCTGACTTTTCTCAGTGAACATGGACAAGGGGTCTTCAGAAAGCTCATGAAAAACCATATGGATTTCAAAAATTATTTGCACCAAAACAATTTTATCTTTTAATTATATTTTTCTATGAGCATTTTGAAGCCCCCTCATATTACTATTTCTTTTAAAGATTTGTTTATTTAGGGGCCAGCGTTCTGGCATAGCAGGTAAAGCTGTTGTCTGTGATGCCAGCATCCAATATACACTCCAGTTCAAGTCCTGGCTGCTCCACTTTCAATCCAACTCCCTGTTAATGGCCTTGGAAAGGCAGTGGAAGGGCCCCTGCCACTCATTGGAAGAACCAGAAGAAGCTCCTGGCTCCGGGCTTTGGCCTGGCCCAGCCCCAATCATTCCAGCCATCTGAGGAATGAAGCCCCAGATGGAAGATTTCTCTCTTTCTTTGTCTCTCCCTCTGTCACTCTGATTTTCTTTTTTTTTTTTTTTTAAGATTTATTTTATTTTAACTTAAGATTTATTTTAACTCTGAAAGACAGAGTTACAAAGAGAGGTAGAGACAGAGAGAGAGGTCTTCCATCCGCTGGTTCACTCCCCAGATGGCCGTAGTGGCCAGAGCCGAGCCGATCCGAAGCCTGGAGCCAGGAGCTTCTTTCAGGTCTCCCATGTGGGTGCAGGGGCCCAAGGACTTGGGCCATCTTCTACTGTTTTCCCAGGCCATAGCAGAGAGCTGGATCAGAAGAGGAGCAGCCAGGACTTGAACCAATGCCCATATGGGATGCCAGCACTACAGGCCTGAGCTTTAACCTGCTGCGCCACAGCACCAGCCCTGTTACTCCGATTTTCAAATAAATAAGTAAATCTTAAATATATACATATTTATTTATCTTTGAAAGATAGAGTGACAGAGAGAGAGAAAGAGAGATATCTTCTATCTACTGGTTCATTCCCCAAATGTGCACTAAAGCCATGGCTTGACCAGGCTGAGCCAGGAGCCTGGAACTACAACCCAGTTCCCAAGTGGATGGCAGAGGCCCAAGCACTTGGACCACCTTCTGCTGCCTTCCCAGGCACATTAGCAGGGAGCTGAATGGGAAATGGACTCCAACCAGTGCTCATATGGGATGCCCATATGGACATATGGGTGCTCATATGGGATGCCCCTGTCACAGGTAGTGGCTTAACCTGCTGGGCCACAATGCCAGCCCCCTCTTCATGTGACTTTTGGAAACAGAGAAGACAATGAAGTTCAGCTGGCACTGATAGCCAGGGTCGTAAGGCAACAGTGATTCCAAGGGATCCCCAATTCCTTCCCATGTCCTTACCCCCCAAGTTGGTTACCTTGCCCAAGGCAGGGTGATACAACTTGAATGCAAATACCAAGAATGGGATAGGAACAGAGCCCTTCGGTGGCACGAGGCAGTGACCAGACCCGGAAAAGAAAGAGATGAACCCAGAGAGCCTCCAGGTGCTGGTCTTTTCCTTCTTATTTCTTCCATAATTTCAGACACATATTCATTTCTACTTGGTGGCTAGGCATATTCTGCAACTGGCTAAATGCTATACCAAGAAAATAATCATAAAAACATAATAGTTGAACTCATCAATATGTATCTAAATTGGCCTCAAAAATCTACGGCCAGTGCTGTGGCACAGTGGGTTAGGCCACTGCTTGTGACTTCCCTGTGGGTATGTTGGCTTGAGTCCCGGCTTCCTGCTAATGTGCCTGGGAAGGCAGCGGAAGGTTGACCCAGGTACTTGGGCCCCTGTCCCCCGCGTGGGAGACCTAGATGAAGTTCCTGATTTCTGCTGACTTTAGCCTGGCCCAACTCTGGCTGTTGCAGCTATTTGGGAAGGGAACCAGTAGATGAAAGATATTCCTTCCTCTCTCTCTCTCTCTCTGGTTGTCAAATAAATAAATAAATAAATAAATCTTTAAAAAAAAAATTCCCAAACTTACATGGATGGCCCAGCTGCAGGAGCTGGTCTTTGGCCTATGTCTCTGATACAAGGAGGTGGTAAGGAAAGAAACACTGTTCACAAATGCATGCAAAAATTTGCTAAGGGCCTGGCATGGTGGCCTAGCAGTTAACACAAACAAAAGAATAAAACAGCAGGTGCAGAAGGGCACCTGACTCAAAATCCCCATGTGGAAGATCACCTTCCTATGCTAGCTGGAAAGTAACATCAAGAATCGGAAACTCCGGGCCAGCACTGTGGACAATGGGTAAAGCTGCCACCTGTGGCACTGGCATCCCATTGGCGCCAGTTCAAGTTCTAGCTGCTCCACTTCTGATCCAGCTCCTTGCTAATGTGCCTGGAAAAGCAGCTGAAGATGGCTCAAGTCTTGGGCCCCTGCACCTATGTGGGAGACCCAGAAGAAACTCCTGGCTTCAGATCGGCCCAGCCTTGGCCATTGCAACCATTTGGGAAACGAACCAGTTGCATGGAAGATCTGACTCTCCCTCTCTCTCTCTGTCTGTAACTTTGCCTTTCAAATAAATAAATAAATATTTTTTTAAAAAAGAAATTGCCAAAAAAGAGAGCTCTCCTACAGAATCAGTATTCAGGCAAGATGGTAGTTTTCCTTTTAAAAGGAATAAAACTTCAAAGTATATTCCATCCACGTGATAGAAGAGACAGCCATAAAATAAATGCTAACCAAATGTGAACTGCTGTGACTAAAATCATGATACAAAATTTTATAGCCAGGATAATCCCAATGATAAAGAAAAGATATAAAATATGATGGCAGGAAACCACAAAGGTAGCCACAGTGGAGTGGGCAATAAATTATTTTTCTTTGTTCACTTCTCCACATTTCCAAAGTTCTCTCCGTGATGGATGCACTTGAGCTGTGATTTTTAAAATCAAATCGAATGATGTCAACAAACCCACTCAAACAGAAACAAACCTGCTTCTTCATGAAAACAAAAGGGTTTCACACTGAATTCCTGAGCAGGTATCTGTAACAAATGAATAGCCATTCCTTTTGCTTAAGACCATGATGAAGTACTTCACCTCCATCAACCCTTGTAGCTTGCCCAAATTATTTTTCTAGTACGTACCGCCGTGAAAACACAGACACCTATATTACGTCAGTCCATCTCTATGTGCTCCCTTCAGAAAAATTATAGAGCATATTTATGTAAATAAAGGAGTCTGAAATGAGTCAGGAGTACAGCAATGTACTTGGAATTTAAAATTCCTGATTCTCAGGGATGCAGGTTCTTTGCCAGAACCTATGGCATTCACTCCCCACATGGATAAAAAAGAAGACTACTGGTCACCTTGACAGTGGGCCCAGAGGAACACAGGCCCCCGTCCCTTCCCACGAGCTGTCCAGTGGCCCCACGCGGCCCCTCCTCCCCCCAGAGCAGCCTGCGGGATACTGGACCCCCTCCTGAGCTGCCATTTTCCATGGTGCTTGGTTGCCAGGGAAATCCAATTTCCCTTGTGATCACAGAGCCCTGACCTAGGATTTTTTTCTTCCTAAGAGAGCCACGCTGATGCTGATGGCTAACACCACACACACACCCCCTGCCCTTTGGGGGAAGGACTGGTTAATGTTTATAAAGAGATTCTTGCCTATCTTTCCCGTCAGCCTGATCCCCACCACGAAACCTTGGTTCTTGGTAAAAAAAAAAAAAAAAAAAAAAAAAAAGGCAGTCAGGCCCATGGACTGAGCTCCCTCCTCCAGAGACACAGTGCAGACCAAGCAAGGGACGGGGAGGAGGGAGAGACGGCCGAGGCCGAGAGGAACTCACTGTTGGTCAGCATCTGCAGGTCTTCCACGGACGGGGGAGAGGCTTTCTTCTCATAGGGAATGACTGTGTTCAGGTACTGCAAGACAAACAGGGCACACGGCCAAGACGTAAGGCACGGCCCCCCCTCCCCCTGGGTGGGAACCGTGCTTTTCTCTAAGACACACCTGGCATTCTCCACGACCCTCGTGGTCACCGGCACCCCAGTATTTCAGGATGTCTCCCCCACCTTCGGGTGGGGCGCCCCTTTCACAAAAGCGAGACTTTCCTGTCTTCAACCAGGAACACTTCCCTGCATCCTGAATTCCACGTGCTTCCTGCCCTAGAAACTCTGGCTGTGGAGGAAGCCTGGGGGGTTCTCCCCTAGGCTGACAGCAGGCAGCATCTCCAGGGGGGTTATGTTTTCTTATCCTTTGGGGCGCAATTAGAGAAGGAATTGTTTCTCTTTTAGGTCAACAATTGAGGGGGAAGAGAACCTCCACAGTCCCAGGGTCGCCGATGTTGGATTTGCTCCCTCTGCTGGATGTGAGGTGTTCCTACAACAAAACCTGCAAGGTCGGGTTCAGTAGAACAGGCCCAAGAGGATGTCAAAGACCCTCAGGCCAGAGAGACCCTGATGGGTGCTAAGGGGGCCTGCGGGGGTAAGAGACAAGTAGCACAGATATCAAGAGGCTTCTGTTCTAGTCTTGGCTCTGCCACCAGCAGCATTGGCCTTGAGAAAATGTCTCATTTCTTTGTCCTCGTATCCCACCCGTAAGCAAGGAGAGGACTGGATTATAAATTCCTAAAATCTCACCCCAGATTGCAGCTCTAGAATTCTAACACCTAGGATTCAGCCACAGATATATTTAAAAGACATATACATTTCATGGGCACTTATTCCGCTGTCTCTAACTTGTCTGCTCCTACACTGGTTGTGCCGCTTAGCTTTTGCACCCCAGGAGGGCTGGGAGCAGGACCGTCACCTCGGACCCTGAGGGGTTCGCCACAGAGCTCAGCACATAACAGGCGTACAGTATCGTTGTGCAGCTGCCTTAATAACCAGGCACACAAGCTGCTTCGTCGGCAAGTTATTGACTAAACGGAGCCAACGAGGAGATGCCGCAGCATGGGTTACAGTCGGAGCAGGGTGGCTGATGAGGCAGTCTTGGTGGTATTTGCTCAGCTGGTGATCCAACGTGCTAGAATTAATTAAACTCTAGGAAGGGATCTCCCACCACAGCATCCTCTTTTAGTGCCTTCTGTCCTGAAGACAAATTAATTCATAGGTCTACAAGCAGTGTCAGACTGTAAGTTCTGTCCATGTCCCAGAATACCAGAGCTCAAAAGAAAAGCAGGGACAGGTGTTGGGGGCAACGGTTATGACACTGCTTGGGACACCCGCCTTCCACATCTGCTGAGCGCCTGTGTTTAAGTCTTTGCTTCCTGCTGATGCACACGCTGGGAAACAGCAGGTGATGGCTCAGGTGGTTGGGTCCCTGCTACCTATCTAGGAGAGCCAGACTGATCCAGGCTTTAACCTGGCCCCACCACAGCTGCTGCCAGCATTTGGAGAGTATACCAGCAATGGGAGGCTTTTCTTCCTGCCTGCCTGCCTGCCTCCCTCCCTCCCTCCCTTCCTTTTCCTTCTTTCCTTTCCTTTCCTTTTCTTTCTTTCTTTCTTTCTTTCTTTCTTTCTTTCTTTCTTTCTCTCTCTCTCTCTCTCTTTCTCTCTCTCTCTCTCCTTCTCTCTTTCTTTCTCTCTCTCTCTTTCTTTCTTTCTCTGTATCTGTCTTTCAAATACATTAAAAGATGGATAACTTTAAAAAAAGTAACGTTTACCTTTTGAAACGGTACTTTATATTCCAAGTGACACAAAATGCTAGGACCTTCCCCTTGCTGGGATACGCCCCAGATCCTGGGCTAAGCCTTGTTGGCCACCATTGCCACGTTGTTGGGGAGGCCATGTTGCAAGGGTCTGGGAGAAGAGCCAGGAGCGGGGAGACAACGCGTACCTGTTTGTCGGTCCCTGAGGAGCCAAAGGTCTGGCGGATGCCGCTTTGCAGGATGTTGGAGATGCCCTCCATGCTGAAGCGCTGCAGGACAGAGACACTCAGGAGGGACATGGCCTTGCTGCTCCCACCCCCAGGGACTCCTGTGTCCTCACTGAACCATCCACACCCCTCCCCTCCCCCGGCTACCATGCTGTCCCCTAGACTCTGAGATTTGGAAGTAAATTTAAGACCTTGGCTAGGCCGGCACCGCGGCTCACTAGGCTAATCCTCTGCCTTGCGGCGCCGGCACACCAGGTTCTAGTCCCGGTAGGGGCACTGGATTCTGTCCCGGTTGCCCCTATTGCAGGCCAGCTCTCTGCTGTGGCCCGGGAGTGCAGTGGAGGATGGCCCAAGTGCTTGGGCCCTGCACCCCATGGGAGACCAGGAGAAGTACCTGGCTCCTGCCATCGGATCAGCGTGGTGCGCCGGCCGCGGCGGCCATTGGAGGGTGAACCAATGGCAAAGGAAGACCTTTCTCTCTGTCTCTCTCTCTCACTGTCCACTCTGCCTGTCAAAAAAAAAAAAAAAAAAAAAAAAAGACCTTGGCTAGAATTTAAGCCTAAGCTTTGCAAGAATAGAGTAGTCTCAAAGACTCTTATCTTAGTAAGACCCTCAGGGCTACAAGGCTCTCTGCAGCCCCCAGTCTTCCTCATTTGATTCTCTACGGTATAAATAGAAAAAGAAGGCAGAACAGTAAAACTCAGTTGTACGATGATGCCGAGATCTTAGGGGAACACAGATCGTCTGGCTACCAGAAAGGGTTTAAGCATTTGTCCTGATCTGAGATGCTTCTTTCCAAAATGCACACACCTGGATCTAGGTCAGTGGCCCTGGGGCAGAGCCCAGGCAAAAGTATTTTGAAAAAGCTCCTCCTTAGGTGATTCTACTGCACTCCTCTGATGAAGAGCCAGTGGCTTGAAGAATCCCATGAATAAACCAATAAGGCACCAAGACCCCTTCCCTACCAACACCTTACCTACCCCTTGGAAGACCAACCCCTGCGCCACCCTTGATTAGACAGTCAGGGCTGTAATCTGTGCCCAATGCAGAGCTCCCAGGCCTTCACCCATCTCCAAGGTGTTGACCGCAGAGAACACGGTGCCACCTTCAATCACACTTCAATGTTTCCGCCCTATCTCCTCCCATTAGGCTGGGAGCCCTCTCTGGGAGTGGAGGTGACAGGCAGCACCTCTCTCTCTCTCTCTCTCTCTCTCTCTCTCTCTGAGTTCCTGCTCACGAGCCCGCCGTGGGGTTGGTACCAGGACTGAAAGGGCTGGGGCCGGGGACGGGCACCCGGCTTCCCGGTGGGGCTGCTCACGTACCTTGAGCGGCATCTGGCTTCCCTTCTCTATCCGGCTGCTCTGCAAGCTCAGCCCTTTCTCTTTCCGCCTCTTTTTCATCAGTTCTCGCTGCTCCTTCTGCTTGTTCTGCACTTCGATAAGCACCGTGATGAAGGAGTTCTTCACCTCCTTCTCAAACTCCAGCTCGTCCCGGCGGGCCAGCTGCTGCACCAGCTCCTCCGAGAAGTCTCGGATGGCCCCCTCCACCTGGTCCAGCAGCTCGGTCAGCTCTGACCCAGACATGTGCCTCAGCCCTGCAGGGGAAGAGCACCCTGCAGGTGACACGGCAGCCACATCCTGCCTGAGCCCACTGGAGAGGGGACTGCCCTTCAGAGAGACCCCTAACCACTCCTAGAGGCCCAGGCAAGACCTTCCTGATTTGAGGGCAGGCCAGGAAGGCAGGGGCCCAAATATCTGTGGAAGAGAATGCCATTCCCAGGACACAAGGAGGCAGGCAGCCTCCAAGGAAGCCTGTGGACTCTGGGCACAAAAACGTGCTGGACAGACATGAGGTTTTTTGATCTCCTGTTCTTCCTGTTTTCTCTCCATCTCCAGAATATTCCTCATGTGAAATGGGTCAAGAATCGAGGGAGAGAAGGCAGAGAGATTTTCTGTGCTGAACGGCAATAGAGAAGTGCTTATCCCCAAGAAATGATCTACCCCGAGCTGACAACAAAATCATCAGGCCTCTTTTCCAATCACAGACCTGGGCCACAGTGCCCATATTCAAATGCTTAGGAAACACAAGGATGGCCGGCGCCGCGGCTCACTAGGCTAATCCTCCACCTTGCGGCGCCAGCACACCAGGTTCTAGTCCCGGTAGGGGCACTGGATTCTGTCCCGGTTGCCCCTCTTCCAGGCCAGCTCTCTGCTGTGGCCAGGGAGTGCAGTGGAGGATGGCCCAAGTGCTTGGGCCCTGCACCCCATGGGAGACCAGGAGAAGTACCTGGCTCCTGCCATCGGATCAGCGCGGTGCGCCGGCTGCAGTGCACTGGCCATGCCGGCCATTGGTAAGTGAACCAACGGCAAAGGAAGACATTTCTCTCTGTCTCTCTCTCTCTCTGTCCACTCTGTCTGTCAAAAAGAAAAAAGAAAAAAAACACAAGGAAGACTGGCGATGTACAAGGGGAAATGAAGCCGCTTCCAGTCAGCACAGAGCAGTCTGCTACTTTGAGAGACAGGGAACTTGGAGGGGGCAGTGTGGCATAGCAGGTTAAGCAGTGGCTTGAGACCCCCTCCTCCACCAGCACCACCTGTATCAGACAGCCAATTCAAGCCCCCGCTACTCTGCTTCCAATCCATCTCCCTGCTGATGTGCCTGGGAGGCAGCAGATGATGGTGCAAGTACATGGGTTCCTGCCACACTTGTGAGAGACCCCAGTGGAGTTCTTGGCTCCTGACTCGGCCTGACCCAGACCAGGCATTTGGAGAAAGGTGAACCAGCAGATGGAAGATCTCTGTCTATCCCTCTTTCTCTATTGCTGTGCCTTTCAAATAAAGAAATAAATGCTTTTTAAAAAGAAAAGGGACCTGAGACCACCATGGGAACAGGTAACTTTAACTTCTTGTCCCCCTATGACTTCTTGTTTGAAAATAGATTTGGGGAACATCTCTTAAACGTAGTTCCCATTTAACGGTATCTTTTCTTTTTAACTGAGAACCCATTTTTCCTTTGCCTTTCCCTTTCTGCTTTGCCTAGATATTTGCTGACTTGGCTCAAGCTTCCCTTTATTTTGCTCTTGGGAGATGTCCTCCTCCTCCTGTTTGTTTTTTGCCATTTCACTCTGCATCTCAGCTGTTTCCATGGGCCCTTTCTGGACACTTGCATGTTTGGGGCCTTTGTGTGGCTGAGAATGGCCCGATTGGGGCGGCTGTGAATGCAGCAAGCAAGGCCTTCAGCCAGATCCACTGCTTTGCCCACGGCCGGCCGGCCTCCTTCTGCAGCCACACCCAGCCTCTGCTCCCAGAGCCACCGGGAGTGTCTCAGGAGGAAGTGTCTGAGACGGACCTGGGCCAGGCAGGCAGGCAGGGAGGGTCAGAGAGTGCGCCCTGTGCACCGCCCAAATCCCATTCAACATGGCTGAAGACCCTCAGCACGCTCCCTGCCCACCACGCAGCCAAGCCTCACTTTCCACCACGCATCAGACACCAGGACACTTTCCAGGGCTCCCAGGTGCACTGCAGCCCCAGCCTAAACTCTGCCTCCTGTGAACATTCAGGCAGGCCCTGCCCAAGCACCACCCTTTATCTTACACTTTGTCACACTGGGTGGGGGCAATGCAATCATGTCTGAGTACCTACTCTCCCTTTGCCTTTCCATAAATCTCGCTTTTCTGCTCACCTCTGTCTACGTCTCCCAGTTGGATACTTATACACAGGAAGACAAGAACCCAGGCTATGTCTAGCCAAGGGTCTTTCCAAGCCTAGTCAGGGCTCTCAATCCCCACAATGTAACTCAGGGGTCCCTAAACCCAGAACAGGACCACAGCTCAGTTGTTACCACTTCTATCCCGTGTTCAGACTTTTGTACCCCGACCAACTCACCTTCTCTGTGGTTCCCAAGTCCCCATCAGCCTGCTAGGTAGCAAGGTAGGTATTAGCTTGTGTGTGAGAGGTTAAAAGAGGGGAGAAGCTCAGAAGCAGCCTCGGAAGCAGGCCAGCATCTGCACATCAACAGCCTTGCCCTTGTTCCATGACCTTGTCAGGTGGGTCCCAGTGCTCCCTGGGGGTGGGGTAGGGGCGGCTCAGGGGACTCTTTTCTATCCTGGGCCAGGGGGCTGATAGGTCCACTAGCACAGTGCTTGCAAACCCCTAGGGGGGATTTCACAAATTCCACTCCCAATGTCCCTGGAGAAGAGGAAGCAGGGAGGAGAAACAGTGGGCTTTCTTCTGTAAAACTCCAGGCTGAACGCAGGCGGGGCTCTCTGTTTTTGCTGAAATCAGGTGTTTTCGCTTCCTTAAGCCTTGCTAGCATGCTTATGACTACTCTCTGTCTCACATCTGAACTTCTTTTCTTGTGTGGACCCACCCCCAGGCAGGCTCACCCCATCCCCACAGGACAAGCATTGTGTTTTCTTCTCAAGCCTGCCTTGGCTGTGTTACACTTGTTCCATTCAGTTTGATCCAGCCCTTTCTTTGCACGGCCCTAGTAACTACAAACCTGTGTCAGACAGTTCCTGTGATACACAGATTAGGAGACTGGACTTCAAATGCCGGCCCGACCCTGATGACCTCCACGGGGCGTGAGGGCAAATGCCAACTCACAGAGGTCTGATTGTTTCCGATGAACACAAGGGAAGAGACTTTCTCCCACCTCCCTTTCCTTTCAGAATTCTTTTCTTTTTCTAATGTATGTTAAACCTTCTTAAGGGCTAAACAAGCCTCCTGCCAGTCCCATAATTCAGGACGGGTTTCCCGAGGGTCTGGGAGTCACTGCTTTGAAATGTGATCATCAAGGAAGATAAGGCCTAATCTCCTCTGTTCTGGGAGCGCAGCGTCCAACCCGGCCTGCAGAGCCTACTTAGCGTAATGGGTTCTGCCCACTTAGCTGCAGACCAGAGTTAGATTTCTTTCTACTTTTGCAGTCCCCTTCCCGGTAGCCTGGGCTGCATGTCCTTCTGATTTAATGCTTATTCCATGATAAAATTGTTTCTTTCTCTTCTGCCTTTGTGGACAGGTTTTCTGGTTAAGGAGATTTTGTTTTTAATTCTATTCCTTCAGTAGTGGCCTTGGGCCAGTCACTTAGTCTCTGGAAGACAGCTCGATCTTAACAGGGTTCATGTGAGGTAAATAGAGTCTGGCACACAGAAAGCACTCAAAATTGTGAGCTCTTATTATTGCTATCTTTTGTATTTTTTCACTGACTTTTCATTGCATTTTGTTAGTAGATGGACCGTTTTCTATTTATCCCGCATTAATTTTGTTCTTTGGTTGGTTTTGCCATGTACTTTTTGCTTGAATGCCTTTTTGTTGTTTTCAAAAATGCTAATTCACAGTTAAGTGAATATTTTAAAACTGCTAACGGAGAGGATTTCAAATGTTCTTCACACAAAGATAAATGTATAGGGTGACAGATATGCCAGTTACCATGATCTGATCATTACACATCATATACATGTATTGAACTATCACACTTAGCCCCATTAATATGTTCAATTATTGTGCAATTTAAAATAGAAGTATATGCTTTCAAAATCCTTCTCATCCCCAAATGCCAACTTCTCTCTTGATGTTGACGAGGAAAAGTGTGACTGAACCCCTTGATCTCTGGGGCAGTGCCTAAAGTTCTCTCAGTCAAATGTACCACACACAGCCCAGTGCCCAGCACCCGGGGCGGGGGGTGCATCCTCTGCCAGCCCAGCCCTGGAGGCCCTCACCTTCGTAGGACCAGTTGTTGTTGAAGGTCTGCGTCAAGGCCTGCATCTCCTGCAGCAGGACCGAGTCTGCCTGCGAGGAGGTTTCTCCTCCATCTTCTTCCTCCAGGATCTCTTCTTCCTCCTCAGGGTCTGGGGAGTTCTGCATCATTTCCTCAATCTCCTCGATTACCTGGAGAAGGCACAGAGAGGATGCTAACTCT
The DNA here is from genome assembly GCF_964237555.1 of Oryctolagus cuniculus. NCBI lineage: Eukaryota > Metazoa > Chordata > Mammalia > Lagomorpha > Leporidae > Oryctolagus > Oryctolagus cuniculus. The sequence continues at coordinate 118,698,587 of NC_091432.1, forward strand.
GCTCCCTCAACCGGAGCAGGTACAGAGAGGATGCTAACTACTCCCTCACCCGGAGCAGGTACAGAGAGGATGCTAACTACTCCCTCACCCAGAGCAGGTACAGATAGGATGCTAACTACTCCCTCACCAGGAGCAGGTACAGAGAGGATGCTAACTACTCCCTCACCAGGAGCAGGTATAGAGAGGATGCTAACTGCTCCCTCACCCGGAGCAGGTACAGAGAGGATGCTAACTCTGCTCCCTCACCCGGAGTGGGTACAGAGAGGATGCTAACTCTGCTCCCTCACCCGGAGCAGGTACAGAGAGGATGCTAACTGCTCCCTCACCCGGAGTGGGTACAGAGAGGATGCTAACTGCTCCCTCACCCGGAGGGGGACTAAGAGGATGCTAACTCTGCTCCCTCACCTGGAGGAGGTATAACTTTCCTCCTGGCTGGAGGGCCCCCCTGGCTTGAATTTTGATCAGTTAAGGATATTTCTAATTTGCTGCCTGGAAAATGCCTACAGCAATATTGTTTCTTAATAAATATTGAATACTAATAAACATAGATCTGACCAAAGACCTACCTACACTCTTCCTTTAATGGAAAGCACCCTTTAATGTAAAAGCTTTTCCAAGAGCTCCATTTAGACAAATGCTTATTGGAAATAAACTATTCTTTCAGGATGCAGAAAAGGGCTGGCTGGAAGGGAGAATTCACTTCGATTTGCTGAGCACTTTATTTCTAAGTGGAAAAATATTTGATCTAACCAACTTTCACACAAAACCCAGTCCATTAGCCGTCATGAAACAAATGACAGGAAGCAACACCAAGTGTTCCTAGAATAACTCAAAATGCAGAGCAAAACAAGTATTTCTCCAGAATTCACCAAGACAGGAACTAGAGCTTCCCAGTAACAAATAATAATAATAATAATAATAAAGATAATAAAATAGCAAAAGAGCAGGTAGGGTCTGGAGAACAGAAATGAGATAAGAAGCCTGGCTCAAATGTATCTGAAGATACAGCACAACTCGCAGAAATGGAAGATAGAATCAGATACCTGCCAAAAGGGATACAGGTGAATGAGGTAGTGCATTAACTGCTTTGTGAAGATGGTATAGGCAAAGAGTCCCCCTCAAATGAGCCTGTGCACAAGTCGGGTCACCACAGAGCGTTTCTGCATTTGTCTGTTCTTGGTGCTGGGAAGGACTCCACCTCCAAGGCCCCTGACCGAGGTCTGTGATGTGGATCTCTTCAAGGGGCTGAGAGTCTCCTACAGAGTCAATCCTGGTTTTACTCCCAACCTCTCTAGCCCAGGGATACCTAGACTTTGACTGCAACAGCACATCAGAGATGCAATGGAGTCAGATAACCCCTGTTAGGATCTTAAGGTTGAGTTTCTGCCTCTCTAAAAGCAGTTACCACTGTACCCATGGATGTGCTTCCCCCTGCAATTCACAAGAATAAATGCTAGTTCCTGTCTTTTTCTATCTGGTTCTCTTCAATCTCCTAATGTTCACCCCTTTCAAATGCCCCTTTTTGACCAGAGAAATGAAGAACAAGTTTACTAAAAAACACATTCAGACACTGAAGCCTCCCAAGGAGAGTTTTTTCAGATCAATTTTGAGAAAGTTTGGATGGGGTCTAGTTCAAGAAAACCTCCCATAAATATTTGTTTACTATAAAGCCAAATAAGGAAATCAGAGACTCTACGTTATTCTCCCTAAGTAATATGTTATTAAAACTAAAACCAGAAATGGGGCCAGAATTGTGAGACAGCAGGTTAAGCCACCACCTGTGATATGAGCACCGGTTGGACTCCCAGCTGCTCCACTTCCAATCCATCTCCTTGCTAACGCCCATGGGAAAGCAGCAGCAGATGGCCCAAGTGCTTGGGCTCCTGCCCCCATGTGAGAGACCCATATGGAGTTCCTGGCTCCTGGCTTTGGCCCAGCCCATCCCTGGCCATTGTGACCATTTGGGAGAGTGAACCAGCAGATAGAAGATCTCTCTGTCTATTCCTCTCCCTCTGTAAGTCTGGCTTTCAAATAAATAAAAAGTAAATCATTAAAAAAGAATAAAACCAAACCAAAGGTGGAGCACTCTTAGCTTACAAAGATGGAAGTGTCTCCAGGACTCCTTCTGGAAGGCTCAGAATGTTTTCTATGAAAGGTGGGAAGTTACCCGTATACACAGAAGCCTCACCTGCCACTGTTTTTGGAAGAACGGGTATTTGAGACCCCTGCTTGAATGCCCTGGCTTACAGGAGGCTTAGCCGGAAGTGAAGATAATAAACACCAGGCCTATCTCTGGCTATTCTCAAAGACTGACCCCTACCAACCCAAGGGTCAGGGATTACGTTTGTGTTCATGGCAGGCAGGTAAACTGAGGCACAAAGAGACATCAAATTCCTTATAAAAGACACTCGGTCATTAGCACAACCACCACAAGCCCATACAACTTTCTTCTGCCTTAGGTGGATATGGCAAATATTTTTCTTAAACCCTTTTTCTATCAAAATAACACAAGGTGCCCAGAAGTGAGAGAGACCCATACCTGATCCGCTGTGAGCAGAGGCTCCTCATTGATGCCAGAGTCATTTTCACTCTTCTCGTTGAACTCTTCCTCTTCCTTCTCATGGATCTAGAAGTAGGGAGAGAGGAGACGGGATTTTGATCGACTAAGAGGGCATTCCAGCTTTCCACTGTCCGTACAAGGAAATGGAAGAGCTGTCCGGAGTGTCATTCAATTGCCAGCGTACCTCCGTCACACAGCATGCACCACTGAGTCCAGTTTGGCCAGAAAAGGAGAAGCAGGAAGGAGTGGCCACCACCACTCTGAATCAAAGGAACAGCACTGTTCTGTGGCCCATAGACCGGTCATCACCAGGCAAACGAGGAACCTTGTCAAGGGGAGTGACACGGCAATGACCCCCGCAGCAAAGGCACACCTATTTTAACGAGGAGTTTCAGTCTAGGGGTTTGTTTCCAGATTCATCCAGCTCCCATTTTAAGGGGTTCACTGTTCCAATCCAAATAGTCGTGGCTTTCAGAAGTTCGTGCTCGGCCGTCCTGTTACTGGAATCTGGGCATGGTATCATAGCTGATAGAGGATGTGATGAATCATCGTGGGACTTGCGGACAAACAAGGACATAAGCCTTAGCCATTTTAGCTCCTTGCCCAAAAGCAGATCAAATTCCCTGGGGGGCTCCTTTATTCCTGCATTCTTTCAAAAAACCAGCTCCATCCCATGGTTCCTCACCCCACCCTCTGCATTCTTTTCCAAGTTTGAAAAGCTGGAGAAAAAACTGTACAAAGCTGCTCAGCTCTGCTCACTGCCTCCCCTCCAGACCTTTAGCCTGCTCTAAGCTAACATAAGACCCAGCCTGCTGCAAGGCTGGGCTTTTGGCCGGGGAACTTGCTCTGTGTGTATCCCAGCAGCTAGCCACCTCTGCGAATCCGGTCTCCTCCCTGTTCTGCCCTTCTCTCCTTACACATGCTACTAAATAACCTGCCCACATGAACTGCAGGACAAATTAAACAGAAAGAAAAATAGTGGAAGAGAAAACCGCTTGATCCATTTGTCCTTTGTCCCCCAAACTCCATAATCCTAAGTATGATTCTGAGAGTGGAACCACTGGAATTCTAGATGTTTAAGTCCAGTAGGATATTTATAGCCTACCTGGCTTTACTGACCATATCCCAGACTGTTACCGGTTGGCATCTATGTTCAAATTCTACACTAAATAAATCTCCTAACAAGCTCAGTGTCTAAAAGTCTAATTTGACGTTCCTACAGGGGGCTAGCTCTGCAGAGCCACTCCCATCCAGGAGTCAATCTAACTCCAAGAGCTGGCCTGATGATGCATCCCTTCCCTGGGGATGACATCCTTTTTATTCCAACAGGAAAGATCCCAGTTCCGATCCCAGCAATCATGTCGGAGGTCGTGTATCCTCAGAAACTTCTCCCCTCTTCTGCGAGTTCTGCTTTGGTAGACACCCCTGACAAGGCACATCACCTTCTATCTCCGTTTGCTTAGAACCAGGCCTATGTCACTATCAAAAATTAAGCAAATATATCTTTTTTTAATTTTTTTGACAGGCAGAGTGGACAGTGAGAGAGAGAGACAGAGAGAAAGGTCTTCCTTTGCCGTTGGTTCACCCTCCAATGGCCGCCGCAGCTGGCGTGCTGTGGCCGGCCGGCGCACCGCGCTGATCCGATGGCAGGAGCCAGGAGCCAGGTGCTTCTCCTGGTCTCCCATGCGGGTGCAGGGCCCAAGCACTTGGGCCATCCTCCACTTCACTCCCTGGCCACAGCAGAGAGCTGGCCTGGAAGAGGGGCAACCAGGACAGAATCCGGCGCCCCAACCGGGACTAGAACCTGGTGTGCCGGCGCCAAAAGGCGGAGGATTAGCCTAGTGAGCAGCGGCGCCGGCCGCAAATATATCGTAAGTGCCATCTGTGCTCCACCTGGGTGAGATGTAGGCCAGGCAGGCGACGGAATCATTTAAGGGGCTGGTGTGCCAGATGGCAACATCTATTTCTGCTGTGAAACCCATATGCTTCTGCCTCTGCCAAGTCTACCACCTATGGTAGCCCCCTGGTGCCCACAGCTCCCCGCTGGGCAGAACAAAACTCCTACAGCCATGCTTTGTCCACCAACCTCGCTCACATGCGGAGCTTTCTTAGGCCAGGAAGTCATGTGGTAGAAGTAGGGCTCTTACTGGGATAAGGAGTTTTTGTTTTCTGTTTGGGCTGTTGTTTTCTAAGCATCTGAAAGCAGCTGCTAGTCTATAAGTTGAATTAGCGAGGGGATGGTTTGGGGCTGTGGCATTAAATCTATTAAAAACGGGATGTTGACATTTTCTGAAATGTGGTCAGTGGTAGTGTTAACTTTATGATCTCCTTACGCAGCTGCCCTCTCTGAGATCAAGGCTGGGAGGGTGCTCCTAGGGAGAGGTCCTCCTGGCTGTTTAAATGTTAATGAACCTGGGCTGGGGCCTGAATGGCACTCTTAGAGCTTCCTTCCTGCTCCCTCCCTCAGGCACAAAGCCTACCGTGCGTTGTCGGGCTTGAGTAAGAAGAGGTCTGGAAATCAATTATAAGCTCATGGATTTCAGCTGCACCGACTTCCTCCTATTATGGGAGATATACCCGCCCCTTATTTTCTCAGATCCCAGAAATCTGTCACTAAAAGGTAAAATAAAAGGAGAAGCATACACAAGGACCCTGCAAGAAAGCCCTAGTGGCTTCCTTCTGCCTGAGGACTCCCCCTCCCTCTGGGTCTCACCACATCCACCCCTGGCTGCTTTGGTTCTGACTCTCCCCCGCCTCTTGGCCCTCTCTGCCGGCTCCTGAACTCGCTGTCAATCCAACCACACTTGCACTGCTGCCCTAGCTCTCGTCACCTCTCAACAGCCCCTCTTCCCTCCACGCACATCATTTATCGACTCCACCCTCCCCTCCCTAACCAGGACAGAGTGGGAAGCCCGAGGGGGACTAACAGAGAGCATGAGAAAGAGAAAGCGTTTTTTAAAAATGACCGCAGCTGGCGCGGTGGCTCACTAGGCTAATCCTCCACCTGAGGCGCCGGCACCCCGAGTTCTAGTCCCGGTTGGGGCGCATGGGCCTTAGCGGCCACTTGCGGGGGTGAACCAAGGGAAGGAAGACCTTTCTCTCTGTCTCTCTCTCCCACTGTCTAATTCTGCCTGTCAAAATAAATAAATAAATAAATGAATGTAGAGAACCTTCCCTAAAGCCTGTAACATGCTAAATCTTATTGTACAGTAGTCCAAGTGGGGATTAAAATTATGTGGAGTCCTTGTGCCCTACACAGACCATAACCAGTGTCTTCTGTTAAAGGACTCCAGGTGACTCCATGCATAAGGAAGGGAATTTACAAGTGACTAAGATACCACTTGGGACCCCTGCATTGCACATCGGAGTAACTGGGTTCAAGTCTCAGCTCCCACCCCAACTTCTTGCTAAAGTACAACCTGAGAGGCAGCAAGTGATGGCTCAAGTACATGGATCCCTGCCACTGCCCTGGGAGACCAGGGTGGAGGTTCAGGCTCCTGGTTTGGCCTGGCACAACAACAGCCCTGGCTGTTGCAGGCATTAAAGGAGTGAACCAGCAGATGGAAGAGCTCTCTCTTTCTCTCTTCCTGTCTCTCTCTCTCCCTTTCAAATAAATGAAAAGAAATAAAACTTTTTAAAGGGGAGTTGCTAATGAGTATTTAGCTACTTCTCCATAATATTTCCCTCCCCTTACAACCCTTGTTTCCTATAAGTGGTTGCTTCCTTGACCAGAATTAGGAAAACAGATACATTTTTATCTCCAGACAAAAAGTAGAAAAATAAAATTCATCTGTATGTACCCAACTGAAGGAAAAGACAATTTTTGGCCCTTTCACTCTTGTGAACAAGCAGGAAGCAATTATGTGGGCGAGTCAATGGCTCTGTATTCCCCTAGTGATATGTGCCAGAACAGGGGCCAACAAATACTTGATGGAAGAATTGAGGAGCAAACAAAAATGAAAGCACTGAAGGGTAGATAACTGCTTCCTAGTCACCTGGAAAGCAGAAAGATGGAACTGACTATGCTGGACTCCCACTTCCTCTTGTCCAAGATAACTACTGTCTGCTATCAAGCTGATTAATGGAAAAACCCAATGAAAGTGGAGAATTATTAAAAATAACAATACTATGGGGCCAGCTTTGTACTGCAGGGGTTAAACCACCACTGGCAATAGCAGCATCGCATATCAGAGTGCTGGTTCAAGACCCAGCTGCTCTACTTCCTATTTGGCTTCCTGCTAATGTACCTGGGAAGATAGAACATAATGGCCCAAGTGCTTGAGCCCCTGCCACCACCCACGTAGGAGACCAGGCTGGAGTTCTGGGTTCCTGGCTTCAGCCTGGTCAATTTGGGGAGTGAACCAGTGCATGGAACATTTTTCTTCTCTCTCTTGTTCTGCCTTTCAAATAAATTAATCAATCTTTTAAAAAATACTAATCATGTGTACATACATATATAACTCAAGCATATTACCTTGCCCTAAAAATGCAAATATACATTTATTTACTCTCCAAGCTCCTAATCTAAGGCCAAGCTTCTATGATAAGTCTCTGAGCAGAGTTCTACAAAGTCTTTCTTATATCACCCATCACCCACCTTATAATATAATTTGTAAAATGATTTCCTGTGTCCATTTATTTATAGTAGGAGCAGGGTTCTGTGGTTTTAATGTGTCCCCAGAGGCTTTATGTGTTGGAGGTATGGCCCTCAGTGTGGTGGCTTTGGGAAGTAGTGGGGCCTTGAAGAGGTGCATCTTGGTGGCAGGTCCCTGGATCTCTGGGGCTGCCCTCAGAAGGGATTAAGGCAGTTCTCATGGCACCCAGGGAGCTGGCTTGGAAGTGGAGCAACTGGGACACGAACTGGTGCCTTTATGGGATGCCTTTGTCATATCAGCGGCCTTGCCCGGTACACCACAACACCAGATACAATAAACAAATCTTTAAAAAGCTCTGCCTCCCTTAAACATGTCCCGTTTCAAATAATTCATCAAAAAACTAGAAAAAGTCCTCAGAAATTAAAAGTATGATACTAAATCTAGATTTTCCAATAGAGCTGAAGGTTGTAAAAATCCCCTAAAGAGTAAAACAAAATAAATAGACAGAAAATAATGGGGAATATTTTAGAGGATCAATTTAAGAAGTTCAACACTTGCATAAAATGATTACGCAGGCACAAACAGAAGACACGGTCTCTTTAAGCCATCACAGAGTAATCAGTATTGGACTTGTCTCTCCTGCCACAAACAAGGATAAATCGGGACACAATCTATGAGCTGATTGTTTCCAGTACTGGACACAGGCAGTGCAAGGCTGCAGCCCTGGAAGGCAGAGGAAAACATAAAACAAATGAAACTGCAAGAGTCTGTCACCTGTGACCCTGCGCTGTGAGAAGCACTCTACAGAGACTTTGGACTGAAAGAAAATGACAGGAAATCAGATCTACGGGAAATAATAAAGAACACCACAAGTGGGGAAATACAAAGAATTATCTTCTTTTTCTTCACTTAATTTCCTTAAAAGATGGTTAACTGTCTGAAGCAAAAATAACTTTGTGGTGTACAGTTCTAATAAAATATATGACAAGGATAGCAAAAAAGGTTGGAGGGAAGGGATTGAGGCTCTTACAAGCGTTTCACATTTCATGCGAGGAAGTGCAATATCAATTCTAAATAGACTAGGCTAACAGTAATATAGGGTGTAATAACTAAGGAATCCCTACAAAGTTACGTACAAAGAGGTACAGAGAGAAATCCAATAGATACATCAAATGGAACGCTAGAGAATATTGGATTGAGTCCAAAGGAGAGAGGGAAGGTGGAACAGAGACACGGCAACAAAAGAAAAAAATTGATGAAGCATAGAAATGCAAGATAGCATGACTTATCATAAGCCTTCAATGAACGAACCACTATGCAAATGAACTGAATACAATAGCCAAAAAGCATAGGTTGTCAGACTGAATATACAAACGGAACCCAATTATATGCCACCTATACAGGACACACTTTAAAAATGAAGACATGCAGTCCCGCTTTATACTGCAGTGGCTTAAGCTGCCACTTAAGACACCAGCATCCCATATAGGAACACTGGTTTGGGTCCCAGCTGCTCCACTCCCAATCCAGCTTCCTGCTAAAGAACGCTCTTGGGAGGTAGCAGATTTTGCCCCCATCTTCTGCCTTTCAAACACTTTTTAAAAAGTGTTTATTTATTTTCATCTCCTTGAAAGACAGAGTAACAGAGCAAGACAGCTTCTATCCCCTGGTTCATTCCCTAAGTGCCTGAAACAGCCAGGACTGGGCACCAGGAGACAGAAAACTGGATTACAAATAGCGTAGTTGAGACTCAAATCAGCCTCTGCATAGAGATATGGGCATCTCAACTGGTGGCTTAACCTGCTCTGCCACAACTCCTGCTTCAATAAATAAGTCTTAAAAAAAAAAAAAAAAGATTGTCTGTAACAAGCATTGTTGAGAATGTAGAACCATCGGATCTCTCAAACTGGAAAGTAGTTTAGCAGATCTTTAAAAAGTTACAACTACATCAACCATATGATTCAGCTATTCTATTCAATGGTTTTTATCCAAGAGAAATGGAAGTGCATGGCCACAGAAAGACTTACACAAGAATGTTCACAGTAGCTTTACTTGCAATATTTAAAAACTGGAACCACCCCAGTGTTCACCTATAGGTGAATGAATAAGCAAATCATAGTATACCCATATATTAGAACACTATTCAGCAATAGAAAGGAATGAACTGCTGATACACGCAACAACAAAGTTAAATTGCTAAATAATTATCCTAAGTTTAGAAAGCCAGATGGGGGAAATTGCATATTGAACTTAATGGTTAAGATTGCTTGGGCTGGCGCTGCAGCTCACTAGGTTAATCCTCCCCCTTGCGGCGCCGGCACACTAGGTTCTAGTCCCGGTCGGGGCGCCGGATTCTGTCCCGGTTGCCCCTCTTCCAGGCCAGCTCTCTGCTATGGCCCAGGAGTGCAGTGGAGGATGGCCCAAGTGCTTGGGCCCTGCACCCCATGGGAGACCAGGAGAAGCACCTGGCTTCTGCCATTGGATAAGCGCAGTGCGCCGGCCGCAGCGCACCGGCCATTGGAGGGTGAGCCAAGGGCAAAAGGAAGACCTTTTTCTCTGTTTCTCTCTCTCTCACTGTCTACTCTGCCTGTCAAAAAAAAAAAAAAAAAAAAATTGCTTGGGACGCTCATACCCCTTACCAGAGTGTCTGGGCTGAGTTCCAGTTCCCCTCCCAATTCCAGCTTTCTGCTATGTGCACCTTGGGAGGCAGCAGGTGAGAGTTCAGGCACTTGGGTTTTCACCACCCACATGGGGAGACCCTGACCAAGCTCTGGGCTCCTGGCCTTGGCCTGGCCTAATCCCTGCTGTTATGAGTTTTTGAGGAGTGAACCAGCAAATAGGAGGGCTCCCTGGGTCTGTCTATCTGTCTCTGCCTTTTTCTTTGTGTCTATCAAATTAATTAGTTAATTAATTTTTAAAAATGTTTAAAAACCCAGACCAAAAAAAGGACAGGCTGTATGATTCCATTTATATAAAATTCCACGAAACACAACGTAATCAATTGTAGCAGAAAGCAGGTATGTGGTTGCCTAGAGATTACGAGTGAGAGGGAGGGATAATGGCTATGTTTACTCTCCTGATTGTGGCAACAGTTTCACAGATGTATTCATATATCAAAGCTTATCACAGAGTACACTCTAACAAGTGCACTGTAATCATGCTAATTATCCTTCATTAAAGCTGTAGGGAGAAAATAATAAAATAAAGAAGGGTAATACGGCATGACTTAGTTGGCTTTATCTCAAGAATACAAGTTTGATTTAATATTTCAAACTTAATTCATGAAATTCATCACATCAAAACAATAAAGGAGAAAAATGCATCTCAATAGAGGTAGAAAACAGATCATTTACCTACAGAAAAATAACATAAGAAAGTATGCCACCAGGTAAAGCCATGAGTTTCCAGCTTCAAAGGGCCCACTGAGTACAATAGAGTGCATAATACATATTGAAAACCCACTATACAGCACATTATTGTAAAATTTCAAATGAGAAAGGGGAAGGAGAACATACTAAAAGCTTCTTAGAGAGAACCAAAAAGGAGTCACATATCCAGAGAACTGGGGATCACAACAGATTTTGGGCTTCTCGACAGTAACCTAGAATAACTATCATATTGAACACTTAACAGCATATCTAACAGGTGAACAAAGATATTCTCATGGATTTTTTTTTAAGATATACTTTTTATTTGAAAGGCAGAGCAACACAGAGAAAGGGAGAGAGAGAGAGAGAGATCTTCTATCCTCTGGTCCACTTCCCAAAAGGCTTACAAGAGTCAGTGCTGGGCCAGGCTGAAGCCAGTAGCTTGGAACTCCATCTGGGTCTCCCACATGGGTGGCAGGAGCTCATGTACTTGGGCCATCTTCCATTCCCTTCCCAGGTGCATTAGCAGGGAACTGCCTCCCCATGTGGCCCCATGCCTTGCCTCCTGCTTCTAGGACCTGTAGCTGCAACTGGCCCTCCATATCCACAGCTCCTCATCTGCAAATTCAACCAACCACACATCAAACGTATTCTAAAAGAAAAACTGCTTCTGTATGGAAGGTTTTTCTTCTGGTCATTGTTCCCTAAACAATACAATGCAACAGCTATTCTATAGCTTGTGCATTGTGTTGGGTATTGTAAGTTGGAGATGATTAAGTATATGGAAAGATATGTGTAGGTTATATGCAAATACTATGTCATTTCACATAAAGGACTTACATTTTTATTTATTTATTTTATTTGAAAGGGAAACAGAGAGACAGAGACAGAGACACAGAGAAAGATCTTCCATGTGCTGCTTCATTCCTCAAATGCCCACAACAGCCAGGGCTGGGCCAGGCGGAAACCAGGAGCCCAGAATTCCATCCAGGTCTCCTCTATGGGTGGCAGGGACCCAAATACCTAAACGACTTTGCCTTCCAGAGTATGAATTAGCAGGAACCTGGAATGAGATATGGGGCTGGAACTTGAATCTAGGAGCTCTAACATGGGATGTAGGCGCCCCAAGATGCATCTTTTTTTTTTTTTGACAGGCAGAGTTAGACAGTGAGAGAGAGAGAGATAGAGACAGAGAGAAAGGTCTTCTTTTGCCATTGGTTCACCCTCCAATGGCCACCGCGGCCAGCGCCCTGCGGCCGACACACCACACTGATCCAAAGGCAGGAGCCAGGTTCTTCTCCTGGTCTCCCATGTGGGTGCTGGGCCCAAGCACTTGGGCCATCCTCCACTGCACTCCCGGGCCACAGCAGAGAGCTGGCCTGGGAGAGGGGCAACCGGGACAGAATCCGGCGCCCTGACCGGGACTAGAACCCGGCGTGCCGGCGCCGCTAGGTGGAGGATTAGCCTAGTGAGCCGAGGCGCCAGCCCCAAGATGCATCTTAACGACTGCTCCAAATGCCTGCCACTTGAGCACAGGCAGATTTTTGTATCAGTGGCAGGTCCTGGACCCAATTCCTGCCTCCTCCCTCGTGGGGATACCAAGGGACGATGGTTTAATAAACTTGGTCTCCGTGAGCCTGTGTTGTAGCCCCTCTTGCGGCTGCACCTGACTATCACGTGCAAGAACACAAAGCAATCATGTTGGGAAATGTGTGCTTCAGTCAGAGCGCAGAGTTGAATAAACGATACACACGTTAGAAACTAAGCAAAGGACAAAAACAGGGTGATTGCAAAAAGTTTCACGGGAGAGGAAATCTTCTTCCAGAACACTACATGGTTCAACTAGAAATAATATTTACATAGCCACAATTGTGTCTATAATTTTGAATCGATTATCAGTGAGTGACAACCCTATATGCCAAGAAAGGAAAGGTATGAGTACTGCAGTTGGTGCAAAAGAATTGTATTTTTATCTTTCAAAATACAGTTAATAGATAACAGCTAAAATGGATACTTTTTTAAAAATCATAGAAAACAGCAATATAAATATACTGTTAGAAAATTAAAGCTGTATCTCAAAAAAGAAACAAAAATAGATGCCTCTACACAGTAGGGAAAGACAAGGCAAGAGGCTGCTGTTTTAATTTTTTAAAGACTTATTTTTACCTGGTGTCTTTAAAATTTTGACTTTTTAAGTTTTGTACATGTGAAATTTTAATTTTTAATACAGAAAAATGACCCTACAGTCAAAATTCAACAGTTTTTACAACACTTAGTGAAATGACTTAGTGTTGGGCACAAAGACAAGGGTGATGAGGTTTGGGAGCAAACAGCTGATTCTCAGCAGTGGCTCACTTACGCCGAGGGTCTGTGGGCTCATGAGCGAGAAGCCCACCAGCTGTGGGCACTGAGCGCCCCAAGGGCACTTGGTTGGTTGGTCAGTACGTTTCCTAGAAGGAATACACAGCTCTGGCTAACCCAGTAAGTCATTTAAACTGAGGTCCGTTTAAAAAGCTGCTTCAGTAATTAACCCAGAGAATTTTAAAAAGGATGAACTAAAACTGCTTTAATCCACCCTCTTCTGCTACTGTGTCCTTTCCCGTGGGTTTGATGGAAGAACTACTACAAAGGAAGATCATCCGTCTCGGGGTCATTCAGCTCCCCCTGAAATATTCCCTCTCTGGAGGGAAATCTGCAAATGAGGAGGAATTAGATCCTTTTGAAGGGCAGGCTATCTTAAATATCCTTGGCTTCATCCGCCAAATGAGTTAGAAAACTGGCAAAAGAGATAACAAAGCCACGTCTGCTGCTTGCACTGCAATGGATCTGACTGAATTTCAGCCACCGGATTTGTTCCGTGAGTGCCCTCTTGTCCTTCGTGTTCTGGCTCAGTTCTAACCAGCATACAGAGAAGCAAGAGCAAAGGAGCAGTCAGAGTTCAAAACAGGACCCGAGACAAAGCTTCCTACGTGCTCAGTAGGTGTGCAGCAAATCTTCGTCTCAGAGCACCATCTGACCTGCCCTAGTCAACGATGCCTTGCAGATTTGAACATTTTGGATGGTTAATTATTAGAAGAGTTAAGGATATATAGATAGGGTACAATGGCTTAAGCCGCCACCTGTGACACTGGCATCCCATATGGGCTCTGGTTTGAGTTCCAGCTGTTCCACTTCTCTTTTTTTTTTTTTTTAAAGATTTATTTATTTATTTGAGAGGCAGAAATAGAGAGAGAGAGGAGAGAAAGGAGAGAGAGAGAGAGAGAAAGAATCTTCCATCTGCTGGTTCACTCCCCAAACAGCCATAACAGCCAAGGCTGGGTCAGGCTGAAGTCAGGAGCCAGGAGCTTCTTCCAGGTCTCCCACCTGGGTGCAGGCCCCCAAATGTTTGGGTCATCTTCCACTGCTTTCTCAGGCACATTAGCAAGGGACTTGGTTGGAAGTGGAGCAGCTGGGACTCCAACCTATGGGATGCTGGCACTGCAGGCAGAGGTTTAACCCTCTGAACTGGCCACAATGCTGCCTCCCCACCCCCAACACATCTGGCTGCTCCACTTCTGATCCAGCTCCCTGCTAATGCACCTGGGAAAGCATCAAAAGTTGGCCCAAGTGCTAGGGCCCCTGTACCCATGTGAGAGACCAAATGAAAGTTACTGGCTCCTGGCTTTGGCCTGGCCCAGCCCCGGCTGTTGCAGCCATTTGAGGAGTGAACCAGCAGATGGAAGATCTTTCTTTCTCTCTTTCTCTCTCTCTCTCTCTGTCTTTTAAATAAATGAATTGATTTTTTAAAAAAAGAAGACATGCATAGTTACTTTTTCAACAAATCAGCCAAATGCTGATCTCTTTGCTATGCTATCTCAAGCAGTAGTCCGTAGATATCTTGCCCAATAAGGGGAATCTGTCTCCTGTTCCTTTCCTTGAATTCAACTCCGGATCACCCAGGAAGATTATATCCACCTCCCTTCATCACTTGCTGAGTCCCTGGGGCTGTGCCAGCCCTTCCTGGTAAGAACTCATCACCTGTCCTCCTCAGCTGAAACTAGAAAACCAAGCGAAGCAGAAATCAGCTTTTTTACATTCACTGAGCCATTAAACAGTTTACCTTCTGCTATGCTCTGAATGTCTGTGCTCTCCCCCAAACCTAAGTTCATCTGTGGAAATCCCAACCCCCAAGGTGATGGCGGTAGGAGGTGGGGCCTTTGGGAGGGAATTAGGTCATGAGGTTGCAGCCCTCATGAATGAGATTAGTGCCCTCCTAATGGAGACCCCAGCGAGCTGTGTGGAGACACAGGATGTGATGACTGACTACAGACCAGGAAGCAGGCCTTCCTCAAGAGGCTGAACCTGGCAGGCCCTTGTCCTTGAACTTTGCAACCTCTAGAAGTATGAGAAATAAATTTCCAGTGTTTGCAAGTTACCCCATCTAAGGTGTTCTCTTACAGCCGATCAAAGTGACTAGGACACCATTCCTCATGTAGGCAGCCAGGAGGAGCAATCTGGATCTTCTGAAAGGTCACTCCCTGCACCCACGGCCAGTGCAAATAGACTCCCGGTAAGTATCCTCTGTTTATCAGAAGCCCTGAGGCTCCTTTCCCTGGCATCCATAACCAGGGAGTGTAGCCTTGACCCAGACACTTAAACAACCCCTTGGTTGAGTTTCACACAGGCTGCAAGATCAGCCAGCACTTATTCTCAGCCCTGTTTCTGGTAAGACTTAGTTCTTTATTTTTAATGGGAAAGCCTGATTGGTGAAAAACTCATTATTTGAACTCCAGAAGAAGCCTGTGATACTGGACTCTTACTTCCGTGTCTTGTAGGACACAGATCAACAGAAGAAGTTGTCTGTGCCCACTCTCCTCACAGAGGACCATCCCAATCACTTCAGACACACAGGAGGTCCCCCTATCATCCACCCCCTCCATAACTGCTCTTTGCAGCAGGGATGTTGAGCAATCCTGAGCTTTGTTACAGGACAAGGAAGACTGAATGATTTCCTAACTGGAGCCCACATCTTCTCAAGTCCTCCTGAACAGGGAGCCCCAGAGAGGTACCTCGGTGTCAGAGCTGTTGCCATTCAGCGCTTCGATGTTTGGGTCCCTCCAGTCTTCCGAGAGTGAAGGGATGTAATTGTCTGTCAGAGCATCCCAAACCCTGTAAACAAAGAGAAGCTCTCATTAGCACACATCTGTGGCCTGGCCCCGCCTGGAGGGAGGAAGAGCTGGCGGGGGGAGGAGAGAGGCTGCTGTGTGTGCCAGGCTGAGATCATCTGCCTTCCAGCAGGCAGGGCCAGAGCAGCTTTAAACTGAGCTAGAGGCACGGCCAGGGGTGAGCGCGCCAAGAGCACGGAGCCTGCCAGGGGCTCGGGTGCACAGGTGTAGGCTCCAGGGAAGAGGAATTTCTCACCATTGAGACACAAAGGGCAGAGTCTATAATCAAATTTCCTCTAGCCCTGGAAATAAATCTTCCACTCAACAAGAGTTCACCCCCCTGAGCCTAAGAAGGCCCATGTCCCCTTTCCTATGGGCAGAGAGAGAGAAACAAAAGCAGAGACAGGAAAACACAGAGATCCTGGTTTTCTGGCTGAATCTCATTAAGGTCAGGGTTTATCATCCAGTTTAGACACATTTCAGAGGCCTGCAGTCTAAATGGTCAAGAATTAACTCCTTGACATCCATTGTAGGTAAGGAGATGACACCAATACTGGGAATGCGTACTTGTGACCCACAATGCTGTGGTGAGCCCACCGGTGGTCCAATCCTACCCTCTAGCAACATGTAGTCTAAATGTGCCAATAAATATACCTCTGTCCATGCATTCATTTTGCAGCAAGGAAAGATACAACTTCCTTTATTACATTTCTTTCAAAAAATCCTGATACTGATATATATATATCATATATATGATACTGATATATATAGATATATATATGAAGAAAAGGTTTCTATTCTATAATTTTTATTGCTTTTTTTGGGGTGAAAAACAGAAAGCATTAAGGAAAACTCTGAAGTGACAAACACAAACCAGGAAAATGTAAAAATTAGTCAACACCAAGAGATTAATGTAAATCAGTAAACTAAGCTTCCAATAAAGCCATCCATGGAAGGCAGCAACACTTGAGTTTGTATCAGATATAAATGAGGGCTCTACAGGGGCCCATGCAAGTCAAAAATGAGAGATACCTCTGAGACTAAGGTAGAAGGTTTTTTTATTGTATTATTTATTCGAGTGATACATGCCCATGCTTATTTATTTATCTGGAAGAGTGACAGAGAGAGAGGGAGAGACAGTGAGGGACCCTCATCCGCTGGCTAACTCTGCAAATGTCCACAACAGCCAGGACTGGACCAGACATAAACCAGAGGGCAGGACCTCCATCCTGGTCCCCTACATGTAAGGTAGGGGTCCAATACTTGGACTATTATCTGCTACCTCCTAGGCACATTAGCAGGAAGCTAGACTAAGCTTGAACAAGGCATTACAGTATGGGATGCGGGCATCCCAAGCAGTGGCTTAACCAACTGAACCACAACATCTGCCCCAGAAGGTACATTTTATTTAGATATACTAATCTAAGAAAACAATCATTTAAAAATAGGCATATATGGGGCCGGCACTGTGGTGCAGTGGGCTAAAGCTGCAGTCCGCATTGCCGGCATCCCATATGGGCGCTGGTTCGAGTTCTGGCTGCTCCACTTGTGATCCAGCTCTCTGCTGTGGCCTGGGAAAGCAGTAGAAGATGGCTCAGGCCATTGCGACCATTTGGGGAGTAAACCAAGGATGAAAGACCTCTCTCTGTGTCTCTACGTCTCTCTGTAACTCTTTCGAATAAAATTTTAAAAAATCTTTTTTAAAAATAGGCGTGTGTGTGTGTGTGTATGGATCAAATTCAAAATGTAACAAAAGGGACCAGTGCTGTGGTGTAGTAGGATAAGCCTCTGCCTGCGGTGCCGGCATCCCATATGGGTGCTGGTTTGTGTCCTGGCTGCTCCACTTACAATCTAGCTCTCTGCTATGGCCTGGAAAAGCAGCTGAGGACAGCCCAAGTCCTTGGGCCCCTGCACCTGTGTGGGAGACCCGGAAGAAGCTCCTGGCTCCTGGCTTCAGACCCAGCTCTGGCCGTTGCAGCCATCTGGGAAGTGAACCATCGGATGAAAGACCCTTTTCTCTGTCTCTCTCTCTCTGTAACTCTGCCTCTCAAATAAATAAATATTTAAAAAAGTAACAAAATATGTCATAAGATGCTGAAAAGATTAGGGTAAAACCATATATATTTTTTATATTTATATAAATTTATACACTATGTATATAAACCAGCACAGACACTTGAAAACAGGTGTGTAACACTAATGCAGGAGAGGAATGCTATTAACATGATAAAATCAGAAATGATATCTGACACATGGGCATCTAAGCAAAAAGATTTACCTCCTACACAATGCACACAATTGCTGATGAAACAAATATAAAATAAACCTATGAAAACACAATTTAATAGCAGTGCTTGAAGCATTTGCTAATTCTGTATTTTGCCACCATTACAAGAAGGCTCTGAGAGAACTCAACAAGTGCTTCTAAGACACAGATTCAGCAGGATTTCAGGGCCTACTTCTTAAACCATGAGTGATATCCCAGTCTCTGTCATGCACTATTAAAGATGCATTAATTGAAGCTGCTTCTAAATGCAAGTCCCATTAGCATCCTAGAGCCAAGAGGCAAATGTGATTTGCTGTCTCCAGGACAAGCTCCAGGGCACCAGACCCATTGGAAAGGCCGTCAGGAGACTTCGCTTCATATCACTGCATTACATTTTCCACTTGGAGAATGAACATGCATGCGGGCACTGACCTTCAGAATTTTCCCTACAGGAAGGGCCTTGGAGAAGTGAAATTCAGCAAAACCCAAATTAGGCAGGAGCCTTCTGCTTCTCCAGGGGTTAGACAGAAGCTGGGACCTTAGTGGATTGCACACTTCCCCATGACCTTGAGACCCTTTATAGCCTTTAAATGGCACCTAAAAGCATAGCAGGCATGCAAAGCCGAGACACTCTGGCAAAAAACGTCCTACCCGAAGGACCCCTATGGGTGAGACCCCAGAGGAAAGAAGGGGCCACCAAAGAAGGATGTACTTTTCTCTGAAGAGGGGAGAGAAGTTCCACTTTGCTTATGGCTCTGTCAAGCTAATGGACCCAAAAAGCTTCCATAGCCTTGGCAGTTCGTGGCAAGAGCCTTGGGCAGGCTGGCGCCGCGGCTCACTAGGCTAATCCTCCGCCTTGCGGCGCCAGCACACCAGATTCTAGTCCCGGTCGGGGCGCCGGATTCTGTCCCGGTTGCCCCTCTTCCAGGCCAGCTCTCTGCTGTGGCCCAGGAGTGCAGTGGAGGATGGCCCAAGTACTTGGGCCCTGCACCCCATGGGAGACCAGGAGAAGTACCTGGCTCCTGCCATCGGATCAACGCGATGCGCCGGCCACAGCATGCCAGCCTTGGCGGCCACTGGAGGGTGAACCAATGGCAAAGGAAGACCTTTCTTTCTGTCTCTCTCTCTCTCACTGTCCACTCTGCCTGCCAAAAAAAAAAAAAAAAAAAAAAAAAAAGCCTTGGGCAATTACTGATATTATACATAAGAGCGTTATTTGTTAAATAAACAAGAATCATTGTGCACTAACTTCCCACGCAGGACCTCTATCCCCAAAGTGTTGTACTGTGAAACTTAATAGTAAAACTTGTTCTCAAGATTCACTTCCTTTTAGTATATTAAAAGGAAGATATTACTATGTCTCATAAGTTATAGTTATGTCCAAGAGCTCACAAAAGAAGTAGCAGCCTTGGGTTCTTCTTTAAAGAAATTAACTTTCTGGCTGGTTGCCGCGGCTCACTTGCCTAATCCTCTGGCTGCAGTGCTGACACCCCGGATTCTAGTCCCGGTTGGGACGATAGATTCTGTCCCGGTTGCTCCTCTTCCAGTCCAGCTCTCTGCTGTGGCCCAGGAGTGCAGTGGAGGATGGCCCAAGTGCTTGGGCCCAGCACCCGCATGGGAGACCAGGAGGAAGCACTTGACTCCTGGCTTCAGATCGGCGCAGCGCAGCCATTTGGGGGATGAACCAATGGAAAAAGGAAGACCTTTCTCTCTCTCTCTCACTGTCTAACTCTGCCTTAAAAAAAAAAAAAAAAAAAAAGAAATTAACTTTCTAAAAGGAAAGGGGGAGGAAGTAAGGGAAAAGAGGAAGGGGGAAAAAAAGGGAAATCAGCTTGGAGAGGCAATAACATAGATAACATAGATCAGCCCTGTACAGACAGCTGAGAACACATCTCTTAGTGTTTTTTTTTTACTCCATTTGTTCTTTTTTTCTTTTTCTTTCTTTCTTTCTCAGACAAAACAAGAGAGAGCAGGAAGGAGGGGAGGGCGGGAATGGTGGGAAGAATTACCATGTACATAAAGTTGTATTTACAAGACACATACAAATTAAAAATAAGTAAATATTTAAAAAAGTATTTAACATACATTGACTGTTTAAAAAAAATGGCAGGGGTCCAGTGCCGTGGCATACCCAGTAAAGCCACTGCCTGCAGTGCTGGCATCCCATATGGGCTCCAGTTCGAATCCCAGCTGCTCCATTTCCGATCCAGCTCTCTGCTATGGCCTGGGAAAGCAGCAGAAGATGACCCAAGCCCGTGGGCCCCTGCACCCACGTGGGAAACCCGGAGGAAGCTCCTGGCTCCTGGCTTTGGATCAGCACAGCTCCAGCCTTTGCGGCCAACTGGGGAGTCAATCAGCAGATAGAAAATCTCTCTCTCTCTCTCTCTCTCTGCCTCTCCTTCTCTGTCTGTGTAACTCTGACTTTCAAGTAAATAAATAAATCTTAAAATAAATTAATTAATTAAAAATGTTAAAGACTCCCTCTGATCACTTGGGGAAGGCCCGCTTTTCTCACCTGAACCTCCCTGACTATACTCTGAATTTCTTCTTCTAATTCCAGGCTTTTAGTGACAGTTCCCTAAACCTCAGGATTTCAAACCATCCTCCTTCGCTTTCATACTTTGTCCAGATTTTCTTCTTCCTTTCTGATGTCCTTTTTATCCTTTGAAGTTTACAAATAGCCTTTAAGATAAAGCAGCTCCCACCTCTGTATAATCACTGGATTCCTTCCGCTCCCTACTCAGTGCACATTTCGCAAGAGTAACAAGAGCAGCCAACGCTTGCCCAGCAGTTGCCATGAGCCAAGTGCCCGTCACTCATTACTCACAACCCTACAAAGCAGATGCTAATGAGAAAAACCCCAAATGCAGTGAAGTTAATTGCCTTGTCTAAGGTCATACAACCAGTAATGGCAGAGGTGGGATTTGAATCCTGGCACTACAGAGACTGAGCGTACAGAGCCTGTATTCCTAGCCATTTAATGATTCCAACTCTTTATGAAACATAGAGTTGGCACTGACACAGGCATCAAAATAATGTGAGAGAACTTCAAAATACTTGTGGAAAAAATAGAATTAAAAGATAAGTTTACCTTCTGGCAAAAAAAAAATTTGAGGTCCATACATAGTTTTGTTATAATGAAAAATATGCCTTTTACACAAACTCTTTGAAGACTCCTTATTAAGCATAGGTTCAAAAATTTTTTCACCAAGATCAACTCATTTTTTAAATGTTTATTTATGCATTTATTTATTTGAGACAGAGTTCTCATCCACTGGTTCATTCTCAAAATGACTCAGTGGCAGAGTGGGGGTTGGGGAGGGGTAACCAAGCCCGGAGCAATCCAGGTCTCCCACATGGGTGGCAGGAACCCAGCTACTTGAGCCATCAATGCTGACTGCCAGGGCTTGCATTAGTCAAGAGCCAGAGCCGACCATCAAACCCAGGCACTCCTAATTAACACAGGCATCCTAACCAGCATCTTAACCACTAGGCCGAACAGGTGTCCCCAAACCTTGTCTTTCAATTCCCTTTTCCATGAACTTGTTCCAGTACCTTTGTGTAGCTAGTTCCAAATCACAACCTAGGGCAACAGTTTAGAAGCTGGCCCTGTGCAAAACATGCACACCTATGTCATTCTGGACGTTGTGCATTCGATGTGCAATAGGAGGGAGGGGGGCACGACAGCTCCCTGTCCAGGTCTCCAGCCCAGTGAAGGGGAAACCGAAGGCAATGATGGATGCACCATGACAGGCGGGCAGGTGGCCTCGGGGACAGAGGAGTCAGTGCTGGGAGGGGAAACAGAGCTTTCTGCAAGGAAAGGAAGGAAAAGGCTCTGCCGCCGAGAAGCGTCCTGCTCTTTCTCTTTCCCTGTGGGATGGGAGGCTTTGAAAGCCCGCCCTACTCCATCATTTATCAAAGAACTAAGATAAAACAGGTGGCCTCAATGCCTATCCTTATGCTGCCATAAGGCTGTCTCAGC
The DNA here is from genome assembly GCF_964237555.1 of Oryctolagus cuniculus. Classification (NCBI taxonomy): domain Eukaryota; kingdom Metazoa; phylum Chordata; class Mammalia; order Lagomorpha; family Leporidae; genus Oryctolagus; species Oryctolagus cuniculus. Next base: position 118,720,502 of record NC_091432.1, read on the forward strand.
CCCATAATAGCAGAAAAGACTTTTCAAGTGTGTTTTTTATAGCTTGAACTTAAATGCCTGTAGAACTGACTACACTGTCTTTTACATCAAAGGGCTGGGGATGTGGAAAAGGCAGAGCACAAGCAAACCCAACAGCGGGGGTTGCGCAAAGACAAGTGCACACAGAGCTAGCAACACAGCCTTCGGGGCTGATCAGTCCTGACAAATAAATCCACAGCCACATGTAGGTACCTGGGCCCAACAACAAGGTGGGCAGCTTCAAGGGCTTATTCAAATTCCAGCTTGGGAACATTTCCCTTAACCACCCCCTCAGCTGGCCTCTTCTCTTGCCCACTGCTTGATTTGTGTCCAGCCATGCCAACATCCACACTTAGCATGAGTGCAGTTTTGTGGTTAACGTTTAGGAATTGAGAGTTAGTAGCACATCAGTTCCTTTAAACATCTTTTTATGTTTCTCCAAATGTTTAAATAGAATCAATACCAACTCTTGGCTTCTATATGGGGAAACCTCCAAGAAAAGAGAAGGAAATGTCCTAAAAACCAGAGTTAGCTGTCAGCTTTCCCTATCAAACTATTTGGCATTTATTTATCTTCTAGTTAAAGTATGTCTGAGGACTGTCAGTTTACTTACTGCATGGACTTTGTCTTTAGCATTGCCTTTAACCCGATAATTCTGTCTGAAGAACAGAAAACAGCTGCTGGTCTCGTGGGTTTGATCCAGCTGTCTCTGCAGGGTCCTTCTAAGCGGCATGACAGGGATGCCAGAGAGGCAGGAGGTAGGGTGAGGGCCATCCACTTGCATTTGTGGTGACCCCTAAGGGGCTCTGACCTCCAGATCTGATGTCTCATGGAAAAGGCAAAGGGTGGTCACACACACACATAAAGATGAAATTCCGGAATATTTTCTGAATTCACAACCGGAAAATACATATTCAAATCTGACCCTCCTTTCATGCCTGGATCTTCCAAGCCCTTAACAAATTAGAGGTAAGTTGGTATCACAGTCAATTCCCTATTGAACAAATGAGGAGTACAACTTCTGGCATAGCAGGTTAAGTCTCTGCCTAAGGTGCTGGCACTGCTGGTTTGAGTCCCGGCTGCTCCACTCCTGATCCAGCTCTCTGCTATGCCTGGGAAAGCAGTAGAAGATGGCCCAAGTCCTTGAGCCCCTGCACCTGTGTTAGAGACCTGATCCTGGCTCCTGGCTTCAGATCGGCCCAGTTCCAGCCATTGCAGCCATTTGGAGAGTGAACCAGCAGATGGAAGACCTCTCCCTCTCTCTCTGTAACTCTGCTTCTCAAATAAATAAATAAATCTTATTTAAAAAAAACACCAGAAAGAAATCAAAATTTCTAAGGGAACCCGTGACTCTGTCTTCTCATTTTACCATTTTCCTGCTCTGGTTTTAAGCTTCTATTATTTATCTCTAACCCACCCAAAACACTTTTGATGCAACATCCTTCTAAATACTACACCTGAGCAAGCTGATTGCAATAACACTAAAGCTACGCTCAGAAGAATCACAACCAGGTTAGATATTAAGTCATCCTTTTCCTTTACTTAGTTATAATTTTACAGTTGAAAAAGCTGGATGGTGTCTGTAAAACAAAGCGTATAATGTAATCCTGGTTTTTCTTTTCAATTGTAAAGAGATTGAGAGTCACTGAATGCCTAAGCAGTATGGTGTTAATTTCCCTTCACACTTCTTCCCTCCACACTGTCCCCAGATCATACTTTATCTCTAAGGAATTATTCAACCTTTGGTCTCTTAGCTGAGGCAGCCAATGAGGCAGTCAAGGCAGGAAAATCAGGGTGAGAAGACCAATAATCCCATGTGGTGGTGATTAACCTTGAACGGCCTCTGCTAATGTGATAGACGCAAATACCAATTTGCTCATTGGCTTTCATCCTTAATGAAGCACAAGATGGGTTTAGATAGGGGGAAAATGATTTGTTGGAAGCAAAAGGAATGGGACACATCCTCGAATGTCATTTTCTCAGAGCATATTCAGCATGAGGTAAGAAATTAGGTTCATCAAGACTGAACTCAGGAGGTTTCAAAGATGAGAAGCCAACCAGTCAGCTAGAGTTAAGCGACTTGCCCAAGGTCACACGACGAGTTAGTGAGAGTAGGGAAATTAAAATTCCTCGTCTTTGTGTTTCTAGTTCACTGCCTGGCACACTGGAATGAAAAAAAAAAAAATACTCCACATAATAAAACCCCAGAGCCATTCTTTTTTGACTTATAATAATTGAGCAAATTGTACCAGGCTTAGAATTGAAAAACTAGAATCCATTTAAAACTTAAAATTGAGTTAAAACATATAGCCCACAGTTATAGTACTTGTCACGAGAGTATAATTTTCTCTATGATCATACCTTCAGGCCAGCATTAATTAAAAAGAAAAGAAGGAAATGGTATGGGCCTAGAAATACATGACATGCACCAACAAGGCTAGTTACTATTGCTCATCCAGTTCATTCTACACTCAGTATTTCATTCAAAAAGACTTGGGTCACTTACTACACACCAAGCACTGCATTAGACAATGATGATGTAAAAGTGAACAAAGCAGAGAAGTAAATATCCCCTCTTTTACAGAGGTACAGTCTTAGTAGTCATCAGATAAGCAACTTTCTCCCAGACACAGGCAGGTTCAACCTTCAGGATGTTCCTCTAACTACAGTCTGTTACTCTTCCCATGCAAGTTCATAGGAACAAAAAGAGAGGTGCCAGCACTGTGATGCAGCAGGTAAAGCCACCACCTGCAGTGCCGACATCCCAGATGGGCACCAGATTGAGTCCCGGCTGCTCCACTTCCAATCCAGCTCTCTGCTATGGCCTGGGAAAACAGTAGAAGATGGCCCAAGTCCTTGGGCCCCTGCACCTGCACAGGAGACCTGAAGAAGCTCCTGGCTCCTGGTTTTGGATCGGCACAGCTCCGGCTGTTTTGGCCAATTGAGGAGTGAACCAGTGGATGGAAGCCCTCTCTCTCTCTCTCTCTCTCTCTCTCTCTCTTTGTCTCTCCTCTCTCCTTCTCTCTCTGTGTAACTCTGACTTTCAAATAAATAAATAAATCTTAAAAAAAAAAAAGAAACAAAGCAAAGTTGCTCCAAATTTCTAAGACCAACTACCTGACTTTCTTGTGTTATTCCTAAAGAACAATTAATGCATATTTTATCTATACAGAGAATTCATGCATATTTTGACTATATGCCTGAAACAGATTTATGTAACCTATTATCCTCTCCTTTTCTTTTTGGCTCCTCTTCCAACAGTATTTTCTCAGATCCCTTTTCTTTTTATTTATTTATTTGAGTGACATATAAACAGTTCTGTCATCCTCTGGTTCACTCCCAAAATGTTCCCAGAGGCCAGGTTTGGTTCAGGCAGAAGCCAGAAACCAGAAAACTCAATCCAGGTCTCCCACACGGGTGGCAGGGACCCAACTACTTGAAGCATCCCCACTGTTCCTCAGGGTGCATTTCCAGGAAATTGGAGTCAGGAGTTTGAGCCGGGTATGCAGCCTGGACTCTGAACTGGAACACACGCATCTTAACTGCTAGGTCATGCCCACCCTAGACCCTTTGCTTGAGCGCTGTTAAGGCCTTAGAAAGCAGCAATACATGACATGGGAATATGTATACTGAAAAGCCACATCACCTAGTTTCTACCTGTATTTTGTCCAGGATAATTCCCTGTGCTCTCACTTCAGTTTTGATGCTTTCTTATTTGGACATATCTTAAGATTTCTGGATATTTTTCCAGGCCTGCAGGGTTACAAATAATTTTGAGATTTTCATAATTCTGGTGTTTCTTTAAGCATAATTGGTCCAATGACATAGATTCCTCCATTGTGGTTAATTAATTTTTTCTGCTTCTTATTTGTTTTAATTTTTTATTTTTCTTTGAGAGACAGAGAGAGATCTTCTTTCTGCAAAAGCAGAGACAGGGCCATTTGGGGAGTGAATCAGTGGATGGAGGATCTTTCTCTGTCTCCCCGCCCCCCCCTCGGTAACTCCGCCTTTCAAATAAATAAATAAATCTTTAAGAAAAAAAAAAGGAAAAGAAAACTGGTGATAGATCCCAAAATTTATAATGCTCCTGGAATTTATTTTGTGTCCAGGAAAGCCTTTCAACTGCCTAAAAATTCTTCAATCCTCTAAGCTTTCACCTTAAGAAAGCTCTCTGCTGGTGACTGCAACGAGACATATATACAACAGTGCCAGCAATTTCCCAAGCACGGCCCCACCAACATCACAAAGGTGTTAAGTACTACGTGCCATGACCTTATAGACAGAAACTAGCTGTCCATCAAAACAGCCCCGACTACGGGGACCCTTGTCTGCGGCGGGAGAGGGCAACTAAGACTTCTTACTCCTCGTCCTGAAGGGTCTCCTCCTCCTCTTGGATCTGGAACTGGTTCTTCACAGGAGCCAGGTTCTCTGTCTTGGCGTTGTAGTTCCGAAAGCAGACATTGAGCTTCTCATCAAACTCATTCACGAGGTCCTCCATAGACTTGAAGCTGATTATTTCAGAAGAAAAATTCTCAAGCTCCGAGAGGGAGGGGTCGTCCAGATGGTGGGGAGACGAGCCGTAACAACACCGTGGCTTCTCCTCCGGGTCCTCCGAGCAGCAGGGCCGAAGGTCCTCAAACTCCTCATCCAGGCTCACCAGGGGGGCCTCCATTCTTACACAGCAGTAGGACAGCAGCTGCTTGCAGGATTCGTTCCTGCAGAAGAAACAAGCAGGGAAACACGAGCTTGGGCTGGGGTTTTGCATCGGTACCGCTGGGGAACCATAAGCACTTATTCCATTTCTCTGTATTCTTCAAAAAACAAGGATTCCACTTTGCCGGCATGCATTGCTTTCACACTGCCCCACTACCATGCTCTTAGTAGCTCAAATATCCTCATGTGTGTTAATAGTGTTAAGCTAAATGATTTCTGGGGACACACTGCACCCAAGCCTCTGCTTCAAGACATAAAGCATAAGTGACTGAGTTTGCACCTCCTGGGCCAGACTGCCTTGGGTCTGCATTCCGTTCCGTTCTGCCCCTCCTAGCTGTGACCTTAGGCAGCTAACGTCCCTGTGCTGCTGCTTATTCTTCGCAAGACAAAAATCATAACAGGACCTGCCTTGAAGTGTTGTTAGAAGGTTAAAGGAGTAAACACAGGCATGTGCTTTAAACAGTGCCTGGCAGATAATTAACGCCAATGCTGTTCAATACTCTCTCTTATTGTTGTTATTATTATTATAAGGTCCATATCCTTAACTTTGTGCTTTGGATGGGAAGTTTTTCATAACTAAACTCAACTGGCAATTAAACTTGATCAATATAAATACAAGGTTACTTGTGTTTTCAAAATGTTCCAGTGGGTGTGCTTTGCTGCAGAAAAATTTTTTTTATTTATAGAAATGGCTACTATGTAGATAAAATGCAGAATATGCACTAGTTACTGCCTTCCAAAATTTGAAATAATCTAAATTCTGAAACACAGCTGGCCCCAAGAGTTTTGGATAAGGATTTGTGGACCTGGCTATTTCCACCCTCATCAATAAATAATAGACTTTCCAACAAGCACTTGAGTTTTTCGCAGACACAGAGGCTAAGTGTCTATATCACCTATTATCTTGCAAGAAACAGATCCAACTACTCACACACTCCAAATCCAGAGATAATAGCCATTGTGGGCACTGTGCCCTGGAATGCTACACACTCGGGCCTCCAACCACTGCCCAACAACTAGGGGACCCCTCCCCCTCATGGGGCCTTCTTAGTACACAGTCTTCAACTGTGATTTATTCTTCTGTGTGCACGTCTAGACCTGCTTCCCAATTTCAATATAAATCCCTCGGGGACACAGACGTCCTCTGGACACCCTCCATGGCTCCTAACACACTCACTCATGCAGTTAGTAATCAGTCCCTGTGTGCTCACTGAAAAATGATCTTCTGTCCCCTACGAACGGTTTCCCATAATCATGACTGTCCACCATAGCCACTCTACATACTCAACCTCTTTCCCCATGCCACAATGACCGGTGGTCCTGTTAAACGCTTACATTCAGACCACTACCAAAAGAGAACACAAGAGAGCAAGCACCATGGGTTTACTCTAGGAGTGCCCAGTCTCCATGGACACCCACAAAGCTAGCACTCCAAAATGAGGTCAAAGGGGTGCCAGATGAGGACCTGGGCAGGTCTTACTGGGATTTTGCTAGGATTATGTCAGTTACTACTGCATCAAAACATATTCTGAGCATTTACAGTTTGAAAAGCAACATGATAGGACCTCGGAATAAAAAAATGATATAAAAGCAGTACCATGTCTTTGAAAGAACACGGGCTCAAGAACCAACAGATCTGCCAATGGCTGACTGAATGGCAAGCACTGTACATCCTGATTTCCTCAGTTGTTATAATGAGTTGTTGCTATAGAGCTAACATCTTTGGAAGTTGATTCCATGTTTTTAAAATATTTTTTATATATTTGGAAGGCAGAGCTACAGAGACAGAGACAGACAGATCTTCCATCCTCTGGTTCACTCCCCAAATGGCCACAATGGCCAAGGCTAGACCAGGCTGAAGCTAGGACCCAAGAGCTCCATTTAAGTCTTCCACATGGGTGGCAGGGACCCAAGTTCTTGTGCCATCTTCTGCTGCTTTCCCAGGCACATTGGCAGGGTGCTGAATAGGAAGCAAAGCAGCCAGGACTTGAACCAGTGCTCAAATGGATTATCAACATCACAGGCAGCAACTTAACCTGCTGTACCACAACACCAGCCCATGGAAGTTAATTTTACAACTAATTAATTAATAATTGAATTGTAGCAATATATTTTAACAATATATTTAATCTATCAAATAGTAACATCTTAATAAATAATCTCATTAAAATGAATGAGATATTTTGCATTAATTTTCTATGCTAAGTTCCTTGAAATCCAGCATGTATTTTACATTCTGTATCTCTTTGGACTAGCCACATTTCTTTTTTAAAAAAATATTTATTTATTTATTTGAGATGCAGAGTTACAGACAGAGAGAGGGAGAGACAGAAAGAGAAGTCTTCCGTCTGCTTGTTCATTTCCCAAATGGCTGCAAGGGCCTGAGCTGGGCTGATCAGAAGCCAGGAGCCAGGAGCTTCTTCTGAGTCTCCCACATGGTTGCAGGGGCTCAAGCATTTGGGCCATCTTCCACCACTTTCCCAGGCCATAGCAGAGAGCTGGATAGGAAGTAGAGCAGTTGGGACTCAAACCAGCACCTACATGGGATGCCAGTGCCACAGGCGGAGGCTGAGCCTACGATACCCTAGCAGCGGCCCCATGGAGTAGCCACATTTCAAGTACCCAACAGCCACACATGGCGAGTGGCTACCACACAAGATACAGCTTGAAAGCAACACACAACTAGTCAGAGGTTCTTCATTTATGATCTACAGAACTATATAAGCTCTTTAAATGTAATTGCAAATTGGGATTAAAGTCCTGGCCTGCAGCACCGGGCATCCCATATGGGCGCCGATTTGAGTCCCTGCTGCTCCACTTCTGATCTAGCTCCCTCTAAAGAGCCTGGGAAAGTAACAGAGGATGGCCCAAGTCCTTGGGCCCCTGCACCCATGAGGGAGACCCAAAAGAAGCTCCTGGCTCCTGGTTTCAGATTGGCCCAGCTCCGGCTATTGAGGCCATTTTGGGAGTGAACCAGTGGATGGAAGACCTCTCTCTCTGTGTCTCTACCTCTCTCTGTAACGTTCAAATAAATAAAAGTATATAATTACAAGTATATAATTACTTGTTATTATAATTATATAACAATTATAATTATATAACAATTAATTATTAATAATTAATAATGATTAATATATAATCATAATATAGTTATAATGTTATTATAATTATATAATAACAAGTATATAATTACAAATTAAAACTAATGGAAATGGAATTAAAATATAAGTTTACTTTTCACTGAAAAAGAATGAAATCCATATATACAAAAGGTCTTCAAAACATTCATGAAAGAGGTAGGCATAGGGAGTCACTTAGCACACTTGTGTCCCATGTCAGAGTGCCTTGTTTGAATCCCAGACACTCTGCACTTCCAATCCAGCCTCCTCCTAATGTTCCTGGGAAGCAGTGGATGATGGCCCAAGTGTTTGGCTTCTTGCTGCTCACATGGGAGACCAGGATAGAGTTCCTGGCTCTTGGCTTTGGCCTGGCCCAGACTCAGCAATTGCAGAACATTTGGGGCATGAACTAATGGATGGATGATTTCCCTACACGTCTTCCTCTAGTTCTGTCACTCTACCTTTCAGATAAATAAATAAATTTTCTTTCAAAAACTTTATAAAAATGTGTAATATGAAAAAGCAATGAATGGACTTCAAAAATCAAAAATTTTTACTTCTCAATAAATATAACTTTTAATTTCATTGCCCATGAGGTTTTTGAGACATCCTCATATAGCTCAATGAAACCTGGTTCCTTCATCAGCCTATGTTATTTTATGCATTTGAAAGCAGTATTTGGAGAAGGACCCCACAGGTTTCTCTATATTACCAAAGGGTTGATAGCACAAAAAAGGATGAAAAGTCCCTGGATACCAAAATGATGAGCTTACAAAAGGTAACAGAGTGTACCAAAAGAGAAGCAAAGCTTTTACAGCCCTGGGATTTGTGGAAATTCAACCAGTATCTTCAATGACCAAGAGCCAGGCCTCCAGATTCCTGTCCAGTCCCATCACTCATTTTTGTGAGACTTTGGACAAATGATCATCCCCTTTATGCCTCAACCTCCTCCTCTATAAAATGGGGTTTAGGGGCTGGTACTGTGGCATAGCCAGTAAAGCCACTGCCTGAAATGCCAGCATCCCATACAGGCACAGTTGGAGTCCCAGCTGCTCCACTTCCTATCTAGCTCCCTGCTAATTCACCTGGGAAAGCAGCGGAAGATGACCCAAGTGCTTGAGGCCCTGCACCCACACGAGAGACCCAAAAAAACTCCTAGCTCCTTGCTGTGGTCTGGCCTAGCCCTGGCCATTGCAGCCATTTGGGAAGTTCACCAGTGGATGGAGGATCTCTCTCTCTTTCTCTCCTTCTCTCTCTCTCTGTCTCTCTCTCTCTCTGTCTCTCCCCCTCACCCACCCCCCATAACTCTGCCTTTCAAATAAATAAAAATAAAATAAAATGGGATTTAAAATAGTGTTTACCTTAAAAGTGATTCTCTGCCTAGATAAGATCATTTTTGAAGTGCTAAACATAATGTATGGAATACAGAAAGTGTCCAACAGATATCAACAATTCTAGGAAAATCAGGATAATTCAAGGAAAAGAAAAATCATCCCTGCCACGGTGCTCTATACACAGTGCTTCAAATGCTTAGCAAATAAGAGAGAAATGTAACATATTTCTTGCTAAGTGTGCTTTAAATTCATTTGGTCGAAGGATCTTGGATCACTGTTCTCATTTCAGAGAGCATGAACGCTCACCAGCTGGTTCTAGAGATATTTACACTTTCTTTATATGTGTACTCTGTCCTGAGAGTGACAGGGGAGCCAGAATGAAAGGTGACACCACTGGGGTGCTGATTCAAAAGGGCACAGTCTATACCATTAACCAGCAACAAGAGGCCAGTCCACCCAGAATCTAGGACGGACACTGGGCTTTGAGTGTTTGCAACACGAAGATTATGCTCGTTGCTGAGGCACCTAGCCTCAGCCCAGGCAGGCTCTAGAGAAAACAGATTCATCATGACGATTCCGAAAGAACAAATCAACATCCCAGCTGGAGCCGCAGAAACACAGTTATTTGAAACAATCAGTAATATAGGCTGATTGCTTTTTTCAGTTCACTACCCAGGAGCGGAGAATCGCTGCATGATGACCAGCTGGAGGGGAAGCTAAAACTGGAAACCCTCATTGGAAATCTGAAGTCATGCTCCACACTCAAACGGAACCTCTGTTTGTAGAAAGGCCCCGGGGCCGGTGCAGAGAGAGGAGAGGGGACCTCCCACCACAGCCTCAAGGAGGGGTCTCCAGGTTGCAACACTGCCCCTTCTTGCCTGCCTGCTGCCTTTAGGCCACTTTCTTTGGCTCGCGTCTCACCCCCCAACTAAAATGTCTGAAACAACCTTCTGTCATTCCATCCTGGCAAGCTTGATGGAGCTTTGCTCACAGCTCATCTCAGAGCCCTACTCTCCTTGAAAGCAAGGGTTAATATAAGCCAGAGTTTCTCCTCTCTATACCGCCCAAATCAAAAACAAACAAAAAATAGATACCTGCACGAAAAACAGCAGGAAGAAGGAACCCCGGGGAATGGGTTTTTTTTTTCCTTTTCTTTATCAGAGCACAGGACTATAGTGTACCTCCTGTAATCTATTCCATTTATTTCAGCTCTCAATAGACTGTGATTTGGAAAAGGAAAGACAAGCAGGGAGCTCAACAGAGACCCAGCAGGAACGCCAGTGAGCCTCCTCTGCGGGCAGTGATGCACTAGCTGCAGCACAAACCACCAGCCCCTGCTTTGCTAAGCTGAGCGAGTGGAGCAGAGGCAAAGCGACCTCACCGTGCCACCCTTGCCGGCCCGCCGCACCTGCACACAAGCCCGATTCCATCTCCTTCTTGCCGTTACTTGCTCCATAGATCAGTTAATTCTGGGCCTCCCCATACCCGACCCTAAAACCTGCGCTCCACGGATCCACCTTCAGATCCGCAGCCGGTGTACACGTCGTGCCAGCTGCACGTTTCGACAGAGAGTATTTCAATGCATATGGATCAGCAACCCCCTCCCCCTCCTCCGTCTCGGGTCCCCTCCCCCTCCCCGGCCTGTAGGGGCCAAGAAAGGCTCCTCCAGGCTGCACAATGGCTGGCGCTCGCTGCAAGCGGGCTCTTCCCGGGCAGGCCGCACACACACTTCACTGCCCGTTTGGCCGAACGAGATGAGGGCATTGGAGTGGGAGTGCGGTGAGGTGGAGAGGTGGCCAGCGGCGAGCAGGGAAGGGACAGGCAAGAGGGGGGAAGAGCCGGCAATGACAGCAGCGGTCCGGGCTCGGCCCGCCGCATGTTGAGCCCGGGCCCCCAGGACCGCGGCGCCCCCCACCCCGCCCCGCCCGCCCTTCCTCCTCCCTGCTCTGTAGTAAACCCTCGCTCCCCCAGCGTCCGCGGCCGCTGCCAGCCGTCCTGACACTGCAGGAATGCACGGCCCCGCGCCCTGGGGAGGGGTAGCAGGCCGGTAGGGGGGCAGGTTCTTAGGCACAAAGACGATTCTGGGGGAGTTTAAGGTGACCGGGCCAAATAACGGTCACGGGATGAGTACAGTCCCGCTGCTCCAGCTCGATCGGGCAGCGTTCCCTGCCTCCCCTAGCCCCCATCCCACTCCACCTCCCTACACACACACACAGGTGCACACACGTGCATGCACACAAGGCCACGCGCTTGCACACACATGTACATATATGCACAGCCACATGCACAAGGCGACACACGCACGCGCACACGCCCGGCCTGCCGGAGGCCCACGCGCTGAGACCACGCTTGAAGTGTCCATCATCTTCTCCCCGGCCCTGCCCGGCGCTGTATCCCGGCTGAGCCCTGCAAGAGGACGGTGTCTCCCAGCTCCTACTTTGCAATCCCGGGATGGGATGGGGTGGGGGTCCGCGGCTGCGGCGCCCCCCACACCGTCCCGTCGAAGAACCCCGAGTCTAGGAGCCTCCTATGCTATCCCCAATCCACCCCCACCTCCCGCAGTGACTCGGGTCCAGATCAAGGCGGCCCCCCGCGATGGCACCTGTGCGGGTCCTGGCTGAGGGAGGCGGATCCCGGGACTCAGCTGGACACCCCCATCCACCGGCAGCGGCGAGCGGCTGGAGCGCAGCGCACGGGCAGCCGCGAGCGGGTGAGGCAGCCAGAGAGCGCTCCCCCTGCAGCTCCGGCGGCGCCGGGCTCCGCTCCCTCCTCCACCCCGCCCCCTCCCCGCGCTCGTGCCAGGGCCTCGGGGGGCGCGCCCGCTCTCGTGCACCCGCCCGACGGGCACGCGCAGGGTTCAACGTCACCCGCTCGTTAGCATTCACAGCCTTCCTTGGAGCACATGGACCTGCCATGATTAATATTTATGAATGACGGTTTCTCCCCCTCTTTCATACTGGCCTTTCTGCCTCCCTCATGAATATTCGGAAGTTCCAAGAGGGAGTGCGTGCGGTAACTACCAATATGGATGGTGCACAAGGCCTGGCGCTGTAGGGGCTGGATGAAGAGTGGGTGCACGGTTTTGCGGCACACTCGCAGTCCCGCTGGGGCTCTGTGGACGTCCCATTCGCTGTAGCAGGGCTGAGGTGCGGCCGCAGAGGGAAGTCTCCCAATCTAAATCGGGTGCAGATCAGGTGCAGAACGCAAGCCAAAGGGGAGGAGACTGACAGGGATGCTTTTCTAGGCGAAGATGCAGATGGGAGCTGGATCCAGGCCTGAGAAGTCCCGAGTCAGGTTTCAGGCCAGAGGGGACTTGTAATAACAGAGGGAAAAAAAAAATCAAAAGACTGAAACGGCCTGAGCCTCTGGGGCCTCCTGAAAATTTACTCCCCATTCATCGCCTGTCTACTGGGGATAAGCGGGTGCTTACAGGCGCTGCCGGGTACTGGGGACTCTCCCACCTAATGATCGCAGGCACCTAAGGTAGACTACAGGACTGAGATCAGGGAAGGAATCCGGGAAGCACGTGCACTTCTGTACAGCGCCCTGGACTGAGCCGAGGACTTCAGCTGCTTTGTTCATTTGTACATTCATTCCACAAACATTTCAATCATGAGACGGATGCTGGCAGGAGGATATTGTCCTGAGGAGAGGGAGGGTTGTCACTGTGCCCTTCTGGTGACATTAACTGGTGGGTTTCTTCCTGTTAGAAAAAGAGGTGGTTAAAGGATCCCCAAGTCTGCTCTCCCAGAATCATACGCGGTTCTACAACAGGGCCAGGCAGGCTTCTCTGGCTCATTTCCTCATCTGCAGAATGAGGATGATGACGCGGTGGGCTCGGGGATGCCTAGGTGTTAAGCACTTCCAGGCACAAAGGAAGCTCTGCGTGAGTCTTGGCTAATTCTCTTCTTTAGGAGAAGTTGGAGAATCTGATACAAGAGACCACTTTAACCCAGATCCATGTGGGACACACAGACTTGAGAGAGGACTGTGAGGAAGTCCCACAAAGTAATGAAGCACTTGGTCTGAGAGAACTCAGGTTCAAACAAACTTCAGTGTCCCACTTCTTAGCTGCTGATGGAGCCTCAGTTTTCTCATCCGTAAAATGGGAATTCGAGGGGCTGGCGTTATGACACAGCCAATTTAGCTACCACTTGCCATGCCGGCATTCCATATCAGAGTGCTGGTTGGAGTCCCAGCTGCTCTGCTTCTGATCCACCTCCCTGCTAATGCACCTCGGGAAGCAGCAGAAGATGACCCCAATACTTGGTCCCCCGCCATCCACATAGGAGACCCAGATGGAATTCTGGCTCCTGGCTTTGTCCTGGCCCAGCCTCAGCTGTTGGAAGATCTCTCTTTCTCTATCACTTTGCCTTTCAAATAAATAAAATAAACCTTTTTTTAATGAGGGTTCCAGTATCTACTTGTGAGCTTCTTGTTATGCAGAATAAATTGCATGATGCAACATGCTTAGCACAGTCCCTGGCATACAACAAGTATTCATTAAGTGAACTCTGTTGTTCTTAATGATTGTAATGAGAATGCGAAGGAACTGGACGCTAAGGACCGGTAGTCTAGGCACCTGGGATGAGAATGCCCTGAACATGAACCAGCTTGCTCTTCCAACAAACATTTATTTTATGGTGCTAAAATATACATTTCATAAAATGCCTCATCTTAACCATTTTTGAAAAACCATTTTTAAATGTGCAAGTCAGTAATATTCAGTGTATCTGCGGCATTGTGCAACCAGCACCACTATCCACCTGCAGTACTTTCTCATCATCCCTAACCGAAACGCTGCGCCGCTGCACAGTGACTCTTCATTCCTCCCTCAGCGGCCCCCACCATTCTACCTTCTGTCTCCACTAATTTGACTATATTCTGGGGAGCTTGTATGAGTGGAATCATGCAATATTTGTTCCTTTGGGGGTAGACACTGTGGCACAGCAGGTTAAGCCACCGCCTGGGAAGCTGGCATCCTATATAATGGTGGGTTTGAGTCTCAATTGCTCCACTTCTGATCCAGTTCCCTGCTAATGCACCTAGGAAAGCAGCAGATGGTGGCTCAAGTACTTGGGCCCCTGCCACCCGTGTGGGAGTCCTAGATAGAGTTCCTGACTCCTGGTTTCATCCTGGCCCAGGGCTGACTGTTGCAACCATTTTGGGAGTGAACCAGTGGACTAAAGATCTCTCTCCCTCTTTCTCTGTCTCTGCAATTCTGCCTTTCAAATAAATAAATGAATAAATCTTTTTAAAATATGTGCTCTTTTGTATCTGACATATCACTTAACATAATAATTTCAAGATTCATCCATTTTATAGCCATGCCATAATTTCATTACTTTTAAAGTTGAGTACATATGCTACATTTTGTTTTATATGTCCATCTGTCAATGGATATTTGGATTGCTTCCACCTGTGGGCTGTTGTGAATAGTGCTGCTATGAGCATCGATGTACAAAACTCCAGCAAACGTTGTTTGATTGTAGTCAATGACCTGAGCTAGAAGCTGGGAAGGTAAAAAAAAAAAAAAGCCTCCCTTCAAGAGGTTCAGTGTTTAGTGTATTGCTTTCCGAACTCTGCTCTGGGAAGCTGTAGTAGATCAAATAGTGCCATCCACGCCGGATTCTGTCCCGGTTGCCCCTCTTCCAGGCCAGCCCTCTGCTGTGGCCCGGGAGTGCAGTGGAGGATGGCCCAGGTGCTTGGGCCCTGCACCCCATGGGAGACCAGGAAAAGCACCTGGCTCCTGGCTCCTGCCATTGGATCAGCGCGGTGCGCCGGTCGCATCGCGCTGGCCGCGGCGGCCATTGGAGGGTGAACCAACGGCAAAGGAAGACCTTTCTCTCTGTCTCTCTCTCTCTCACTGTCCACTCTGCCTGTCAAAAAAAAAAAAAATAAATAAATAAATAAAATAGTGCCATCCAAAACTTAGGCATATTTAGAATCTCAGAATATGATCTTTGTAGATGTCATTAGTTAAGATGAGGTGAACCCTAAATCCCTTGTCTGATGTTGTAAAAGGAGGAGAGGACACACAGAGACATATGGGACAAGGCCATGTAACAATGGAGGCAGAGGCTGAAGAGACACAGGTGCAAGCCGAGCGACACCGAGGACCACCAGGGCCCTGTTGATACCTTGATTTCAAACCCGCAGCCTCCAGAACTGTGAACCTATACATTTCCGTTATTTGAAGCCACCCAATTTCTTGTATAATTTTTTATAGTATTTATTTATTTATCTGAGAGGCAAAGTTACAGACAGGGAGAAGGAAACACACACACACACACACACACACACACAGAGAGAGAGAGAGAGAGAGAGAGAGAGAGAAAGGTCTTCCAACTGCTGGTTCATTTCCCAAATGGCCGCAATGAACTGAGCTGGGCAGATCTGAGGCCAGGAGCCAAGATCTTCCTCCGGGTCTCCCACATGGATTCAGGGCCCCAAGGACTTGGACCATCTTATACTGCTTTCCCAGGCCATAGCAGAGAGCTGGATCAGAAGTGGAGCAGCTGGGACTCGAGCCGGTGCCCATATGAGATGCTGGTGCGTCAGGCAGAGGCTTAACCTAATATGCCACAGCCACAGTCACAGCCACAGCCACAGCTCCTGGACAATTCTTAATGGCAGCCCTAGGAAACACTTATAGACTTTTCACAACTTAATATTTTATTTTTTGAGATAAAATATTTTTAATTTACTTTATAGACAAAGACTTAATGACTATTAAATAAAGAGTTCAACAAATAAAAAGCAAAATGGCCATCAAGCAGGAAAATAGGGCAAGGCTTATAAATAATAATCAAATTAAAAGATGCTCCACCTCACCCATATAAGATAAATTTTAAAATAGTCACTCACACAAATTTTGATTCTGGGAAGTGGTATACTTCCATAAAAGCATTTAAATCTGTAGAACTGAGAACTAGATTTTAAACAAAGAACTATGATTACTAGTGGACACATCAGGAAAAGAAGAAAAAAAATCATTCACAGATAAGCTAATTGTTGTAAACAATGATTTAGGTATTCAAATAAAAGTTAGTGAACACTTCATAAATGTTTGTCAAAGGAATGAACCAAAACAATGTTGCCTTCAATCAGCGTTCCTGAAACTTAGCACTACTGATATCTTGGATAAGAATGATTCTTTGTTGTTGGGGCTGTCTTGTGCATTGTAGGGTGTTTAGTAGCATTCCTGGCCTTTAGTTGCTGGTAGCATCCCTCCAGCTGTATCAACCAAAAATGTCTAAACCATCACTTGTTGAAGGGTAGGGACAAAATCACCCCAGTTAAGAACCACTGCCTTAGGCCGGCGCCGCGGCTCACTAGGCTAATCCTCTGATTGCGGCGCCGGCACACCGGGTTCTAGTCCCGGTCGGGGCGCCGGATTCTGTCCTGGTAGCCCCTCTTCCAGGCCAGCTCTCTGCTGTGGCCAGGGAGTGCAGTGGAGGATGGCCCAAGTGCTTGGGCCCCGCACCCCATGGGAGACCAGGATAAGTACCTGGCTCCTGCCATCCGATCAGTGCAGTGTGCCGGCCGCAGCGCACCGGCCCCGGCGGCCATTGGAGGGTGAACCAACGGCAAAGGAAGACCTTTCTCTCTGTCTCTCTCTCTCACTGTCCACTCTGCCTGTCAAAAAAAAGAAATAAAAAAAAAACACTGCCTTAGGCATAGTTTTTAAGGGATGAATGTACATCCTGCTATGGTGGGTGTACATTTCCTATAGAGGAGACTTGTAGGGCCACAACTTTGGCGTGTGCAAAGGCAAGACAGGGAAGCAGGTTCACGCAAACAGTCTTGTACACCTGCAGGGAGTGGAGATTCGAGTTGTTCCTTCAGGAAGGGAAGGAGAGGAAGCTTAAGGGACTAGCAGATTTGAAGGAATGTTATTTTTTTAAAGATTCATTTATTTATTAGAAAGGCAGGGTTACACAGAGAGAAGACAAGACAGAGAGAGAAATCTTCCATCTCTGGTTCACTCCCCAAATGGCCATAGCAGCCATGGCTGGCCCAAACTAAAGCCAGGAGCCAGGAATTTCATCTAGGACATTCATGTGGCTAGCAGGGTCCCAAGGACTTGAACCATCTTCCACTGTTTTCCCAGATGAGTTAGCCGGGAGCCGTATTGGAAGTGGAGCAGCCAGAACAAGAAATGGTGCTTATAGGGGATGCCAGTGTCACAGGCATTGGCTTAACCTTCTGTACCACAATACTGGCTTCAGGGATTTTTTTTTTTAAGATTTATTTATTTATTTGAAAGTTAGAGTTACACAGAGAGAGAAGGAGAGGCAGAGAGAGAGAGAGAGAGAGAGAGGTCTTCCATTTGCTGGCTCACTCCCCAAATGGCCACAACAGCCAGAGCTGTGCCGATCCAAAGCCAGGAGCCTCCTCTGGGTCTTTCCATGTGGACACAGGGGCCCAAGCACTTGGGCCATCTTCTACTGATTTCCCAGGCCATAGCAGAGAGCTGGATCGGAAGTAGAGCAAGACTTGAACCGGTGCCCATATGGGATGCCGGCACGGCAGGTGGAGGCTTTACTCACTATGCCAGAGCGCCAGCCCCTCAGGTATGTTATTTTAAATGAACAGATTTGAATTTGCAAGCTGAGATTGGGAGGGGTGTTCAGTGATACAAAATGATAAAGAAATAACTGATATAGCAAAGTCTCTAGAAATAGAACAGAATGAAATTACATTTTAGCACAGTTGAGGAGTAAATTTGGTAAAAAATGAAGCATATTTTTTTCCACAAGACAGGAAGGTAAGAGGCCGGCGCTGTGATGCACTAGGCCAATCCTCCACCTGCAGTGCCGGCATCCCATATGGGTACCAGTTCGAGACCTGGCTCCTCCTCTTCCAATCCAGCTCTCTGATATGGCCTGGGAAAGCAGTAGAAGATGGCCCTGTGCCCGTGTGGGAGATCTAGAAGAAACTGCTGGCTCCTGGCTTCCGATCGGCTCAGCTCTGGCCATTGTGGCCATTTAGGGAGTGAACCAGCGGATGGAAGACCCTTCTCTCTGTCTCTCCCTCTCACTGTCTATAACTCTACCTCTCAAATAAATAAATAAAATCTTTAAAAAAAAAAAAGACAGGAAGATGGGCACATTTATAAAGAGCTGAAGCCTCCTAAAAAGAAATAGAGGAAATTTTAACAATAACAAGTTATCAACGCCTGCATTACAATATCATCCCCTTGAGTAAGAGAAAATATACACTAAGGGGAAGTTTACACGAGAAAAGAAAGAAAATAATCATCCACAGAGAAGCCAATTACTTTAAAGAATGATTTAAACACTGAAATAAAAGATAATGGATACTAGGCTGGCGCTGTGGCTCACTAGGCTAATCCTCCGCCTGCAGCACCAGTACCCCTGGTTCTAGTCCCGGTAGGGGCACTGGATTCTGTCCCGGTTGCCCCTCTTCCAGGCCAGCTCTCTGCTGTGGCCCAAGAGTGCAGTGGAGGATGGCCCAAGTGCTTGGGCCCTGCACCCCATGGGAGACCAGAAGGAAGCACTTGGCTCCTGGCTTCAGATCGGCGCAGTGCCGGCCATACCAGCCATTTGGGGGGTGAACCAACAGAAAGGAAGACCTTTCTCTCTCTCTCACTGTGTAACTCTGCCTGTCAGAAAAAAAAAAAAAAAAAAAAGATAATGGATACTCAACAAATGTTTGTCAAAGGAATGAATCAAAATGTGCCCATGTGCTCTGGAGTCTGAATAACTAGTTTTAAACCTGACTCCATGGTCTGTTTATCTAGGCTCTTACTTCACCTCTCTAATAGTGTCTACTTCTGGAGCGTCTCTGAATGCTGACTCCCTCAGCAGAGTATTTAGTGCCTGACAATAAAGCAAGGAGAACTGAGGCTGGTGCAACCTGCTGATTATGAGGGGTAAGAGGGAACAATTGTGGTTGCTCCTGGGGTCCCACCAATACCCCTCCAAGGCCTGATTGCAGGAGCTCTGGATTTACTTGCTGATAGAGTCAAGAATATCAGAGTACACACCATATTTTAAGGTCTTCTACTCTACCTCCTGATCTGCCACAAAAAACGATGTCTCCCCCAGATAGCGTTAGACACAGCTTCCACTTAAACACCTGCTGTGGTGGAAACTTGACCTCATGGCACTGCCTGTTCCCTTTTCTCTATGGCTTTAGAGCTAGAACTGGCTTTTCAAGATGAGATGTTTGGGACAGTGCGATCTGTTTTGTGCTTCTCCTCTTTGTCCTTTGTTAGGAGAATTCTCAAAGAAGCCAGTTTTCCCTCCTGGAAATGAAGAGCAGAGTCTTTATTGAAATCCTATAGAAATCGCAATCCAGCAAATAGAGATGTGCTCGTACCTGCATGCATTGTAAGACTACTTGATTTTTCCATCATGGAGAGTTCTCAAACCGCACTATTGAATTCAAGCCTATATTTACCTCCATCCTTAATCTCCAGGGTTGATTAAGCTTCATGATTTGTTTCCACAAGGAAAATGGAATATTCCCCAAGATTCAAAATCTATTTATAGCCACCTCATCAGGAGGTAATTACTCCCTACCAGAAAGCACATGCATTAAGAATAAGATCATATTACTTTCAAAAGAACAGACAGTAGTAAAAAAAAAAGTTCACAATAAATCAGCCCAAGAATAATAATACATGTCAGAATAGTCACTTCTGTAAACTGATGAGAACACAAAATACACAAACTAGCTGACAGAGTGAAAGAATGAAATTCCTTAAGATGCTGAAAATTCCCATAAGTGCAAATGTCATGACACATTTTTGTCTGTACAAGTAGTGAATTGGCTATTTTAAGAACATAGAACCACAAATTTTAGTAGGAAAAGGAAAATGAGGTCCCTTTAGTGGGGGAATCTTTTAGATCAGAAAAGAAGTCATTCATATTCCATTCTCTGTGGCGCCTAGGTGATCAGAGCAGAGCAGCATGTGCCCAGGGTGACTGAGGGATGGGGCAGGCTTGTGTGTTACAGAAGTGTGGAGTCTGCTCTTTGTCTCAAGATGATGAAGAATTATGAGGCAGACCATCAAGGAAGGAGGAGGGGTGAACAAAGCAAAAGTTATTGACAGATTTTATAGAGAATCGAGAATCAAGACTCCTGCTTACCCCAAGGGTGGGGTCCATCAGGGTCTGGGTATTGGGGGTTTTATGTAAGGAGTTCATATCAATTGATCAATTCTTCTACATGATTTCTGTATGTTAGAGGTCTGCTTTGATTTTTTATATATATATATCTCAGTTAACAGTCACTTGAGAGATGTGACAGTTGAGAAATGTTGTTGACTTGACCAATTAAGGCAGATGATGCCTGCCTGGTAAGTTGCTAAGCGCCTGAGACCTGCTGCTTTATGGTGAGTTCTGGGATGGTGCCAGAGCCTAGTTTCTCATAGGCTTACCTATGGGTATGGGACTCATTGTGTTCCCTATCAATCTTTTCATTTCCTTGGGGGAAATGTCTTTTGTCTAATCGATGGATGGCAGGTTTCACACAAACCTGTGATTCTCAGTCCCACAGGGACCCTTCCTAACTTGCCTGTTAACACCCTACTAATTGCTCTCAAGTATTGTCTCCAACTCTCAATAGGAAGCAGAGTCTAGACAAGAGTCTTGGGGGACTGGATTGGGGGAGGCAGAGGACACTCACAAGGTGGCTCCACTCCTTTATCCCCTCTTTACACATTTTAGATCTTCCTGAGACTCTCAGTTCAAGCAGTAATTTCATTTGTATAAGCCTCTGAGGACTTGCTTCCACTCCCCCTCAAACCCACATTGAGCTCTATTTTCTGCTATCTCCAGTATGTCCAGTTATTCAGAAATGTGATGACTCAGAAATGAACTAGAGAAAATGAAAATGTCAAAGAACATTGTCACTTCCCTGCACTAGTCTCGTCATGTAACAATCACTTCACCACCAGCAAACCCTCAATGGCCAGCATGCTGTGCACATGTTGCCCTGGGCTGCCACTGGGCTCTCTAAGACCTCGGCTCTGAGTTAGAACAGCGTTTTTAACCCTGTGAAAATGATGAGAAAAGAACCCACATGACCTCCAAAGGCCCATTTTCAGCAATTAGCCTTTTTCACAAAGTCATTTTAGCCAGGATTTATAATAATCCAATCTCTCCTAGTTGTCACTTCCTGTAACATGAGAGTAAGCCCCAAAGAAGTATCCTGGGCCAGTAATGAGCAAGGTTGCTCTGACAAAGATTCTTTACTGGAAGGTCCGGCTCGTGGACCTTCCAAGCCCATCTCTTCACTCCCTTGGAAAGTCCAATGTTAGCAAAAGAACCTTGTTAAGTTAGCTTAGCAAGAACCTCTCTACTCTCACTATCTGAGCACCCTTGATACCTAATCAGGCTCCCATCCTCCATCATCACAGGTAGCGTCTGGTCACCTTGGCCTGTCATGGCAAGAATTCTGTTATGTCCTTTGCCAGAATCTCACCTACCCCCAAGGTTTCTTAGTCATTTCCCATCCACTAACTTCACCCCCACCCCTGCCACCCTGCTCCTAGTCTGTAGATCCCCTCTTGCCTGTGTGTATTTCAGATTGAGACTAATCTCTCCCCTACTCCAAAATTCCATTGCAGGGATTTAGTGCTGTGGCTTAGTGGGTGAAGCTGCTCCCTGCTGTGCCAGCATCCCGTGTGGGTGTAGGTTTGAGTCCTGGCTGCTCCTCTTCCTATCCAGCTCTCTGCTATGGCCTGCATAAACAGTGGAAGATGGCCCGAGTGTTTAGGCCCCTAAACCCACATGGAAGACCTGGAAGAAGCTCCTGGCTTCGGCCTGGCCCAGCTCCACCCGTTGTGGCCATTTAGGGAAGGAACCAGCAGATGGAAGACCTCTCTCTCTGCCTTTTCCTCTCTGTAGCTCTGCCTTTCAAATAAAAATAAATCTTTTTTAAAAAATACCTTTGGGGCCATCAAAGAAGGAGGTACCTTTCTCTGAAGGGAGGAGAGAACTTCCACTTTGATTATGGCCTTGCCTAAATAAGGTCAGAGTTTGTGAACTCAAGAGGCTTCCATAGCCTTGGCAGCTCATGACAAGAGCCTTGGGTGATTACTGACGTCATGAATAAGAGAGACAATTGTTAAATCAACAACGGGAGTCACTGTATACTTGCTCCCCATGTAGGATCTCTGTCCTTAATGTGTTGTACTATGTGAATTAATGGTAAAACTAGTCTTCAAACAGTACTTTATTCTGTGTTTCTGTGTGGGTGCAAACTGTTGAAATCTTTTTTTTTTTTAACAGACAGAGTGGACAGTGAGAGAGAGAGACAGAGAGAAAGGTCTTCCTTTGCCATTGGTTCACCCTCCAATGGCCACCACGGCCGGCGCGCTGCGGCCGGCGTACCGCGCTGATCCAAAGCCAGGAGCCAGGTGCTTCTCCTGGTCTCCCATAGGGTGCAGGGCCCAAGCACTTGGGCCATCCTCCACTGCACTCCCTGGCCACAGCAGAGAGCTGGCCTGGAAGAGGAGCAACTGGGACAGAATCCGGCGCCCCGACCGGGACTAGAACCCGGTGTGCCGGCGCCACAGGTGGAGGATTAGCCTATTGAGCCGTGGTGCCGGCTGAAATCTTTACTTAGTATATACCAAGTTGATCTTTGTATATAAAGATAATTGAAAATGAAAAAAAAAATCCCATTGTGGTAGTTCCCAAATCTACCACAATGGTCCTGAATAAAGTCTGCCTTGTGCTTTAATAAATATCATCAAATATTTGTTTTCTTTGACAGCTCCCTTAAAAACATATAGAGCAAATGATCTACAAAATTCTTGACATGGCCTGGTACTGCAACTGTATTTTGGAGAGCTATGAAAAGAAAATTTAGTGTTGGATATTGATCAGAGCCCAGTGTTGGGAGAAGCCAAGGCTGCAGGGCACTGACTGGTGTCTTAGAAACACACAAAGCAGCTAAGCTTACAATGAATAGAAAACCAGATGCTGTGCGCGGCTTGGCAATCTTAGATCATTCTAAATCTGCTCATTCTGTGCATTTGCATATTCAAATAAATCCAGATTCATTGCAGGTTAAGAATTTGTTCATGGCATGTAAGGCTGGGACATGAATAGAATGCAAAATGTGTAAATCAAAGGAAGCTCACTTACAACCTATTAGAAATATTGGCTCAAAATCTGGTAATGGCAGCTTTATGGCTTAAAAAAATGAATACGAGATATTCTTAAATCCTTTTGTAAACCTTGTCTAGGACAGAAAAACATTTGATCCATATTAAATAATCCAGTTCTGTACTATTTGCAAGACCCGGAAGAATTCCCAGTTTAGTGTTTCATATAATTGTGTGTTTATGGCTGATCTAATATGCAGACCACATTAAAAGAGAAGAAAACTAAAGGGAAAGAAAAAGCAGAAATTGGGAACACTCCAATAGGCTGGCATCAGGAGATTTGGACTTCAGTGTCAACTTTACCATTTGTTAGCTGTGTGACCCAGGGAAAATTACTTGGGTTTTCTAAACCTCAGTTTTTTCTTATGTGCCATCAAGGGTTTAGAATAAAATCCTTTCCTGCTCTTAAATTTCATGAATCTAAACTCTGTTGTCATCTCAAAAAATTTGTACCTGACTCCAATTTTTTTCTTAACAATTTTATTTATTGTGACATTGTTCAGAAAAGGTGAGTATATGTGCATATATATAATTTTGTGTTTTTAAAATTTATTTATTTATCTGAAAGGTAGAGTCACAGAGAGGCAGAGGCAGAGAGAGAGAGAGGAGAGAGTCCAATTTTGTTAAAAACGACTCCAAACATATTAATCGATCATGGAGCACCTTAATATTTTGCCTTTGTTTCTCCATTTGCAGATCCATACACAATTCACAGGGATGTTGTGAGAAAGAGAGAAAACAATACTTCATTATACAAAACTCCAGGTAGAGAGCTAAGACAACTAAATCTACAAATTAACTCTAAATTCCATTTTATTTACGAATTTTCACTAACCAGAGATTAATTGCAACTCAGTCATTAAAAAAAAATAAAGTTACAGGAGCAGACATTGTGGTGCAGCAGATTAAACCACTTGGGATACCCAGTATCCCATATTGGAATTGGTTCAAGTCCTGGATGCTCTGTTTCCAATCTAGCTCCCTGCTAATGTACGTGGGAGAGCAGCAGATGATGGCCCACACATGCAGGAGACCCAAATGGAGCTGCATGCTCCTAGTTTGGCCTAGCCAAGACTAGGGCCATTGTAGCCACTTTAGGAATTCATAAGAAGGTGGAAGATCTCTTCTTCCCTTTCTCTGTCACTTTACCTTTCAAATAAATGAAATAAACCTGAAAGAAGGAAAGGAAGGAAGGAAGAAAGGAAGGCAGGCAGGCAGACAACCTTAGATTTTATATCCATTGGATATATTTTTTAAAAGATTTATTTACGGGCTGGTGCTGTGGTGTAGTAGGTTAAGCCTCCCTCTCTGCCATCCTATATATGCGCCAGTTCAAGTCCTGGCTGCTCCACTTCCAATCCAGCTCCCTGCTGGTGGCCTGGGAAAGCAGTGGAGTATTTCTCAAGTGCATGGGCCCCTGCACCCACATGAGAGACCTGGGGAAGCTCCTGGCTCCTGGCTGCAGATTGGTCCAGCTTTGGCCATTTCGGCCATTTTGGAACTGAACCAGCGGGCGGAAGACCTCTCTGTCTCTCTTTCTCTCTGTGACTCTGCTTCTCAAATGAATCTTTTTTAAAAAAGATTTATTTATTCATCTGAAAGGCAGTCACAGACAGACAGAGAGAGTTCTTCCATTTTCTAGCCCAGTCTCCAAATGTCCTCAAAGGCCAGAGCTGGGCTAGAATGAAACCAGGAGCCAGGAATTTTATCCGGGTCTCCCACGAGGGTTCAGAGGCACAAGCACTTGGGTCATCCTATGATGATATCCCAGGCTCAGTAGCAGGGAATTAGATCAGAAGTG
The DNA here is from genome assembly GCF_964237555.1 of Oryctolagus cuniculus. NCBI lineage: Eukaryota > Metazoa > Chordata > Mammalia > Lagomorpha > Leporidae > Oryctolagus > Oryctolagus cuniculus. Next base: position 118,745,633 of record NC_091432.1, read on the forward strand.
GAGCAGCTAGGACCTGAACCGGTGCCCATATGGGATGCTGGCTTTGCAAATGGCAGCTTAACCTACTGTACTACAACACTAGCCCCAATAAATAAACCTTAAAAAAAAATTCCCCCCCCCCCTTTTAAAAGCACACAGTGGGCCTTTGCTAATGACCCATCGAGCCGTCCAGAAGGGGCAGAGCCAAAAGCACCACTTTTGGGTGAAGCAGCAGCATGTTGTGCTGTTTTGCTTCAATCAGTGGTGTGACAAGATGTTCCACTGTTGGGGACAAACCACGGGGGCAGGGAGCAGAGCTGGAGAGACTTGGAAGTGTTTGGGAAATGTTAACACTGGTGGAGCTGCCTACCTTGTTAAAAAATGAAGTTTTGCTTGTATCTTTTTTTTTTTTTTTTTTTTTTTTTTTTTTTTTTTTTTGACAGGCAGAGTGGACAGTGAGAGAGAGAGACAGAGAGAAAGCTCTTCCTTTTACCGTTGGTTCACCCTCCAATGGCCGCCATGGCCGGCGCGCTGCACTGATCCGAAGGCAGGAGCCAGGTACTTATGCTGGTCTCCCATGGGGTGCAAGGCCCAAGTACTTGGGCCATCCTCCACTGCACTCCCTGGCCACAGCAGAGAGCTGGCCTGGAAGAGGGGCAACCGGGACAGAATTCGGCGCCCCGACCGGGACTAGAACCTGGTGTGCCAGCGCCGCTAGGCGGAGGATTAGCCTAGTGAGCCGCCGTGGCACCGGCCGCTTGTATCTTTTTTTTTTTTTTTTTTTTATTTAATGAGCATAAATTTCCAAGGCCGCTTGTATCTTAACATAGGAAAAAAAAAAAAAAAGAAAGAAAGAAAAGAAAAAAAAATTCTCTGACTTGGGGCCGGCACTGTGGCGTAGCAGGTTACCTTCATCTTCAGTGTGTTTCATATTTATATCTGATCGTATCATGTGGGCCACAGTCTGATAAACCATAAAATAATTCGATCAGCACATATGCACAAAATTTTGTACCAGAATACCCATAGCAGCTTTATTCAGGGAAACTAAAATAGCAAAAAAAAAAAAAAAAAAAAAAAAAAAACCTCAAATGTCCATTAGAGGATGATTAGATCCTGTGGTACATCTATGTGGCTAAATACTATTCATCCATAAAAGAACAACATACCGTGACATGCTACAACATGCATGAACCTTGAGGACACTATGCCAGCTGAAAAGAGCCAGACACAAAAAGACTCTTACTAATTCCAAGAGTCCGTTTGTGTGAAGAACCCCAAAAAGGCTGAGTTTGCTCCCCCAAAGTGCAGCAAATCAATCACTGACACTAGGGTGATGGTGAAAGAAAGCAGTTTACCTTGCAGTGCACAGAGCAAGGAGTCAGGCAGCTCTCGTTTAATTGCCAGTCTCCCCAAGGATTAAGGGTGGTGAATTTTTTAGGGGGTTGAGTAGTGTGTGATGAGCTCAGGTGTGGATCTCCAGCCTGTCCACAGTGCCCATGGTCTTGCTGAGCCACCCTTACTCTTGTGCCACTCCCTTAATTTAGTGAGTTAATCTTTAGCAATCATCAAAGTGAGGAGAGAGGATCTGCACGCTGAGGAGGAGAAACTGGGGCTTGACAAAGCCTGCATCAAAGGTGCCAGGGGTAGGGGCTCCGGTTCAATATGAAATGCGCAGAAAGGGCAAATGGATAGGGGCAGCAAGTAGATTAGTTGTTGCCAGGGGGCTGCTAGGAGTGATTGTTAATGGTGTGTAGTGTGTGGGTTCTTTAGTTTTTTGGGGGGGAAAGGGGGGAGTGATGAAAATGTACTAAAATTAGGCAGTAAAATTAGGAAGTTTACTTATGACTTCACAACTCTGTGACTATACTAAAACTTACAGACTTGCCACTTAAATGGGGCAAGTTTTATAAAATATCTTTATATCAAAGTTTTATTTGTTAAATGTTAATGCATTTAAATCAAACAAATAGACACTTGGCCAGATCTCAGGTGATGCTCCAGAACCATGAACGCAGAACCATTTCTGAAGAGCCAGCACAGTAACTCGTGTAGCTATCATCTGTGTGCCTACTATCCACAGAGCTGCACCCATCACATATTGTTAGTAAAATGGTACCATCTTCCTAAGCCCAGCCTGGCTTACTAGAAGCCAGGTGACCAAATGGCCCAATCACAAGCGTCAGCTCCACCCCCCCCACCCTAACGGGATTTGCTGTTCCCACTTCCTTACCTCTGCAAAGCTGTATAAGACCTGTTCTAGTACAGGCTGCTGTTCTCTCAGGCACTGGGGTGCAGCCTATTGGGTCGCCCCCATCCGACAATAAACCTTTCCCCCTACTCCAGTGTTCAGTGTGTTTTGTGGTCTCCTTTCACATATTGCTGTTTATTGGACTTGTTATCTCATTTAATATTCACTATGATCTTATAGAGTATGTATTTTTTTTTAAAAATATTTATTTGAAAGTCAGTTACAGAGAGAGAGGGAGAAACAGAGAGAGCGAATTTCCATTCCCTGGTTCACTCTCTAAATGGTCTCAATGACTAGAGTTGGGCCAGGCTGAGGCCAGGAGCCAGGAGCTTCTTCTGGATGTCCCACATGGGTGCAGGGGCCCAGAGACCTGGACCATCTTCTGCTTTCCCAGGCACATTAACAGGAAGCTGAATTGGAAGTGGAGTAGCCAGGACTCAAACCAGCCCCGATATGGAATGCCAGCACTGCAGGCCATGATTTAACCCGCTGTGCCACAGCACCAGCCCCCTAGAGTATGTATTATCATCCTCTGTTTGGGAAGAAGAGGAAATGGACTCTGAGAGATGGAGTGATACGTTACAGGCTCACACAGCTAAGAAGTGGTGGGGCGTGGAGAACCACCTGACACCAACGCCCTGGGTCTTTCTAATTCCCACTCTGCCCAGGAGAGAAACCAAAAACGACAGGGATTCTAGCTGAGCCTAGAAAAGGGTGCTGCCAACTGCCCTGCTGCCTCACTCCTTCCTCTCCAGTAAAGTGCTTTAATCTGCCTTCTATCCTGTTAGATTCTAGTGATGGGAGCCTGTGAATTCATTGCCAATAGACGCAACAGAATAGAGTATTATTTACATATGCCTGGGGGAGTCTTCCAGAAAGAGCAACCCCTATAGGAATAGCCAGGGGTCAGACAAGACAGGAGAGTAAAGAGGTAAACTTTTGGGACTCAAGTTAACAAAACAAAGACACCTGGGGTTTATGTAAATTAGCATAATATGCAATGAATCCCAGGGTTATAAATAATAGGGATAAGGTGAACTGGGCCCCAAAATCATAAATTAGTAGCCTAAAGAAAACTGGGGAGGCTGGTGTTGTGGCAAAGTTGGCAAAGCTGCTGCCTGCAATGCCAGCATTCCATTTGGGCACCAATTCATGTCTTGGCTGCTCCTCTACTGATCCAGCTCCCTGTTCATGGCCTGGGAAAGGTGGCCTAAGTGCTTGGGACCATGCACCCACATGGGAGACCCAGATGAAGCTCCTGGGTTCTGGCTTTGGATTGGCCCAGCCCCAGGCTGGCCATTGCAGCCATCTGGGGAATTAAGCAAAGGATAGAAGATCTCTCTCTCTCTCTCTCTCTCTCCTTGTTCCCCTCTATATAATTCTGTCTTTCAAATAAATACATAAATATTAAAAGAAAGAAAGAAAGAAAGAAAGAAAGAAAGAAAGGAAAGAAAGAAAAGAAAGAAAGAAAGAAAGAGAAAGAAAGAAAGAAAGAAAGAAAGAAAGAAAGAAAGAAAGAAAGAAAGAAAGAAAGAAAGAAAGAAAGAAAGAAAGAAAGAAAGAATGAATTTGGGGATGGAGATATCTGGGACTGGAGACTGAGCAAATGGGAGAATGGGAGGTAAGAAGGCAGAAGGAGCTCATAGCATGATGAAGACTTTTCATAAAGGGCCCTATATAGACTTTCCACGGGGTATAAAATCCACAGCTCACTTCCTTTCAACAGCTTTCTTCTGAGAAGAGCCCCTCCCAGCTCTTTCCTGGAGTCTTCTCTTTGGGGCCTTTCTGTCTCAGAGGGTCCCTCTCCCTGAGCTTCCAGAGCTCTCTCTTCGTTTCAATAACAATTGGCTTTACCTTTCACTTACCCCTCTGAGTCCCTGTCTGCATTCTTTGATGAACGTGAGACAAGAACCTGGGTGATTAGGACAACTAAGGCAAGCATGCCTGCTTCACCATTATGGCCACAAAAATCCCAACAAGCATACTAAACTCCACCCCATCTGTATATTTTGTTGAGGAGCCACCTGTTGCTGTGGATTCATTCTGAGAGGAGGAGCGTGGTGGGGGCAAGAGGCCTGGAGTCACCACACAGACCCCGGGAGTCAGGTGAAAGCAGGCCAGAGGCAAGCAGGCAGCAGACTTCTTTTATTATTTTTATTTATTTCAGTTGGTACAGCAGCTTATATAGCTTAGGCAGCCAATCTGGTCAAGGGGCAGTTTATGCCCTAACCAATCACAGCCCGTTGCCAGGCAGTTTCCAAAGCCATCCAACCACAGCCTGTTGCCAGGCAGGATCCATTGACAGCAGCCATCTTGGCATGGCCTTCTCATTTCACCACAGCCACCCTCATCTCTTAAGAGACTGGTGTTATGGGAGGGCCTTTTCTTGACTCTGGATCCTGCTTGGGGATCCTTCTTGGGTTCCTTTCTCCCCTTTTGTCTCTTTATTTATTTATTTATTTATTTATTTTTGCCTACTTACTGATAGCTGTCACTCCGTGTGGGGAGGCCCACTCACACATGAATGTATGTCCACGCTCTCCCTTTTAAGTACATTCTGTTCTTACTTGTGAACTGCATTCATACCTCTTCCTTAATTCTTATTTCTGTGGGGACAAGAACTTAGAATAAAGATTAAGATACCTAGGCCCTTAACAGTGAGTTCTTGGTCCATTTGTCTGTATTTCACTACATCCTAAGCCAACCTCAGCCATGTTGCAAAGATTGTCTTCTTTGTATGTGTGTTTATGTTTTATTTATTTATTATGATTTATTTATTTATTTGAAAGGTGGAGTTAAAGAGAGAGAGAGAGAAGGAGAGAGGCAGAGATAGAGAAGGAAAGAGAGAGAGAGAGAGAGAGAGAGAGAGAGAGAGGTATTCTATCTGCTGGATTGTCGCTCCCCCTCTTCGTGGAGGAACAACACTAAACCCTGCCTAGGCTTCATATCCGAGTCACGGCACCATTATCCCTCCTAGGCTTCCTATCCGAGTCACGGCACCATTATGTCGCTCCCTCTCTTCGTGGAGGAACGACACAGGACCCTGCGCTGTTCTTTTGTCTGCTCGGCCCTTCCCGGGTTTGCTGCCATCCCTCCACCTCCGTGGAGGGGCGGGGCCCCCTGCCACTTTCCCCACTTCCGCGGGGGAGCGGCACACCACCGGCCGGCTCTCTCGGGGGCTGCTCAGGTGTTCCTTCAGATAGATGTTCCTCGTGCATGTTGTCTCTCTCCTCCTTTATAGTGCTCTTCCACCAATCCCAACTCTGCTACCCACACGCCGAGTATGCTGCTCTCCTCCAATCAGGAGCAGGATCAGCTCCTGCAGGTCATCACTCAAGTTGGCGAGAGGCAGCTGCGTAGAAGCTGTTTACTCCTCTCCCAGCACCATATTGTGGGAGAGCAGATGCATGGAATAAGTCTTAATTCGAGTAACTTAGTCTAGTCCGAGTCACTCCCCACACTGGATCACTCCCCAAATGGCCTCAAGGGCCAGGACTGGGCCAGGCAGAGGCCAGGAGCCAGGAGCTTCTTCCAGGTCTCCCACGTGGGTAGCAGAGGCCCAAGCACTTGGACCATCTTCTGCTGCTTTCCCAGGTGCATTAGCAGGGAGCTGGATCAGAAGTGGAGCAGCCAGGACTCGAAACAGTGTACATAAGGGATGCCGGTATCACAGGTGGAGGCTCAACCCATTTGCCACAATGCCGGCCCTGTGTTTGTTTGTTTGTTTTTTATTTCTTACTTTACATGCTGGATGGAAATGTCCTCATCCCTAGATGAATTCTGAGACCTTTGAGCTGTATCTCCCAGCCCCTGGTTCCTTTCCTGGTGCTGCTGAGCTACCCTTCAGAACAGCAAAACATCATAACCTCGGTCTTGGTGCCCAGTTTGGCTTACAGCCTTGCCCCAAGGTTTTCCTGAACTGAATTAAGGAGTAAGGTCTGGACTCATGAGTGGCTTCTCCCTCAGCACAGCTAGAGAGCTTAAGGACAAGCCAGCCACGCTTTCCTCCTCCCTTTCTCTCCCCAGCAGGACGGAAGGCTGCTTTCCCCTCCTCTCTTCCTGAGGACTACTTCCCACTGTTTCCCTCCCTGCTACTCCCTCAGCTGCCTTTCACGTGCCTGCCAGGTTGCCATGCCAATAAGGTTCCCATGGTTACCAGGAAGAGCTGCTGCATTCCCATAGGCAGCTCAGATCTCCAAAAGAGCAAGAGAGAGAAAAAAAAAAAAAAAAAAAAAAAAAGGAAAGGACAGAAGGGACTTTGACCCAAGAGATGTTGGGAAGAGGGAGCTTCTTTAGCCATGATGTCTCCAGGCTGGACCTTGGATGAAATCTGGCTGTCTCTATTCAAGTTCACTCTCTCCTAAACATGGGGAAGGAGATGCCTGGCACTGTTTCAAGTCTATTGTTTCGCCTGTGGGGTCCAAATACTCACCACATTGTGAAGATCGTGGTAATATGTAAATATATTAATGCATCTGTGCTTTTTGTCCAGCTAGGAACCGGCAAAATGCAAATAATGTTCTGCTGTCCCCACCCTGGGATTCCTTGTCAAAGATCTGCTTTTTTTTTTTTTTTTTTTTATCCCTCTCTGGATTGCTACCTTAGGCCACACAATTTTTTTCTTAAACAAAATTTGTTTTTCTCAAATATAAAGAAATATATTTTAGTATGAAATTCAAAATACAGAAAATCATTCATAGTTCCAAAATAAAAATATTTATGTCTTTTTTTTAAATATAGCTTTTGTTATCACCAGTTTCTATTTAAGTTGTAGAACATTGTTTCTGAAACATGATTTCTTTTATTTATTACTTTGCAATGGTGGTTTCTTTCTGCTTTTATCAGCTGTCAATAAAACATGGCAGGGGCTGGCGTTGTGGTGCAGTGGGTTGAGCAGCTACTTGCAATGCCAACATCACATATAGGAGTGCTGCTCTACTTCTGATCCACTTTCTGCTAATGCCCCGGGGAAAGCAGCCTATGGTGGCCCAAGTGCTTGAGTTCTCACTAGTTATATGGGAGACTTAGATGGAGTTACTGTCTCCTGGTTTTAGCTTCAGCTGATGCAGGCATTTGGAGACTAAATCACAAGATGAAAAATTCTCTCTCTTTCTCTCTCTCTCTTTCTCTCACTAATTACCTTTCAAATAAATAAATCTTTTTAAAAAACAAACACACAAAAAATCGAGTTACCATATGATCCAGCAATTCAAGTTGTAGATATGTATATACTCAAGAAGAACGGAAACATATGTCCATATCCTTGTGTGTGTATATATATATATGCTCATAACAGAATCATTCATAATAGTAAAAAATTGAAACAAGATAAATATTCACCAAATAACAAAATGATAAAGAAAATATGGTATATCCATGCAACAGAATATTATTCAGCCATAAAAAGAGGTGACATAATGAAACATTTGGCTTTGTGATTAGGACACCAGTTAAGAGAGCTGCATCCTACAACAGAGTACTGGGTTCAATTCTTGGCTACAGTTCTTAATTCCAGATTCCTGCTAATACAGATTTTGGGGGGCAACTGGTGATGGTTCAAATAATTGAGTTTCCACCACTAATGTGGAAGACTTAGGCTAAGTTTCATCCTGGCCCAGCAATGGTTGTTGCAGACATTTGGAGAATGAACAAGCAGATAGGAGCTCTGTCTCTCAAACAAATAAATATATAAATACATTTTTTAAAGTAGTAAAGTGCTGGAGCCAGCACTGTGGTGTAGTGGGTAAAAGCCACCACCTGCAGTGCCGACATCCTATATAGGCACTGGTTCAAGTTCCAGCTTCTCCACTTTCCATGCAGCTCTCTGCTATGGCCTGGGAAGGCAGTAGAAGATGGACCATGTCCTTGGGCCCCTGCATCCATGTGAGAGACCTGGAAAAAGCTCCTGGCATCCATGTGTAGACCATGTGCAGGGTGGAGTTCCCGGTTCCTGGCTCTGGCCTGGCTCTGGCCTGGCTCAGACCTGGTTGCTGTAGTTATTAGGGAAGAGAATCAGTGGATAGAAAAACAAGCTCTCTCTCTCTTGCACTGCCTTTCAAATAAATAAATAAATCTTTAAAAAACCAAGTAATATATAATATACATGTATTATATAATGAGGTGACTCTAAGTTGGCCTTGAATAACTTCAGGATGCAGGCTGGTCACCAGAAAAGTCCAATCATGAGTGGAGGGTTGGAACTTTCAACCCCACCCTACTCCCTGACCTCAGGGGAGAGAGGGAAGACAGATTGGAGACTGAGTTATTCACCAGTGGCCAATAGTTTAACCAATCTTGCATACATAATAAAATCTCTGTAAGAATCTTTTAAGTGGGCTAGCACTGTGGCTCAGCAGGTTAAAGCCACAGCCTATAGCACCAGTATCCCATATGGGCTCTGGTTCAAGTCCCAGCTGCTCCGGTTCCAATCCAGCTCCCTGCTAATGTGCCTGGGAAAGCAACTGAGGATGGCCCAGGTCCTTGGGCCCCTGAATCCACATGGGAGACCCAGAAGAAGTTCCTGGCTCCTGGCTTTAGCCTGGCCCAGCCCTGTCCATTTTGGCTGTTTGGGCAATAAACTAGCAGATGGAAGATATCTTTCTGTCTTTCCCTCTCTCTGTAAACTGACTTTCAGATAAATAAATAAATCTTTTTTAAAAAGAAAATTGCAAAAACTTGCGGCAGTGTAAAATATTTTTGTCTGTATATATGCAAATTAATTATATTAGTGAAGATTCAATTGACTTTCCTCTTCTCCAACCCTTAGAAAAGATGGTAAGTTGGGGGGTGAGGACGATTGGCACAGCAGTTAGAGTTGCCCCTTGGGACACCTGCATTCCGTTTTGGAGTGCTTGGCTCTTCCTCTAATGTACATGTTGAAAGGCAGCAGTTGATGCCTCAGGTACTTAGGTCCCTACTGCCCACATGGGAGATCTAGGTTGGAATTCTAAGTCCCTGGCTTCAGATGTGCAGTCCTGGCTTTTGCAGGCATTTGGGGAGAGAACCAGCAGGTGGAAGATTCTCTCTCTCTAAGTTGGCGCTGCGGCTCATAGGCTAATCCTCCACCTGCAGCGCCGGCACACTGGGTTCTAGTCCCGGTCGGGGCACCGGATTCTGTCCTGGTTGCTCCTCTTCCAGGCCAGCTCTCTGCTGTGGCCTGGGAGTGCAGTGGAGGATGGCCCAAGTGCTTGGGCCCTGCACCCGCATGGGAGACCAGGAGAAGCACCTGGCTCCTGGTTTTGGATCAGCGCGGTGCGCCAGCTGCAGCAGCCATTGGAGGGTGAACCAATGGCAAAGGAAGACCTTTCTCTCTGTCTCTCTCTCTCACTGTCCACTCTGCCTATCAAAAAAAAAAAAAAAAAATCTCTCTCTCTCTTCCCCACTGTCTCTCTGCCTTTTTAATAAAAATAAAGAAAAAGGCAAGGGTGGGCATTGAGCCTCTGCTTGGGATATCCACATCCCGTATTGGAGTACCTGCCCCCCAAGAATGTTTTTTAAAAAATAATCTCCAACCTATGAGAAACTAGCCCCTGCTTACCTAAAGCCTACCTTTCCAGGCCAAGCCAGTGAGCGACTATTGTGTAATAAACCAAAATTTACTGGGGCCGGCGCTGTGGCATAGCAGGTAAAGCTGCTGTTTGCAGTGCAGGCATCCCATATGGGTGCCAATTCAAGTCCTGGCTGCTCCACTTCCTATCCAGGTCTCTGCTCTGCCCTGGGAAAGCAGTGGAAGATGGCCCAAGCCCTTGGGCTCCTGCACCCATGTGGGAGACCCAGAGGAAGCTCCTGGCTCCTGGCTTCAGATTGGATCAGCCCAATTGATGTGGCCGTTTTGGGAGTGAACCAGAGGATTAAAGACTCTCTCTCTGTCTCTGTGTAACTTTGCCTTTCAAATAAATAACATAAATATATTTAAAAAAAAAATTTACTGTCACGGTTCCGGCGCTGCAGCGCAATGGGTTAACGCCCTGGCCTGAAGCGCCGTATGCGCACCAGTTCTAATCCCGGCTGCTCCTTTTCCAATCCAGCTCTCTGCTATGGCCTGGGAAATCAGTAGAAGATGGCCCAAGTCCTTGGGATCCTGCACTCACATGGGAGACCCGGAAGAATCTCCTGGCTTCTGGCTTCGGACTGGCGCAGCTCCGGCCATTGCGGCCATCTGGGGAGTGAACCATCGGATGGAAGACCGACCTCTCTCTGCCTCTCCTCTCTCTGTGTAACTCTGACTTTCAAATAAATAAATAAATTTTTCAAAAAAAATTTGTACTGTCATGGCACACACAACCTGTGACCAGAATATGATTGCCTTGCAACATTTCCCAAGACTTATGAAAGTCATTGAGCTTTTGTCTCTTGGGCTTAGGTCACTCATATTCTGCCCTGAATAAACCTTTTTACAGAGATGTTGATATCTTAACAGGCATTTTGCTTGTTTGTTTGTCTGTTTTCATCTGTAAGACAGCTTTGTTTCACTTTCTTTGGAAATTACCCTTTAATTATCTCTGTTTCTGCAAAGAAGCACTTCTCATCCTAAGCTGAGGGTAAACACTTATTTAACAAAAGGTTTTGATACAGGTCTATTTTATCTTTCAACTCTCTGGTAATCACATCTCAAGAAATTGGGCTTTCAAACGTTCAATATGGATAGTAGTGAAAGCTTACATTTCCTGAGTAATTTACTTTTCAGGCACCATTTTTAGTACTTTATTTGCATTATCCCTATGAGATAAGTACTGAGAACCAAAACCATACCCTGCTGTCTACAATAAAAAGAGGATGCTATTCACCATCTTCATTAACATTACCTTCTTTCCCTGGACTGTTTTCCCCAAGCAAATGGTTTGATTGCACATTACAGGAATCTTTCAAAAGGCCCATCAACTTTCAATGGAAAGCATCAATAGACAGTTTGTATGCTAAGATTCTTTGAATCCTATAAAAAGGAAAGAAAGACTGGTAGCTACTACAACATGGATGGACCATGAAGACATTATGCTAAGGGAAAGAAGCCAGTCATAGAAGAGTGCATATTATATCATTCCATTTCCATGGGTTCAGTAGGCAAACAGAACAGACAGATCTTTTACCCTCCCATTCTCCTTTTCTCTTAACAGACAAATTCATAGAAACAGAAAGTAGATTGGTGGCTGCCTAGCAGCAATGATGGTGGAATGGTTGGGTACAGATTTTCTTTTGGAATAATGAAAATATCCTAACATAGAATAATGGTTATACAACGTTGCAGATATAATGAAAAATACATTGAATTAGATACTTAAATGTGTGAGTTATATAGTATATGAATTATATTCAGTAAAGTAGTTCTTCGTTAAGTCCCTCTTTGTAGCCAGAATTTAGAAGGGTGTCATTTTTGTGATTTTCAAAATTGTGTGTGTGTGCTGGGGGAAATCCTGGAGTTATATGAAGGTCTTTTCAAGTGAATATAAAAATCAGAAATTGGGGCCGGCGCTGTGGCGCAGCAGTAAAGCTGCCGTCTGCAATGCCAGCATCCCAAATGGGTGCTGGTTCGAGTTCCGGCTGCTCCACCTCTGATCCAGCTCTCTGCTATGGCCTGGGAAATGCAGTAGAAGATGGCCTAAGTCCTTAGACCCCTGCACCCCGCATGGGAGATCCGGAAGAAGGTCCTGGCTCTTGGCTTCGGATTGGTTGTGGCCATCTGGGGAGTGAGCCAGCAGATGAAAGACCTCTCTCTCTCTCTGCCTCTCCTTCTCTCTCTGTGTAACTCTGACTTTCAAATAAATAAATAAATCTTTAAAAGAAAAAAAAAAAGAGAGAGAGAGAGTGCCTAAAACACTACTCAGAATTGAACAAAATTCTTTGAATTTTCTCTTGGAATGAGGAAAAATATAAATATAGGAACCTAATTCACTAGTTTATTGGTTAATGACATTTACTTATCTTCTTGAAACTTGTGAGGTATTGATGTGTGTGTGCGTGTTTGATATGAATTATTATTACATAGATTTGGACATATGTTACCCACTATGCCACAGTGCCAGCCCCATAAATAAATCTTTAAAAAAAGAATTTAACAATTAACTGAGTATAAGGCATATGTAGCAAAACTCATTTTTGTGAGAATGGTCAACTTTCATTTTTCTATTTTTAAAAAAATAGTGGTGTTATGTGGCTGCAGTGAAGGGGGAATGGGCAAAATTTTATGTTATATGTATTTCACCACAGTGAAAAACAAGCAAAAAATTCTTCCTTAGACATTACCAGTCTAATCTGTTCATAGAATGAAGGCAAATTTATGGCTGACAGCAAACTGTTCGTAAGAAGCCTGCAAAGCATTTAGGAGAAACACCTGCTGAGATGTGTCTGAGGAGTGTCTGGACAGACCCATTAGTCTTCTCTACCGGGTCCATTTGACTGTGGATGACGTGCTCCTAGGGTCTGGTTCATCTTAGCCGTCTGGAACAGCCTTCAGCAATCTCTGTTCTTTATTTACACATTCTTATTTTTTTTTCTAGATATGTCCTTAAAATTAATCTGCACTCTTCTTCCGAGTAGCCTCTTTTCAGAAAATTCCCTCCCTGTCTTTGAAGATGCCTGTAAACAATCATCTTGTTAAGAAGGTGATCTGCAACCTGTGAGAAATTCACTCCCACTGACCTTTTCAGGCCAAGAGAATCTATGATCACTGTGTAATGATACATGAAAATTCAGTGTCTGGAATACAGGAATTCTGAGGAGACTTTGACCACTTTAGAACACTTAAGACTTATTAAGAGTAGGTGGTGTGTTTCAGCAGGTTAAGCTGCTGCCTGGGATGCCCATATCCCATACCGGAGTGCTGGTTCAAGTTCCTGCTGCTCTGCTTTCTATCCAGCTGCCTGCTAATGAACCTGGGAGGCAGCAGATGATGGCCCAAGTACTTGAGTCCCTGCCGCCCAGATCGGAGGGTCCAGACAGAGAGTTCCTTGCTCTTGCCTTTTGATGGTCTTACATTTAGGTGTTCCATGCATTTGAAGAGTGAACCAGCAGATGCAAGATCTTTTTTAAAAAAAAGATTGATTGATTTGAAAGGCAAAGTTACAGAGAGGCGGGGTGGGGGGTGGTTTTCCAACTGCTGGTTCACTCCCCCAGTGGCACAATGGGCAGAGTTGGGCTGATCTGGAGCCAGAAGCCAGGACCTTCTTCTGGGTCTCCCACATGGGCACAGGGGCCCAAGGACTTGAGCCATCTCCTACAGGTTTCCATACCAGCCCCTACATACGTTTTTTTTTTTTTTTTTTTAAAGACTCATTAGAACTTGTTAGGCTTGTATCTCCCAGGTCTAGGTCACTCTTGCTCAACCTTGATTAGGTCTTTTTTTTTAATTTTTTAAATTTTTTATTTTTTTTATTTTTGACAGGCAGAGTGGACAGTGAGAGAGAGACAAAGAGAAAGGTCTTCCTTTTGCCGTTGGTTCACCCTCCAATGGCCGCCGCGGCCAGCGCGCTGTGGCCAGCACATCGCGCTGATCCAATGGCAGGAGCCAGGTACTTATCCTGGTCTCCCATGGGGTGCAGGGCCCAAGTACTTGGGCCATCCTCCACTGCACTCCCAGGCCACAGCAGAGAGCTGGCCTGGAAGAGGGGCAACCGGGACAGAATCCGGCGCCCCGACCGGGACTAGAACCCGGTATGCCGGCACCGCAAGGCGGAGGATTAGCCTAGTGAGCCATGGCGCTGGCCCTTAAATAATCCTTTTTTAAGAGCCTTTTTATTTCCTAGGCTCAGAGACTCAAGGAGGAGTTATCTTCTGGGCCTCCTTTCTTTGGTGAATGGCTTCCAGCTTTATTACTGAATTGTTTTTGTTTTTCTTGTTCATAAATTTCAAGAATTGTTTTCAGATGCTTAAGTTGCACATCTAAGAGATCTCTCCTCTTCATCCTTTAATTGGCAAAGATTAAACTTGGAGAAAGCTTGCTCTGCACTACCTTTTTTTTTTTTTTAAGATTTATTTATTTATTTGAAAGGCAGAGTTACAGAGAAGCAGGAGCAGAGAGAGAGAGATCTTCCACCCACTGGTTCACTCCCCAAATGGCTGCAACAGCCAGGGCTGTGTTGATCTGAAGCCAGGAGCCAGGAGCTTCTTCCAGGTCTCCCATGTGGGTACAGGGGTCCAAGGACCTGGGCCATCTTCTACTGCTTCCCCAGGCCAGAGCGGAGAGCAGGACTGGAAGTAGAGCAGCCAGGACTCAAACCAACGCCCATATGGGATGCCGGCACTGCAGGAGGAGGCTTTACCCACTGTGACAACAGTGCCGGCCTCTGTATTATCTCTGCTAGGAAAAATGAGAGATGAGCTCATCATCCCTGATGAGATGGGGCAGCAGCTCCTCTCAGCCGAAAGGCATCACTGGGTGGCAGGGGACCCTGTGGAAGTACTGAGGAGGTGACCCCCCTATGACATGCAGCAGCTTTACAGTGAACTCCAACCAGATTTTCAAAACAGGCTCATCCAGGAGGTACATAAAAGGGCTGATCACCAGCCTTGTGGAGTCCTCCCAGAAACTTTAGGGTCAGAGGAGAGAAAGCCAAAACACATAAGACAGGTAAAAAAAAATTGCCCAAAGCAGCACATTCTGATCCACTGCACCTGCTGTGAGTTCAGGAGAGTACAGCCACTCTCTTTCTCCAAAAACAGGCAATAAAATTCAAAAACAGAATGAGAAGAAAATCAAGCTCCTTCTGGCATACCAGCTGGCTTCATGTTTACTGACTGTGGTGCCTTTACTTGCAAGTATTTGAGTAAAAGGGAATGTTTTACAGAAGATGATGTAAGTCTTAGATTTACAACATGAGGAACATTCGATACTCCAAAGAAGTTTTCCTAGGTCAAATAGAAAGACTAGGATCTTGAACAAAAGATAAAGAATGAGAATGTTAGTTTGAGTGGTATCTTGAAGCATCAAAAAGAGGGAATGAGGAGAGGGGGTTGTGGGATAGTGGGTAAAGCTGCCACTGCGACTCTCTCATATCAGAATGCCTGTTTTGGTTCTGGCTACCGCACTGCTGATGCAGCTTCCTGCTAATGTGCCTGGGAAGGAAGCAAAGGATGGCCTAAATACCTGGGTCCCTGCTACACCTGTGGGACACATGGATGGCGTTCCTGGCTTCTGGCTTCAGCCTGGCCCAGCCCTTGCTGTTGTGGGCATTTGGGGAGTGAATTAGTAGATGGAAGATTTCTCTCTGCATGTGTCTTTCCTCTCTCATTCTGCCTTTCAAATAAATAAATAAATAAATAAGCAAGCCAGCCTTCTGAAAATAGGTAGGGGTGGAAATTTGACACAGTGGTTAAGATTCCATTCCGATTGGGGCCGGTCCTGTGGCTCACTTACTTAATCCTCCGCCTGCGGCGCCGGCATCCCATATGGGTGCCGGGTTCTAGTCCCACTTGCCCCTCTTCCAGTCCAGCTCTGTGATGTGGCCTGGGAGGGTAGTGGAGGATGGCCCAGGTCCTTGGGCCCCTGCACCCATGTGGGAGAGCAGGAGGAAGCACCTGGCTCCTGGCTTCAGATCGGTGCAGTGCCGGTTGTAGCGGCCATTTGGGGAGTGAACCAACGGAAGGAAGACCTTTCTCTCTATCTCTCTCTCTCACTGGCTATACTCTACCTGTCAAATAAATAAGTAGAAAAAAATCATTAAAAAAAAAAAGATTCCATTCCCAGATTCCATATCAAAGTGCCTCGCTCAAATTCCAGCTCCTCAGCTTTGGGTTCCTGATTCCAGGGTGCCTGCTAATATGGCCTGGGAGGGGGGGGGTGGTGATGGCTAAAGTAATTGGGCTCCTGCCACGCACATGGGAGACCTACACTGAGTTCCTGGCTCCTGGCTTCAGGGTAGGCCAGCTCCAGCAATTGAAGGTATTTGGGTGTGAACCAGTGGATGAGAGCTTTCTCTTTCTCAGGACCTTCCGATTTTAAGACTGATACAATGCCCACTGCACCAAAAGGGCTAGAGCTCTCTCTTTCTATGTCTCTCTGCCTCTCAAATAACTTTTTAAAAGATTTATTTATTTATTTATTTGATAGGCAGAGTTACAGAGAGGGAGAGGCAGAGAGAGAGAGAGAGAGAGAGAGGTCTTCCATCCACTGGTTTGCTCCCCAAATGACCACAATGGCCAGAGCTGCACTGATCAGAAGCCAGGAGCCAGGAGCTTCCTCTGAGTCTCCCCCACGTGAGTGCAGGGGCCCAAGGACTTGGGCCATCTTCTACTGCTTTCCCAGGACATAGCAGAGAGCTGGATCAGAAATGGAGCAGCCAAGACTTGAACAAACAACCATATGGGATGCCGGCACTGCAGGTGGCGGCTTTACCTGCTATGCCACAGCGCCAGCCCCGAACAATTTTTAAAAGATAATAATAAAAAAAAAACTTTACTTCTCAAGATAAGATTCATTAAGTTCAAGATATTTTTGTCAGCCATGATACCAGCTATTTAGTCTATCGCTAAAGAACTGAGGGTCCTTCAGAATCAGCCCTGAAGGTATTCTGGTCTGGCTGAAAAGTCCACGAGAGCATTTCAGGCATGCAAAGACAAAACACTGTGGCAAAAAACGTTCTACATGAAGGACCTCAGTGGGTGAGACCCCAGGGGAAAGAAGATGTCATCAAAGAAGGATGTACTTTTCTCTGAAGGGAGGAGAGAGCTTCCACTTTGCTTATGGCTTTGTCTAAATACTGACAGAGTTTGTAGATTCAAAAGGCTTCCATAGCCTAGGCAGCTCACATCAAGGGCCTCGGGTGGTCACTGAAGTCATACATACGAGTGTTAATTGGAGTCACTGTGCACCAACTTCCCATGCAGGACCTCTGTCCTCAATGAGTTGTATTATGAGAGTTAACTGTAAAACTTGTTCTCACATAGTTTGTGTGTGTGCGTGCATGTGCACACACATTGTTGAAATCTTTACTTAGTATATAGAGTTGGTCTTCTGTGTATAAAGTTAATGGAAAATGAATCTTAATGGAGAATGGGACTGGGAGTGGGTGAGGGAGGAGGAGGAGGGGTGGAAGTGTGTCTGGAGGATGGGTATGGTGGGAAGAATCACTATATTCCTAAAGTTGTACTTATGAAATTTGTATTCCTTAAATAAAAGGCTTCTTTGGGAAAAAAACCTGATGGTCCTGAGAATTTCACCATGCCATTACATTTGTTACTGAAAAAAAAAATAGTGCCATTTAGTCTTTTTTTTTTTTAAGAGTAGGAACCAAAAAGTAGTAAGACTACAAATCAGAATTATAAGGTGGATGTGGAATGACCTTTAATCAAAACTCTTGCAAAATTGCCATGTTTGATGACTTCTCTGGGGAAGTTTTCCAGGGCATTTTTCTGGTATTGCTTTGGCTAACTTTCTGAAAATACTTTACTAATAAGCGTATGTTTTCATTCTTTGGCCCTCCAGAAAGTAAGCAAGCAAAATGCCAGAGCATCCAAAAAAAAATTGATGTGATCTTCACTTTTTTCTTTTTTAGAATTAATTTAT
The DNA here is from genome assembly GCF_964237555.1 of Oryctolagus cuniculus. Classification (NCBI taxonomy): domain Eukaryota; kingdom Metazoa; phylum Chordata; class Mammalia; order Lagomorpha; family Leporidae; genus Oryctolagus; species Oryctolagus cuniculus. The sequence continues at coordinate 118,763,359 of NC_091432.1, forward strand.
TTGAAAGACAGAGTTAAAGAGAGGAAGGGAGATAGAGATAGAGATAGAGATAGAGATAGAGATAGAGATATAAAGAGATAGAGAGAGAGAGATCTTCCATCTGCTAGTTCACTCCCCAGATGACTGCAACAGCCAGGGCTGGGCCAGGCCAAAGCCAGGAGTCAGGAGCTTCTTCTGGATCTCTCACATGGGTGTCAGGGAAGCAAGCAATTGGGCCATCTTCTGCTGCCTTCCAGGCCATCAGTAGGAAGTTGGGTTGGAAACAGAGCAGCTGGGACATGAACCGGTGCCCATATGGGTTGCTAGTGCTGCAGACAGTGGTTTTACCTGCTATGCCACAACACTAGCCCCACCTTTGCTCTTTTTTAAAAAAATTATTTTTTATTTGAAATAAAGTGGCAGATATAGAGAGACAGAGATCAATCTTCCATCCGCTGGCTCATTCCCCAAATGCCTAAAATGGCCAGGGCTGAGCCAGGAACTCTTCTGGGGTCTCCCTTGTGGGTAGCAGGAGTCCAAGCATTTGGGCCATCATCTGCTGACTTCACAGGTACATTAGCAGGAAGTCAGATAGGAAGCAGAGGAGCTGGGACTCAACCAGCACTCCCTTATGGGTTGAAGGGTCCCTAGTGGTGGCTTAACCTGCTGTCCCACAGTACCCACCCCTCACTCAGGTCTTTTAATCCTCAACATAGCATATTGATAGTCTCAGTTACACGTCAACCAGGAGCCATTGCTTTGTGCTTTCTCTTCAGTGTCACATTGGTAAGGCCGTGTTTCATCTCCTGTTCCGATTTTTTCATGAAATGCTTTGGGATCTTGATCCCACTCATTTAAAATGTCCATTGAAAGCTCTGCTGTAGTCTACAGCTTACTTGGGCACAACAGGTTTGGCACCCACTGAGCAGAAATGTTCTCAACTTTAATATTTCAGTCGAAATTGTATAAGCTGAACTAACTGAAATGGCTGTGATGTTGTCTGTAACTCTGCCTTTCAAATAAATAAATTTTTTTTTAAAGGGAGCACTGCCGTTAAGCTGCTGCCTACAACTCTGGCATTTTGTATGGGCAGGGGTTCCAGTCCTAGCTGCTCCACTTCTGATCCAGCTCTTTGCTGTGGTGACTGGGAACGCTGGTGTAACCCAGAGTTACAGGCTCTGGGCATCCATCTGGCCCAGCCCTAATCATTGCTGACATTTGGGAAGTGAAGCAGTAGATAGAAGATCTTTCTCTTTCTCTGTCTGTCTCTCTCTGTCTTTCTGTAACTCTGCCTTTCAAATAAATAAACCTTTTTAAGGGGGGGGCAGTATTGAGGATTCTGTACAGATCTTGTTAAAATAGTTCTTTTGTTAAAGATTTATTTATTTATTTGAAAGGCAGAGGCAGAGAGAGAGAGAGAGAGAGAGAGAGAGATCTTCCATCCATTGGTGCACTAGAGAGAGGTTTTCCAACCACTGGTTCACTCCCTGAGATGGCCCCAACGGCTGGAGCTGCGCCAATCAAAAGCCAGGAGCCAGGAGCTTCTTCCAGGTCTCCCACGCAGGTGCAGGAGCCCAAGGACTTGGGCCATCCTCTACTGCTTTCCCAGATCATAGCAGAGAGCTGGATCAGGAGTGGAGCAGCCAGGACTCGAACCAGCGCTCATATGGGATGCCAGCATTGCAGGTGGCGGCTTTACCCGCTGTGCCACAGCTCCGGCCCCAGTTTTTATGTTCTTTAAGCCTCTCCACATAATTTACACTTCTACAATTGCCTCTGTTCTTAATCTAATCTTGTAAAGCACCGGTGTTTGCCACATCTTTGGCTCTTGAGGATTCCCACGTTGCATAAAACCATATTAGGCAAATTTGCATGCTTTTCTCACGTTAAATTCTTTTTTTCTTTTTCTTTTTTTTTTAGATTTATTTTATTTATTTGAAAGACAGAGTTACAGAGAGACGTAGAGACAGAGAGAGAGGTCTTCCATCCAGCGGTTCACTCCCCAGATGACCGCAATGGCTAGAACTGCGCTGATCAGAAGCCAGGAGCTTCTTCCAGGTCTTCCATGTGGCAGCAGGGGCCCAGTGACTTGGCCCATCTTCCACTGCCTTCCCAGGCCATAGCACAGAGCTGGATCGGAAGAGGAGCAGCTGGGACTAGAACCAGTGCCATATGGATGCTGGCGCCTCAGGCCCGGGCTTTAGCCAGCTGTGCCACAGCAGCAGCCCCTCAATTTAATTCTTAGTCCTGAACTTAAGCCCCTCTACAGTGTATTGTTTTAGAAAGCTTTTACTTAATAAATAAAAACTTCATATGTGCAACTTTTGGAATATAGCAGTTCTTCCCCCCATACCAGCCCTCTCACCCCCAAACCATCCCACCTCTTACTCTCTCTCCCATCCTATTCTTAAGATTCATTTTTAATTATCAACATAGAAGCCTGGTCCTACAGTCCCACTATCTTCCAACTTTCCTCCCTTTAAGGTGTCTTTGCATTTAGGATTGCAAATTAACTTTTTTTTTTTTTGACAGGCAGAGTTAGATAGTGAGAGAGAGACAGGGAGAAAGGTCTTCCTTTTTCCGTTGGTTCACCCCCCAAATGGCCTCTACACTGTGCCTATCCGAAGCCAGGAGCTAGGTGCTTCTCCTGGTCTCCCATGCGGGTACAAGGCCCAAGCACTTGGGCCATCCTCCACTGCCTTTCCGGGCCACAGCAGAGAGCTGGACTGGAAGAGGAGCAACCGGGACAAGAACCTGGAGTACTGGCACAGCAGGCGGAGGATTAGCCTAGTGAGCCATGGCACCGGCCGCAAATTAACTTCTTATAAAATTACCTCATTGACTTGATAGGGTGGTACAGCTGGGCCTACAGGGTCCCTGATCAAAAACTCAGGGATCATTACCTCTTTACAGAAAGCACCCATAGGGTTGATGGAATGGAGATGAAAACAGTAATCCTCTTGGGGCCAGCACTGTGGCGGAGCGGGTAAAGCTGCCATCTGTATTGCTGGCAACACATGTGGGCACTGGTTCGAGTCCCGGCAGCTTCACTTCTGCTCCAGCTCTCTCTATGGCCTGGGAAAGCAGTAGAAGATGGTCCAAGTCCTTGGGCGAGACCTGGAAGAAGCTCCTGGCTCCTGGCTTCGGACTGGCGCAGCTTCAGCCGTTGGGGCCATCTGGGGAGTGAACCAGTGGATGGAAGACCTCTCTCTCTGTCTCTACGTCTTTCTGTAACTCCGCCTTTCTAATAAATAAATAAATCTTTTTTTAAAAAAAGCGGTAACTCTGCATGTTGTTTGTATCTCAGCTCTCAAGGTGCCATACTACGCACATACTGGATGGTGATTTGCCCTTTTGTGAATCATTTTGTGTTAATCTTGATTTAAACCAGTCACTGCTCTGTAACCTTCAATCACAGAAAATCTCCAACCAGACATGCCAAGGTGATCTCTGTATGAGTATTTTATTGTGCTCCTGTTAACAGACTCCGTAGGATTTTATAAAGACAAACGTCACTGGGCAGGTAAACGGTGACCACAAAGCACAGGATTGAGAACTGGATCCCAGGACAGGTGGCGGGAGCGTTTCGTGCCGCCGCCAGGTGGAGCCAGGAGCCCCAGTGCCCGGCAGCGCGGCTTGGCGACAGCGGGCCCGAACCGACTACATTTCCCAGGCTCCCTCGCTGCACACGGCCCGCCCCCTCGCCGCCGGGCCGCGCCCCTTCGTGCCCGCCCACTTCCCAGCCGCCCCGTGCGGCCGGGCATGCCCAGTGCGGGCTCAGTGGCCCCGGCCCTGGGAGCTCCCCGGCGGAGCGGACGCCGGGCGCGGAGGAGCCGAGCGGCCGGCGGCGGGCGAGGGACCGGGCCGAGCCGCGGCGGCCGGGGTGCGGGGTAGGTGCCGGTTCTTCGGCGCGGGCCTGAGAGGCCCGTGCAGCCCATTCTAGGAGGCCGGGGCCGTGAGGGCAGGCCCGGCTCCGACGCGGGTGCGGGAGGGGAGCCCGGCGGGCAGGAGCTGGCGGCAGCGGGCAGAGTCGGGGCGCAGGATCCAGCGCAGGTGAGACGCGGCCGCAGGTGCTGCGCGGGCGGCTTGAGCCGTCGGTGCGGCTGGAGGTGAGCGTGGTCCGCACCTCATGGACGACTGTGGCTGGGGCGGGAGACCGGCTTTCCGCCGAATTGCCTCGGAGCTGCGGCCGGGAGGAGGCGGGTGGCCGGTGGCGCCCCGGGAGGAGCGAGCACGTTTCCCTCCTGTGTACCTGGGCTGGGGTATGCCAGGTTCCTGCTTTCCGGGACTCGGGTTCAGTGGCTTGAAGATGAGGGTGCATTGCTGTGCCCCGGTAGATGCTTGACATGTTCTAATGACTGTCAGGAATGTAGTGGCCCGCTCTCGTTCAAGGTTTCCCAGAGGTGGTTTGTCGGTGGAGTGCTCGAGTTAAACAGAAATCGTCACAGCAAAGCTCAAGTAGAAAGTCCCGACGGAGCTTTCCAACACCAGTTCGCTTGCTGTAACTTTTTATAAATCCTAATTATTTCATCCGAAAGGCAGGCAGAGACGCATCTTCTTTCTGTCCTTTGGTTTACTCCCCAAATGCTGGCGACAGCCAGGGCTGGGCCAGCCTAAAGCCAGGAGCTAGGAATTCAATCTGAGACTCTGGCATGGGTGGCCCTGGCCCCCATTACTTGAGGCCAGGACTCCAGGATGAACATAAGCAGTAAGCTGGAACCGGAAGCAGAGCCAGAACTCAACCCCAGGGCACGCCGACATGGGATGCAGGTGTCCCCAGTGGCGTCCTGACTGTTGTGGCAAACTTTAGGCCCAGTCGTTCTAACTGTGAGCGAGTCATTTAACCTCCAAGACTTGTATCCTCCACCTGTGAAAGTGCCGTGAGCCAGAGGCATCTTAGTCCCAACCAGCTCAGCTGTAAGATTCCCTGTGTCATTGGGACTGTGAGGGTCTCAAGTGGTGACAGGCTGTTTTTCTTCATAGTCCAGCTGTTTGTCAGATGTATTCCTCATACATCCCTGGAGGCGGGAAGTTAGGATCTCAGCCTAAAGTTGAAGTGACTGATTATCCTTCAAAGGCCACTGCTGGTTAGTGGCAAGAGCCAGGTATTAACTGGCCAAGGTTCAAACAAAGCAAATGAATCAGACTGGGGCAGACAGAAACTAGGACTAGGTTCAGCTTCGCCTCAGTGCCCTGAGAGAAATCCTGCCTGATTAATAGGCTTTCTTGTTACTGTTATTGTTATTGTTATTGTTATTGTATTTATTTGAAAGAGTTACAGAGAGATGTAGAGCCAGAAAGATAGAGAAGTCTTCCATCTGCTGGTTCATGCCTCAAATGGTTGCAATGGCCAGAGCTGAGCTGATCTGAAGCCAGGAGTTTTTTCCGGGTCTCCCACATGGGTGCAGGGACCCAAGCACTTGGGCCATCTTCTACTGCTATGTCAGGCCATTAGCAGAGAGCTGGATCGGAAGAGGAGCAGCCAGGACTTGAACCTGCACCCATGTGCAGTGCCTGCACTGCAGGTCAGGGCTTTACCCTGCTATGCCACAGCGCTGGCCCCCTAATGGACTTTCTTATACCTCAGACCAGCTTGTTCTTCAGTGGGATTATGTTGTACAGATTCTAAGTCTAAGTTTTTATTTTCATTCTTTTCCATGTTATAGTTTTTTAGTACTCTTAATTTTATTAAAAATGATTTTTAAAATTAAAATTAATTTGAAAGAGTTAGGAGTAAAGTTTGTTTTTTTTTTTTTTTTTTTTTTTTGATAAGCAGAGTTACAGAAAGAAAGAGACTGAGCGAGCTCTTCCATCTACTGGTTCCCTCCCCAAATGATCTCAGTGTTCAGGGCTGGGCCAGGCTGAAGCCAGGAACCAGAAGCTTCTTCTGGGTCTCCCACACGGGTGCAGGGCCCCAAGCACTTGGGCCATCCTCCACTGCTTTCCCAGGCACATTAACAGGCAGCTGGATCAGAAGTGGAGCAGCCAGGGCATGAACCAGCACCCAAATGGGATGCTAGCATTGTGGGAGGTGGCTTTACCCGCTGCACCACAATGCCAGCCCCCCAACCCCAAGTACTCTTAATTTATAAGTGAGCCTGTGACTGGTTACGAGGAAGGATCCACAGTTATTTTTACAAAGTAGTGTCTTGCCCATCAGCATTGAGCTTTACTGTTCCCCTGGCATGTGCTTGCATGACTGGAACTCGGAAGTGTTTGTTTTGTGGAGGGAGGAGCCGGGGTACTTCTTATCCTAGATTCTTTACCTGAACTGAGAGCATCTGTTAGGATTTGACCTAAGGAGCAGAAGATGCCAAGGGTGTTGTGCAAGTAGCTTTCCTGCTACTGCAGTCCCTGCTCTTCCAGTTCTGAGTGACCTCGGTCTAGCTGCATCAGTGAGTGCAGTTGGTGAAATGGTTAAAGGTCAGGGAAAGTGTGTTTATGCTTTGAAACTTATACAAGCTGATGTGTGTGACATTCTGTTATTAATGTCATGCCTCTTAATACCTCTTAAATTGAGAATACTGTATTTACTGGTTTAGTGGGAATTGAAAACTATAGAATCACAAATCCTTCTTTTACAATGTTTTTAACTTTATTTTTTTATTTATTTTTTCAGGTAGAGTTATAGACAGTGAGAGAGACAGACAGAGAGAAAGGTCTTCCTTCCATTGGTTCACTCCCCAAATGGCTGCTACAGCCAGCGCTGCACCGGTTTGAAGCCAGAAACCAGGTGCTTCCTCCCCGTCTCCCATGTGGATGCAGGGGCCCAAGCACTTGGGCCATCCTCCACTGTCTTCCCGGGCCACAGCAGAGAGCTGGATCAGAGGTGGAGCAGCTGGGACAGAACCAGCACCCCAACCAGGACTAGAACCCGGGGTACTGGTGCCGCAGGTGGAGGATTAGCCTAGTGAGCCACGGCACCAGCCGGCCCTATTTATTTTTAAATATAACTTTTTAAAAAAGACTCATTTATTTACTTGAAAGCCAGAGTTACAGAGAGAGGAGAGGCAGAGAGAGAGAGAGAATCTTCCACCTACTGGTTCACTCTCCAAATGATCACAATAGCCAGGGCTGGGCCAGACCGAAGCCAGGGGCTTTATCCCACAGGGTGGGGCTCCCACCTGGGTGCAGGGGCCATGGACTTGAGCCGTCTTCTGCTCTTTCGCAGGTGCAGTAGCTGGGGCTGGATGGTAAGTGGAGCATCTGTGCTGCTATCTTAGATGCACACAGCTTAACATGCTATGCCACAATGCTGGCCCCAGTTTTATTAATTTATTAATTTGAAGGAGTTATGTCTAGAGCGAGATCTGCCATTTGCTGGTTCACTCCTCAGGTGGTTGCAATGGCAGGGGCTGTGCCAGGCTGAAGCCAGGAGCCAGGAATTTTCTTGTGGGTCTTCCAAGTGGATGCACAGACCATCTTCCACTGCTTTTCCCAGGCCATTATCAGGGACTGGAAGTGGAACAGCCGAGATTCGAACGTTTGCCCTTATGGGATGCTGGCATTGCAGGCGGCAGCTTTACCCACTATGCCATAACCCTGGCCCCTTAATTTTACTTTTTATAATTTTTATTTATTTGAAAGGGAGAGGGAGAGATCTCCGGTCCACTGGTGTACTCCATGAATGCCCACAACAGCTGGGGCTGTGTAGGCCAGGTGGAACCCAAGTGGCTTGTACTCATCCTCATCTCCCACATGGATGGCCAGGATCTTTGTGCTTGAGCCATCACCTGCTGCCCCAGGGTGTGCATTAGCAGGAAGCTGGGTAGGAAACAAAGGAACCAGAACTTGTACTAGGCACTCTGCTGTGGGATGTGGGTGTCCCAAGCAGCCTCTTAACTGCTGCTCCAAATGCTGCCTCTTGACCTAGTTTGAAATCTGTTTCTTGCATACTTGTTAAAAATTATACATATGTATATATTTAAAATTAGAAAACAGGAAGACCTGTTTAGAGGTCTTGGTTGGTGATTTTATGTCACACCTTAAACTTCCCTGTGTGCTGGAGGGCTCTGTGTTGGACTGAAGTGCCTATTTAGGAAATTTTGTAAGAACTTCTGTCTTGGGCTTGCATTTTCATTCAAGCATTGGAGTGTATACAGCAAGCACAAAAATTGCTTCAGAAGAAACTTTGATGTCATCAAGCTTTTCATCTCTAAAAGTGCTTAGAAAGTGTAGCAGAGAGGCTGGTGCTCTGGGATTGCAGGTAAAGCTGCCACCCTGCAGTGCCGACATTCCAAATGGGCACCCACTGGAGTCCCAGCTGCTCCACCTCCGACCCAGCTCTCTGTTACGGCCTGGGAGAGCAGCAGAGGATGACACAAGTCCTTGGGCCCCTGCACCCATGTAGGAGACCTGGAGGAAGCCCCTTGCTCCTGGCTTTGGATTTGCCCAGCTCTGGCCGTTGCGGCCATTTGGGGAATGAACCGGCAAATGGAAGATATTTTCTCTCTCTCTATCTCTCTTTCTCCACCTGTTTTTCTCTCTCTAACTTTGCCTTTCAAATGAATACATAAATCTTTAAAAAAAACTATAGCAGAGATTGTTAGGTGTATGGAGGTACAAAGGAGACTATTGGTCTGAGAGCGTATTTTCCCCATGCAAAAGTGAAAGAGAAGTTAGTGATTAACAGAAAATATGGATTTTAGGTTTCAGTGGTTCCAGGGACACCTGAGTTCACTGCTAGTGCTGGAGTGTGCTGCTGTTCTGTTAGAACACAGTATGTGGGCTCATCACGTAGAAATGGGCGTGCAGTAACTGCTTTGAGATAAGTGTTTTTTCTCATGTGTTCTCTATTTTCCAGGCCCTTCATGATGAGAGATTTGGGGGCATTTCTCTCTCCTCTGTGTAGTCGATAGATTGGGTAGTGAAGAGATGGCCGACAGTGTCAAAACCTTTCTCCAGGACCTTGCCAGGGTGAGTACCTCTTGTTCATCTCTTGACCATGTTTTTCACTAGGTAATGCTTTAGGTGTTTTTGGAATTTTTTAAAAGACCTTTTTATTTGAAAGGCAGAGGGACAGAGAGGTTTCTTCCATCACCAGTCGTGGCTGGCAAGGCTAGGAGTCAGGACCCCATCTTGGACTCCCGTTTGAGTGGCAGGGACCCAAGTTCTGGGCCATCTTCCCCTGCTTTTCCAGACACATTAGCAGGAATGCTGAATTGAAAGCAGAGCAGGGTCCGGCGCTGTGGCGAAGTGGGTAAAGCTGCTGCCTGCAGTGCTGGCATCCTATATGGGTGCCGGTTCAACTCCCGGCTGCTCCACTTCTGATCCAGCTCTCTGCTATGGCCTAGGAAAGCAGTAGAAGATGGCCCAAGTCCTTGGGCCCCTGCACCTGCGTGGGAGATCCAGACGAAGCTCCTGGCTCCTGGCTTTTGATCGGCGCAGCTCCGGCCATTGTGGCCAATTGGGGAGTGAACCAGCAGATGAAGGAGACCCCTCCTCCCCACCCCTCGCCTCTCCTCCTCTGACTGTGTAACTCTGGCTTTTAAATAAATAAATAATTCTTTAAAAAAATTTCAGAAAGGAAAGAAAGCAGAGCAGCCAGGACTTGAATAGGTACTCAGTGCTACAACACAACATTGGCTCCTCTTAGGGAGTTTTTATCATTTCTGTTGGATCCTTCACAAGTAGGTTTTCATTCTAGTCTGCACTACTCAAGCAATAGGTATTTGCATTTTTCAAAAAAAGATTTTTTTTTTTCTGACAGGCAGAGTTAGAGACAGAAAGGTCTTCCTTTTCTGTTGGTTCACCCCCCAGATGGCCATTATGGCCGGCGCGCTGCACTTATCCAAAGCCAGGAGCCAGGTACTTCCTTCTGGTCTCCAATGCGGGTGCAGGGCCCAAGCACTTGGGCCATCCTCCACTGCACTCCTGGGCCACAGCAGAAAGCTGGATTGGAAGAGGAGCAACTGGGACAGAATCTGGCGCCCCAACTGGGACTAGAACCCGGGGTGCCGGCACCGCAGGCAGGGGATTAGCCAAGTGAGCCATGGCGCCGGCCGATTCATTTATTTTTTAAAGCAGAGTTACAGAGAGAGGGAGAGACCAAGTGAGAGATCTTCAATCTGCTGGTTCACTCCCCAAATGATCACAACAGTCAGGTCTGGGCCAAGCCAAAGCCAGGAGCTTCTTCCAAGTTACCCACGAGGGTGCTGGGGGCTCAAATACTTGGGTCATCTGCTGCTGCTTTCCCAGGCACAGTAGCAGGGAGCTGGATCAGAAGTGGAGCAACCAGTACTCAAATTGGTTCCAGTATAAAATGCCTGTGTCAACAGTTTTACCCATTATGCCACCAACACTGGCCCCAACTTTATTTTTAGGGAAAGATGTTGGATTTGGTTTTTAAGCTTATACGTTGGATTTGGTTTTTAAGCTTTTATTTTTTTATCTTGTTAGGATTAAAATCTTCCATCTGCTAGTTTATTCCTCAGATACTGACAGCAGCTGGGACTGGGGCTGGCTGAAGCTAGGAACCTAGAACTCAATCCAGGTCTCCCACATGGATAGCGGTGACCTAGCTGCTGGAGCCATCACCTGCTGTCTCCCAGGGTGTGCGTTAGTGGGAAACTGGAACCAGGGGCAGAGCTGGACTTGAAGCCAGGCACTCCAGTATGGCATGAGGACATCCCATTGTTTTATCACTTAACCACTGCTCCAGACACCTGCCCCGTTATTTTTATCTGTGAAGAAGCTTGGAGACTGTCTAGTTTCTCTGGTATTAGAACTTTGGTTAGCTTGTGTTCAGAGGATTGGGTTTTGTTTCAAGATTTATTTGAAAGCAGAGCAACACAGAGATAGGTTGATCTTCCATCTACTGGTTTACTCTCCAGATGGCTGCAGTGGTTTCATAGTATTGATGGGTGTGGTGGAATTAGAAAACTACTGTTTTTAAGCCATGTTGGTCAAGGTTGGTTTGGGATGGTAAACTTGGGGCTGGGATGGGGATGGTGTCTTGGTGAGCAGGGCATTTGTGTAGTCTCAGAAATGTCTCCCCATGGATTGTTTATTAGTTGCCAGAGGAAAAATTTGCATCATACAGTGGAGAAACTGGGAAATATCTTGACTGTATGTAAAATGGTCAGCCAGCCATCAGGTACCTCCTGTGACTGAGCCTTGTGGGCACACCTTCACATCTGTGAAATGCCTGCCGAAAGTGCTTAGCCCAGACCTAATCGTGAGGAAGCAAACTCAAGTTGAGGGAATTCCCTAAAATAATTGGCCTGTATTCTTCAGAAGAAAAGCAAAGACTAAGGAGCTTTTACGGTTAATGGAGACTGAAGAGATGCCAGAACTAAATGCAATGTGGTTCTGGACTGAGTTTTTCAGGGGTGAAATGCTGTAGAGAGTGTTACTGGGACAAATGGAGAAATTAGAATATGGAGCAGGTTAAGTATTTCTGTATTAAATTTCTTAAAAATTATCTTATGGTTATATAAAATATTATTCTTGGGAAATGTCCTGAAAGGGCCAGCATTGTGGCACAGTGGATTAATCCTCTGCTTGTGACCCCAGCATCCTGTATCATGGGGTCAGTTCTAGCGTCCGGTCTGCAGTGCTTCCAGTCCAGCTTCTTGGAAATGCTCTTGAGAGGAAGACAAAGTACTTGGGTCTCTGCCACCCACCTGGGAGACATGGATGGAGTTCCTGTCTCCTGGCTCAGCTGTGGCTGTTGAGGCCATTTGGGGAGTAAACCAGTGGATGAAAAAATGTGTGTGTGTGTTTATCTGTCACTCTGCCTTTCAGAAAAATAAATACATCTCAATACACAGGAGAATTTAAAAAAAAGAAGGATCAAGGTACAGTAGCAACTGATTGTCCAGTAATTCAGAAACTGTGTGTGTGTGTTTATAGAGAGGGAGAGAAAGATTGACTTACAAGTAATATGGCAAAATGTTAGACTGGTGAATCTGACAAGGTATTTGGAAGTTCTACATTATTCTTGCAACTGTTTTGTAAGTTGGGAATTATTTCAAAATTTAAAAAAAATAAAGGTCCTTTAAAACCTGTAGAACAATAACTACAATGGTTTCTACTATTTCACTTCTTTCTCTTTTAATTTGAGAGCTCCTTTGAGTCAGTCTTTTTTACCTTTTTAAATGTTCTTTGGTGGGAGGGGTAAAGGTTGTTTTTTTTGGTTTGTTTGTTTGTTTTTTAAAGGCAAGGTTGCAAAGAGAGGCATAGCCTGAGATCTTTCACCCGACGATTGACTCCCCAAATGACCACAACAGTTGAGGCTGGGTCAAGCTGAAAGCAGCCTGGAACTCCATCCAGGTCTCCTTACTGGGTGGCAGGGATCCAGGCACTCCGGCCATCTTCCACTGCTCTTCCGGGTGCATTAGCAGGGAGTTGGGTCAGAGGTGGGGCATCTGGGACTCATATGGGATGCAGGTGTTGCAGGTGGTAGCTTAATCTAGCGTACCACAATGTTGGCGCCTTTTATTTCATTTTTTGTAGCTTTGAAAAGGCATCTTCTCTATCATCTTGCTTCTTTAAAAATAATGTCCTTGTCTATAGGGTATCAAAGACTCCATCTGGGGTATCTGTACCATCTCCAAGCTAGATGCTCGAATCCAGCAAAAGAGAGAAGAGCAGCGTCGAAGAAGGGCAAGCAGTGTCCTGGCACAGAGGAGAGCCCAGAGTATAGAACGGAAGCAAGAGAGGTAAGGAGAGTTGGCTGCTGCCAGGAAGGATCCCAGCGCCACTGTGGGAAGTGACTGGATGCTCATTGTGGAATAAAGCCCCATGTCGTGACTCAGAGCTTCACTATACCCATTTTGTCTCTGTACTTCCTCCCAAATCAGTTTACAGGTGGTTTTTCTCTCCCAACACATTCACTTAAATGGGTGTCTAGCAGTAATCCTTGTTTAAGTGATAATTTTTCAGATGTCACGATGTTGAAGAGAAAGTTAGAATGGTAAATAGAGAACCACAGCAAAATTATTTGGTTTGATGGATACTTCTACGGGTGCCCTAACCCAAGACTTCTTCCTTGAATCCTCCCCAGCCTTCGATTTCAGAAAATCATGTAGTGTTTTTCAGAAAAACTGGTTCATCAGACATATCTTCAGTCATCTCTCTTTGACTGATATTAGAACATTGGGAGAATGTTAGCTGCTGAAAAATAAACCAGGAGAAGGTGTAAAGTGGAGAGCTATTGAATGACGGTTGGAAATAATCTGTCTGTATGCCTTGTAAGATAAAGTATATGTGGTCTTTTCTAGTGAGCCACGTATTGTTAGTAGAATTTTCCAGTGTTGTGCTTGGAATGGCGGAGTGTTCTGGGTATGTACTTTTTCTTCAAATTCCATATGCCTTATAAGCATTTTTAGGTTGTTGCTAGGTTAATTGTTTTCGACTTTTCTTGAAACAGTAAGAAAAATAGCTTTTAGCTATTTGTCAGTGCAGTAACTCAGGATTCTATGCACCTGCAATGATTTTATTCCTATGTATGAGAAAATACTTCTATGTAACAGGCATCAGAGATAGCCCTGAATATATACTTTTGTGTTTTCTAATGAGTCATTTAGAAGTTTTAGTAATATTGCAGATGGCAGTTTTTCTTGGCACTGTCTAGACATTTTGGCTAAGAGCAGCTATTGGGATCAGAGGGCAAGGCAGATATGCCTGAATTAGAGTAGGCTTCTTCCTGCTTCTCATGGTGATTGATTAGACTTGATTGCTGTTGAAACCAAAAGCAGACAAGCTTGCCTTTTGTTAACTGGGAATACAAGCTTAAGAGACATTCGGGTACTTCAAAGAAAAAGTAGTTAATTATTTTTTACTTGGTATCTAGTGTCATTCAAATCATTGTTTTTAAAGATTTTAATTATTTGAAAGAGATACAGAAAGAGAGGAAGGGGAGAGAGGGATTTTTCTTTCCACTGGTTTGCTCCCAAAATGGCTGCAATGGCTGGGGCTGAGCCAGGTCTCTGGAACTCCGTCTGGGTCTTCTGTGTGGGTGCAAGGGCCCAAACCGGTGTTCATATGGGATACCAGCACTGCAGGCAGTGGCTTAACCCACTGTGCCACAACACTGGCCCTTCAACTTATCTTTTTTTCTTTTATAAAGATTTATTCATTTATTTGAAAGAGTTATAGAGGGAGAGACAAAGAAATCTTTGATCTGCTGATTCACTCCCCAAATGACTGCAATGGCCAGAGCTGGGCCTGGCTTAAGGCAGGAGCCTGGAACTCCATCCGGGTCTCCCACAGGGGCCTAAAGACCTGGACTATGTTCTACTGCTTTCCCAGGCACTTTAGCAGGGAGCTGGATCAGAAGTGGAGCAACTGGGACTTGAACTGGCATCATTGCAAGTGGCAGCTTTAACCCACTACACCATGGTGCTGGCTCCTCTTCACTTCAGTGTAAACTTAACATTTCACCATGGGACCGGCGCTGTGGTGCAGCGGGGTAACGCCAAGGCCTGAAGCGCCGGCATCCCATATGGGCGCCGGTTTGAGACCCGGCTGCTCCACTTCCTGTCCAGCTCTCTGCTATGGCCTGGGATAGCAGTGGAAGATGGCCCAAGTCCTTGGGTCCCTGCACCTGCGTGGGAGACCCTGAAGAAGCTCCTGGCTTCGGATCAGCGCAGCTCCAGCTGTTGCGGCCATCTGGGGAGTGAACCAGTAGATGGAAGAGCTTTCTCTCTGTCTCTGCCTCTCTCTGTAATTCTTTCAAATAAAATAAATCTTTAAAAAATTTCATCAGTGGTTTCAGGTGTTAGCTTTAATTTTTAATTAATAAATGTTTCAAGGTACTTAGTAGATGCTTGTATTGTGCCTGAATACTATTGCATATGTTGTTCTATGTCCCCCAGAGTTTCATTGTTATATAGGCAGAATCAGGCTATTTCTCAAGTGAAAGTAGAAATGGGTCTAATTTTGGTGCTTATTCTGCACTTCTGATTAGTAACAGGCCCCTCCATCAGGAAAATAATGACTTTGAAATTTAAAACCCTTGTTTTAAAGAAGGGCTTTTGATGTTTACTGTATTGCTTCTCTCCTTTAGTTCAGTCTCCTCTTGTTTTATCGAGTGTTTATTCCTGTGCTTCAGTCAGTAACAGCCCGCATCATTGGTAAGTGTATATCTTGCTTCCTTGCTTCTGCTGGGGATGGAGGTGGGAGGTATTGAACACTTCCTGTGTGCCAAGAGCTTTAGATCTTTCTTTTTTAAGATTTATTTATTTTTATTTATTTGAAAGGCTGAGTTACAGAAAAGCAAGGGAAGGATAGAGATCTTCTCTCCACTGGTTCACTCCCCAAATAACACAACAGCCAGAGCTGGGCCAGGCCAAAGCCAGGAGGTTCATCCGGATGTTCTGCATGGGTGCTGGCTTCGGCCTGGCCCAGCCCCAGCCACTGTGGCTATTTAGGGAATGAACCAGTGAGTGGAAGATGTTCTTCTCTCTGTAGCTCTGCTATTCAAATAAATAAAAAATAAATCTTTTAAAAAAAAAAAAAAAAAAAAAAAACAGACTGAGCTGGGTGTAGTGATGTGTTAGCACAAAACAGAAAGAAGAGTGGGGAAAGAAAGAATAGTCACAAACCAGGGCTTCATGTCAGGTCTTCCGGTTTTCCATTTCTCCACTTAAGAAGTCTTCCCCTTTCTCAGGTGACCCATCCCTGCATGGAGATGTTTGGTCATGGCTGGAATTCTTCCTCACATCCATTTTCAGTGCTCTTTGGGTGCTCCCCCTGTTTGTGCTCAGCAAAGTTGTGAATGCCATCTGGTTTCAGGTAGGTCCAGGGCAGAATGGGGAGTGGGTCCTACAGCGTGATGGGGTGACAGGTGACAGGCTTCAGCCTGTGTAGGGACCTGTTTCCCAGCCTTTACCTTTATGGCCATGCAGCCAGTGGGTGACCATTGTGCGTTTATAAAATGGAAGAATTGTCTCAAGTCACTGAAGCTTCTCATTGCCTGGGGACTTTTCTTACCTAGCATTTCTAGTGGCCGAGTAGTGGCTTTAGCTTTGGGGACGGATGTCAGAGTCATTTAATTTGTGTTCTGGTGTGCTGCTTTCTCTGTTACAGGATATAGCTGACCTGGCATTTGAGGTATCAGGGAGGAAGCCTCACCCCTTCCCTAGTGTGAGCAAAATCATTGCGGACATGCTCTTCAACCTTTTGCTGCAGGCTCTTTTCCTCATCCAGGTGAGACGGGTCTCCTGGGCACACGGACAGGTTAAAAGGAAGCTTCACTAAAGGGAGCTTCATAAAGACAGGATTTGACATTTGTACTGGTGTATATATATGCTTTCTAAAAGGTAATGATTTTTAAATAAATTTCTCAGAGAACAGCTTGGGAAGTTACAGATCATAAAATTATAAGAAACATGAATTTAACTGCTCCTCTCAGCTATCTCGGGTATTTTCATTCTCCTGCTATTCAGAAATATGACAGGGGATAATATTAGGTTTCTGGAGTTTTAGAATTAAGATTTGCCGTGTTTGTTCTTCAGGGGATGTTTGTGAGTCTCTTTCCCATCCATCTTGTCGGTCAGCTGGTTAGTCTCCTGCATATGTCCCTTCTCTACTCCCTGTACTGCTTTGAATATCGTTGGTTCAATAAAGGTAAGTCCATCAAAAGAACCCCAGAAACTTAGAGGCCCATGTTGGAAATGCTACTGCTAAGTGGATTTAAACCAGTCAGTACTTAACACCCTTGGCAAACCATCTTGGGAAGAAGGTAGCCTCATTTAGCTTAGTGGGTTTAACTGTTAACTTTGAATCTGGGAGAGGTGGCAACATAGCATTATTCTTTTGGTACTTAATATGATGTAGCTCCAACTGGACCACAAGATGACATAAATGAGCATAAGGTTTTTCCTGTGTTAGAGAAATTAAGTTGACAACAATGCATTCAGATTCTTTTGGGTATTATTTAAAAAGACCTTGGCATGTGTGTCTGGTGAGTGTGGTTAAATGAAGGTAACTGATTTGTACAGGATGCAGCCTTATTTGATGTTCTCCTTTATTCCAGACTAGTCTTGACAAAGGAACAAAGGATGCTGGTGCTGAAGTCCTTTTTTTAAAAAAATAATTTTTTTTTATTTATTTGAAAGGCAGAGTGAAAGAGATCTTCCATCCACCATTTCACTCCCCAAAATGGCTGCAATGGCCAGGGCTGTACTAGGCCAACCAGGAGCCTAGAGTTCTTGTGGGTCTCCCACGTGGATGAAGGGGTCCAAGTACTTAGACCATCTTTTGCTGCTTTCCCAGGCACATTAGCAGGGAGCTGGATCAGAAATGGAGCAGCCAGGTCTCGAACTGGCGCCCATATGGGATACTGGCATTGCAGGGGAGGCTTAACCTAGGCCACAACACCAGCTCTGGTACTGAAGTCCTAATTCACTTAGCCTGTCAGCCTTGAAATTGTGATTATTGTAAAACTTTTGTGCACAAGCTTTATATCAGATTTGCACAATGCTAATTTATATGCAGTAGCTGTGTTCTAAGTGGTAGATTTGTACCCAAAATTTAAGCCTTAAATAGTTTGTTGACTGTAGTTATTGAGTTACTTGACTAAAAGGAAATTGCAGTATAATTGCATTTGGCTCACTTATTTTAGGAATTGAAATGCACCAGCGGTTGTCGAATATTGAAAGGAACTGGCCTTACTACTTTGGATTTGGTTTACCCTTGGCTTTTCTCACAGCAATGCAGTCTTCGTACATTATCAGGTCAGTTGGATGGAGGGATTTGAAGTAAAGATCATTCCTGTAGTGAACACCTCCACTCACTTGGTTCTATGCTAGGCCCTCTACATCCTTTTTTATCATTAGGAGGTGTGAGATTTTTCTCCTTGACAGAGACATTTGTCAGCATTAAAATTTAGTCTGCATGCCTCCTTATCCTGTATTGTTTTGTCTGTACTGCCTCCTGGAACAGTATTAAACATCCCAGTGCTTAGAAAAATATTTTTCTCTTGAACAATGTGTTGATATATTAAGGTTTCATTAAGGTGTTTGCAGTAGAGGGAAAGGAATTTGGGGCCTCTTATCTTCTCCAAAGTCATGTGACTAATTATTTTTGTATATCCCGTTTTTATTTTTTTCTTTTCTAACAGTGGATGCCTCTTTTCCATCCTGTTTCCTTTATTCATTATCAGTGCTAATGAAGCAAAGACCCCTGGAAAAGCATAGTAAGTATAAACTAGTAGTGAGTGAAAGTTTTTCTCAGGTAAATGAATGGGGCTGTAACAGTATAACTACATCAATGGGAATTTTTTTTTTTTTTTTTTTTTTGAGCTCTTATATTGGAGGAAAGCCTGAATCTATAAAGATGGAAAAATGCCCTGGATATATCCCAAGATTTTCCCATGCATATATGCACACACTTATATTCCTAAAATTGATTATTTTAAACATTCTGAAAATTTAACAATTCAGGGGTGGGCATTTGGCGCATTAGTTAAGATGCTACTTGGGATGCCCACATCCCATATTAGAGTACCTGGGTTTGAATCTTAGATCCACTTCTTTTTTTTTTTTTTTAAGACATTTATTTATTTGAAAGAGTTACAGAGAGAGATAGATACAGAGAGGTCTTCCATCCGCTGGTTCACTCCCCAGATGGCCTCAATGGCCAGAGTTGTGCCTTTCTGAAGCCAGGAGCTAGGAGCTTCTTCCGGGTCTCCACATGGGTGCAGGAGCCCAAGGACTTGGGCCATCTTCCACCACTTTCCCAGGCTATAGCAGAGAGCTGGATCAAAAGAGGAGCAGCCAGGACTAAATCAGCGCCCATATGGGATGCCGGCGCTTCAGGCCAGGGCTTTAACCTGCTTTGCCACAGCGCCGGCCCCTAAGTCCACTTCTGATTCTAGTTTCTTCCTAGTATGCAGCCTGGGAGGCAGCAGGTGATGACTCAAGTAGTTGGGTCCCTGTCATCCATGTGGGCGATCTGGATTGGGTTTCTAGCTGCTGGCTTTGGCTTGGCCCAGCCCTAGCTCTTGGGGGCATTTGGAGAGTGAACCGGTGAATAGAAGATCTCTGTCTCTCTGCCTTTCAAATAAAAAACAATTAGAATTTACAGGGACCAGCACTGTGGCATAGCAGGTAAAGCTGCCGCTGGCAGTGCTGGCATCCCATATGGGTGCCGGTTTGAGTCAAGCTGCTCCAGTTCTGATCCAGCTCTGGTCATTGCAGTCAACTCTCGAGTGAACCAGCAGATGGAAGACCTCTCTTTCTCTCTCTGCCTCTTATTCTCTTTCTGTGTAACTCCGACTTTCAAATAAATAAATAAATCTTAAAAAAAATCAGAATTTAATAATTAAGTATAAGGCACATGTAGTTAGGCCTACTTTTGTGAGAATGAACATTTATGTAAAGATCCATTTTATTTATTTGAAAGGCAGTGTTAGAGAAAGAGATCTTTGCTCACTTACTCACCAAATGACCACAATGGCTGGGGCTGAGCCAGGCCAAAGCCAAGAGCCTGGTACTCCATCTGGTTCTACCATGCGGGTGGCAGGGTCCGAGGCACTTGGACCATCTTCTGTTGCTTCCCTGGACACAGTAGCAGGGAGCCAATGGGAAGCAGAACAGCCTGGACTGAAACCGCTGCTCTGATATGGGATGCCAACAGTGCAGCCAGCAGTTTAACCTGCTGTGCCAGTCCTGAGAACGTCCAACTTTTTTTTTTTTAAGTTTTTCTATTTATTTGAAAGGCAGAGTTACAGAGAGAGGAAAAAGAGACAGAGAGAGAGAGAGATCTTCCATCTGCTGGTTGACTCCCCAAATGGCTGCCAATTGCCAGGGTTGGGCTAGGTCAAAGCCAGGAGCCCGGAATTCTTCCAGGTCTCCCATATGGGAGCAGGGGCCCAAGCACTTCGGCCATCTTCAGCTGCTTTCCCAGGCACATTAGCAGGGAGCTGGATCAGAAGTGGAATGGCTGGGTTTGAACAGGTGCCCACATGGGATGCTGGCTTCATGGGCGGAGGTTTAACCTGCTATGCCACATGTCAGCCCTGGCCAACTTCTAAGAAAAGTAAGTGAACTATGATCTAGCCACTTGAGTTTATTGATTATGATAGTCAAGGAGTTGGCATTGTTGTGTAGCAGGTAAAGCCACCACCTGTTATGCTGGCATCCCATAAGGGCCCCTGTTTGTGACCTGCCTGCTCTACTTCTAATCCAGCTCCCTACTCAGGCCTGGAAAAAGCAGTGGAAGATGGCCCAAGTGCTTGGGCCCCTGTCACCCACATGGGAGACTTGGATGAAGCTCTTGGCTCCTGGCTTTGGCTTGGCCTAGCTCCAGCTATGTGGCCATCTAGTGAGTGAACCAGTGGATGGAAGATTCTCTCACTCTCTAACTGACTTCAAATAAATAAATTAAAAAATAAAATAAAATATTGGGCGGGCGCCGTGGCTCAATAGGCTAATCCTCCACTTGCGGCACCGGCACCCCAGGTTCTAGTCCCAGTTGGGGTGTCGGATTCTGTCCCAGTTGCTCCTCTTCCAGTCCAGCTCTCTGCTGTGGCCTGGGAGTTCAGTGGAGGATGGCCCAAGTGCTGGGCCCTGCACCTGCATGGGAGACCAGGAGGAAGAACCTGGCTCCTGGCTTCGGATCAGTGAGATGTGCCGGCTGCAGCGCGCTGGCCACAGCGGCCATTGAGGGGTGAACCAATGGCAAAAGGAAGACCTGTCTCTCTGTCTCACTGTCCACTCTGCCTGTAAAAAAATAAAATATTTTAAAATGACTTTTTAGCAAAAATTTATAACAGCTCTGTAAAAATTTTATCACTTCAAAGAAAAATTATTTATTTTGGTTAAACCAATGAAGGATACTTGTATTTAGAAATGTTAGGTCTGTTTGGGACTTTTGTACATTCCCTTTATAGCTATTACTGACATTGGCTTCCTCTCACAATTTTTGAAACCTAACCACAGATAGCATGTGATATATTCAGACATGGCTTGAAATTTGTGCCCTGGAATCGCCACAGAAAAGTACTTCTTTGGTCAGATTTAATCTTAAATATATCTTTATTTCCTGTAAAAGTCATAAAACTTTGAAACTGGTGATTCCTGTACATTCATGGCAGCAGCAGACCTTAGTACATTCTTTAGTTTCCCGTTCAGTCCGCGTGTTTAATGCTAGTACCACCTTGATTGCATTTTGTTGCCTGTCTTTCCCTTTGTAGTTTTATGTTTAATGTGGTCAGATAGGTTGCCACATAACTGAACAATACTTTTGATCTACTGGGATGCTAACCGGTTGGGTCTCCTGCCATTTAGTCTTTTCCAGTTGCGCCTGTTCTCCTTGGTGGTCTTCTTAAGCAACAGACTCTTCCACAAGACAGTCTACCTGCAGTCTGCCTTGAGCAGCTCAGCCTCTGCAGAGAAGTTCCCTTCACCACATGCATCTCCTGCCAAACTGAAGGCTACTGCAGGCCACTGAGTCACCTGCCACCAAAGGGGGTGGGAGGAGGCTGAGGCAGCTCTTTGACCACCTCCCCAACGGGGGAAGGCAGGACCCACTCTGCCAAGGGCCCTCTGCGCATGCCCTTCTCTCTGAGGAGTTGGAGTTTTTGCCTCTGGTGCACGTAAAGCGGAATCTTCTTGACACCAATGTGGGTTTTTAACACCTCCGTGAGTCTGAGAGGACCACAGGTTTTTCTGCAGCTATTTTCTAGCATTTGCCAGCCCCTGTGCCTGGACTGATTGGAATACTTTGTTTTCTCCCTGTGCCATTGGCCCTCCCACCTCTCCTTCCTGCCTTCTACCACCCTTGGATGAATGGGTTTTGTAATTCTAGCTGTTGTGTTTTGTGGATGTGTTATTTTTGTTGTTTTTCTGTGAAGCACATACATTGGATGTGGGAGGTAATGGAGAATCTTGGTTGCTCCTGGTCACTCCCTTTATAGCCATCACTGTCTTGTTTCTTGTAACTCAGGTTAGGTTTTGGTCTCTCTTGCTCCACTGCAAAAAACAAACAAACAAACAAACAAACAAATAAATAATGAGCCTGAAGAGAATGGGGACAGGAGGAGGAAAGACCTTACAGCCAGATCTGTTGGGTTTTGAGGAGTGGTTTTTTTCTTCCCCTTGAAGGGGACAAAGCTTTTTTTGCTGGTACATTTAAAGCTCCCAGCTGTGTGGGGGGGTACCAGTTCTGGACAAGTGCCACTACAACACAGGATGCTTAGAGAACCTGAACTTTTCAACTCTGGAGGGTGGAAATTTACTGTTAGCCACTGCCGGGTCTGCTGTTTCAGAGGAGTATTGGGTGCTGCAAATAGGAACTGAAGGGGTAAACTTATTAAACCCATAAAACCTGTGATTGGTTGGTGTTTTCATGTCATTTTAAGAGAAATATGTGTGTGTGGGGGGATGGGGCAGATGTCAAAACACTTGTACAATTAAAAAAGTCACAATTAAATGTGAGCTGGTTTCCCACAAAGTGTGTAATGGTTGAATTTATAAAACATGACCTTGAGAAATGTGTTCATAAAATATATGATTTTGTCTTAGACAACCTCAGTGTAGAGATTAGCCCTGAAAAATGTTCCTTGAGGAAGTTTGCACTATGATTATAATCATGTTCACATTTTCTGGAAGAGGTGGGGTTGTTTTAAAGTCTATACGTACATCTCTGTACCATGTATTCATTACGTGAGAGAAGCTCCTTCTAGATCTTTCAGTGTGCTGAACATCCCACACTGGTCAAAGGAGGAGCTAGACAGTTGCTTTAACAGAAGCTTTTACTGTGTCCGAGACAAAATAAGGAATTAAAAATATTGTTGGGAGTTACAAACCAGCTTTAAAGTTTGTATGCAATTGATGGAGAGTTTTTACAAAGTGGGCATCTTGGAAGTGATTACTGTTTCCTGATTTTTCACAGAAATTTGTGAAAGACATGATTTAATATTTTCCCCTGTGACATCTCTGGTCATTTGACAAAAATAGCATTGCACAAAACTATGTCCAGGTTGCTATAGGGGTATCTGATTAATATTTCATCAGATTGTAACTGAGAAGCAAACTGCCTTATTTAAACTTAGTATTTTAAACTGAGTTTTAAACAAGTTAGCTTAGTTAAACAGCTACTTTTTTGCTGCCTGGAACTTGTATCAACTAGAAGCATCTCAGTGTAGTTTAGAAGGATAAGGGAAGTTGAGTAGATGAAATGGCATGCCTGGCTATAGGAAGTACTTAAGTTTGGGTGATTGGGCTAATCTAGAAACTCAAGTGGACAGATTCACACATTGACTTGTGTTAACTGCTCTATTTTTTTTTTTTTTTGAAAGAGTTACAGAAAGGTAGAGAGAGAGAGAGAGAGAGAGGTCTTCCATCCTCTGGTTCACTCCCCAGATGGCCGCAATGGCTGGAGCTGGGCCAATCTGAAGCCAGGCGCCAAAAACTTCTTCCAGGTCTTCCAAGCAGGTGCAGGGGCTCAAAGATTTGGGCCATCTTTTACTGCTTTCCAAGACCATAGCAGACAGCTGGATTGGAAGCAGAGTAGCCAGGACTCGAACCGGCACCCTTATGGGATGCTGGCATTGCAGGTGGCGGCTTTGCCCAGTATGCCACAGCACCGGCCCCATTGCTCTACTCTTAATAAAGGTGCTATGGTTTTAAGAGGTATTGACAAGTCCAGAAGAGGGAAACTAATGCTCAGAGGTTTATAAACCACCTTAAAAGGATAACATCTGTGAGAAAAAAAGGGCAACTATGATGTGTTCACTTGTTTATTCATTTTCTTCCCACTGGTATTTTCTAATGATAGCAGTGGTACATTCAGCTTTTGTGCTCGTGTTCACCGCCATCATGGAGGTTGCTCTGGCAAAGGTGATCAGTTCAACCCTAGTGAGGTTCTTAGTTTACCATCATCTCACCCCTCATTAATGTAGTCTTCCTATGGTGTATGACCCACATATAGAAATTAAAATGGCTGGCGCTGCGGCTCACTAGGCTAATCCTCCACCTGCAGCGCCACCACCCCGGGTTCTAGTCCCAGTTGGGGTGCCGGATTCTGTCCCGGTTGCTCCTCTTCCAGTCCAGCTCTCTGCTGTGCCCCGGGAGGGCAGTGGAGGGTGGCCCAGGTCCTTAGGCCCCTGCACCCACTTGGGAGACCAGGAGGAAGCACCTGGCTCCTGGCTTCGGATCGGTGCAGTGCCAGCTGTAGCGGCCATTTGGGGAGTGAACCAACGGAAGGAAGACCTTTGTCTCTCTCACTAACTCTGCCTGTCAAAAAAAAAAAAAAAAAAAAAAAGAAAATTAAAATGAAGATGACTTCAGGGGGTATATGTAACTTACACCTTGGAAACAATGGCAGCCATACATGAATGAAATATGTAGGACAGATTTAAAGTGAGTTCATAGAAACAGTTATTAGGGTAACAAGTAGTAGAGTATGTGCAAGGCGGTAGTAACTCAAGGGTGTACAAGAAAGGTAAATACTGGCCTCTTGACTAAGAGTCCAGTGAAGGAGACAAACAAATTAACATTTTAAGAATTATGTGATCAGGGCTGGTGTGTAGCGAGTAAAGCTGCCGCCTGCAACGCCAGCATCCCATACGGACACCAGTTCATACCCCAGTGCTCCACTTCCAATCTAACTCTGCTAGTGGCCTGGGAAAAGCAGTGGAAGATGGCCCAAGCACTTGGGTCCCTGCCACCTATGTGGGATACTTGGATGAAGCTCTTGACTTTGACCTGGCCCAACCCTGGCTGTTTTAACCATCTGAGGAGTGAACAAGCTGATGAAAGATTTCTCTGTCTCTCCCTCTTTGTAACTTTGACATTCAAAAAAAAATAAATTAAAAAAAATAAATTACATGATCAAATAGTATTTTTCCTTAGATCTCAGAAGTGAATAAAACACTGTAATTTGGAGAAGGAGAGATTACACTATACGATCATAGTCGCATCCTTAGTAATTCTCTGATTTCAAATCTAAATGTTTTGTAGTGCTTTGAGATCTATGGAAAACAGTGACCAGTTGATCATTTGATAAATAATTCATTTAAAAAAAGATTCAAGAGGCAGAGTGACGTCTCAAGAGAGAGATCTTCCATCTGTTGGTTCACTGTCCCAAATGTAACAGCTAGGACTGGGTCAGACTAAACCAAGGAACCAGGAGTTTCATCTGAGCCTCCCATGTGGGTGTCAGGGACCCGTGTACTTGGTCATGACCCACTGCCTTCACTGGCACATTACTGTGGTGTAGTGGGTAAAGTTGCCGCCTGCAGTGCCAGCATCCCATATGGGCATCGATTCAAGACCCGGCTGCTCCACTTCCGATGCAGCTCTCTGCTATGGCCTAGAAAAGCAGTAGAAGATGGCCCAAGCCCTTGGGTTCCTGCAGCTGTGTGGGAAACCTGAAGGAAGCTCCTGGCTTCAGATTGGCGCAGCTGTGGTCATTGTGGTCAATTGGGGAGTGAACCATTGGATGGAAGGCCTCTCTGTTTAACTCTGATTTTCAAAATAAATAAATAAATCTTAAAAAAAAGTGGAGTATCAGAGTCAACACTGGCATAGCGAGCCGTCTGCAGTGCCAGCATCCCATTTGGGTGCCAGTTCAAGTCCCAGCTGCTCTACTTCCAATCCATCTCTGCTATGGCCTGAGAAAGCCAAAGAAGATAGTTCAGTGGGGCCAGCGCTGTGGCACAGCGCGTTAACGCCCTGGCCTGAAGCGCTGGCACCTCATGTGGGTGCCGGTTCTAGTCCCGAGGCTGCTCCTCTTCCGATCTGGCTCTCTGCTGTGGCCTGGGTAAGCAGTGGAGGATGTTCCAAGTCCTTGGGCCCCTGCGCCCACATGGGAGACCTGGAAGAAGCTCCTGGCTCCTGGCTTTGGGTCTGCACAGCTCCAGCCGTTCTCTGACCTTGTTTTCCTGATCTTGATTTCATTTAGACATATGTCTGCTCCCTATGCAGTGGTGTCAAAGACCAATCTGAAAAAATAGGCTTATAAACTTTGACTTCTGAAAATGTTGACTTAATTTTATCACTTGGAAACTTAATAAGAAACTTGTTCAAGAGACCAGGGTTGTGGCAGAGCAGGTTAAGCTGCCACTTGCAACATTGGCGCCCCATATCAGAGCACCAGTTCACATCCTGGTTGCTTTGCTTATCATCCAGCTCTCTGCTAATGCCAATGTGCCTGGGAAAGCAATGGAAGATGGTCCAAGTGCTTGGGCCCCTGCCACCCCGCTCTGGCTGTTGGAACCATTTGGGGAGTGAACCAGCAGATGGAAATTTTCTCCGTCACTCTGCCTTTGAAAGAAATAAATCTTTTATTTAAAGATTTATTTATTTGAAAAACAGGTACAGAGATAGAGAGAGAGGTCTTCCATCTGCTGGTTCACTCCCCAGATGGCTGTAATGGCTGGAGCTATGCTGATCCGAAGCCAGAAGCTAGGAGTCTCTTCTGGGTCTCCCAACGTGAGTGCAGGGGCCCAAGGACTTGGGCCATCTTCTACTGTTTTCCCAGGTCACAGCAGAGAGCTGGGTTGGAAGAGGAGCAGCCGGGACTAGAACCGGTGCCCATATGGGATGCCAGCGCTTCAGGCCAGGGCTTTAACCTGCTGCACCACAGTGTCCCCCCTCCCCCACGAAAGGAATAAATCTTAAGAAAAAAAATATTTTTGTTGTTGTTGGATAACCTTGTTAGGTGGTTCCCAAACCTTTCCCAGGGAGAGTTTAGAGGAATCAGCTGCTGCCCTGTGCCAGGAAGGCTATTAGGTCCAATACATACATGATAAAGCCCTAGGGGGATTTTCACAAATCACCATGCCCAGGAAGCCCTCCACCCACCAATATTCCAGAAGAGGGAGGGGGAATGAGAAACAGTGGGCCCATACCTGTATCGATAAAAACTCCAGTCTGAAGTCTTGGTTCTTTACTGAGATGCCCACCTGGTCTGTCAGGTGCATTCTTTTCACTGAACTTAGTTATTGTGCTCATTGCTACTCTGTCTCACATCTGAAATTAAGTTCATGCGCACGCAACGACCTCTGATCAGCTGTCCTCTGTTAATACTTGGGCCTGCGCCAACCATACGGGAGACCCGGATGGAGCTCCTGGTTCCCGGTTCAGCCTTATGGCTCTCTGGGCAGTGAACCAGACGATGGAAAATTTCTCTCTCCCTCACTGTCACTCTGCCTTTCAAACAAATAATGTTTTTTTTAAGGCACTTTGTTTTGAAGAAGGACTTACTTGAAGGTCTGTAATTCCTTCAGACTCAGGTTAGGTAAAACTACATTGCACACAAAAAAGGAGATGTACTGTATCATAAGCTCCGGGGGATAAGCCTTGCCCCGTGAACTTTGTAAACACTACACGCTTATCTGGAGCACCGATTTATAGAATGCGCCTTCAACCACTTGGCTGGTTTGGGAGGGCAGTCGATGCACCCCTTTCCTTTGGGGAGAAGTGCAGGAGTCCTTGATGATGGGACCCTCCACTGGCCGCACCAGGGCCTCCTGAGGGCCCAGGCTCGGTGGGCAATGCAGCTCTCTCTGGCAGGCACCTTCCAAAGAGGGGAGCCGATGGCGGGGCTACCCGCCTCTGGGAGAACGCTGCCCCTCTGCGGCGGCGGAGAGCCCCCGCGGAACCGCAGCCCACCCTGTAGGCCTGGGTACTCGCTCTCAGAGCCAGGGTGCCGAGGAAAGGGGAAGGCCTCGCTGGGGCAGTTCCCGAGCAGAGACAACAGACCCCGCACAAGATGGGCGATGCGGACTCGGCGGGCGGCGTGTGAGTTTTCACTGCGAACAGGTAGAAAAGTAGTATTCCTTCCTCTTCCTTCCTCTCCTTTAACCTTTTATTAGGTAACGGTCAGTTTTTACCTCTACCAAAGAAAAAATTCCTCAAATCAGAACGGCAGCTTCACAATCCCGCCTTTGAGATCTGTAGTTTCGGCCCGCTCTTTAGCGTATTTCCGCTTCTGATCACATGACTGGGGTAACCTCGCCACACCTTCCCACCGCAGCTCCTTTCCGGACCGCAGACCGACACGTCACTTCTCGACCGTCAACCAAACTGTTCAGAGCACGTTCTTTCCGCGCTCTTCGCTTCCTCGCGCGGGCCTATGACAGCTCGGCGGGAGCACACAGTCCCGCCTCCAGACGGCGAATTGACATTTATGTTGACCAATTAAAAAGCGGTAGAGCGGTGGGGTCCGCCCTTCTCCCCTGGACAGACAGGGCCACAACCCTATAGCTCTCCGGAGTTGTCGTATTGGTTCGAAGCCAGCCAATGGAGTGCGTTCCGGGAGGCGGGCCGGCTGTTGCCAGGGTTGGGTGCGCCGCTGAACGGATGGCAGAAAAGAGCTGAGCGGATTGCTGAGGACCGCTGGGCAGGTGAGCAGGCCATAGGATATAACTTGAGCATGAATGTCAGGAACTGTATAGGGCGTTGGTGGAGCTGAACGAACTGCAGGAGGCAGGGCTCTGAAAGGGGGAGGGGAGGAGGGCATAGGGCCTTGTAGAGGGGGCGTGGGGTGTGGTGTGCGGAATCCCGGAATGGTAGGGTGCGAGGGGTCTGGGGAGGGATTCTGCTTAGGTCAGGAGGAGGTGGGAAAGACCGGATCCTGGGCTGCTCGTGGGGGGAGGGTGCGTAGGATGCCCAGGTGGTGGTGCTGGGTGGGTGGTGGCAGAGGTGTTTGGTTCTGTGAGGGTGGGAGGGAGAGGGAGGTGGGACCCGCAGGAGAAACCAGACGGACGGCGAGTGGAGGGGTGCGAGGGGGTGTGGGACCGTGTGTAGGGCAGCGGGGCTGGTGGGAGTTAGACAGACAGGTGTCACAACCTGCAGGGCCCAGCAGAGGAAGAGTGGATCCCAACAGTCTCCGAGTGCCTTTGCCCTTATTTGCCTTGGTGGAGTGTGCAATTGACCAGAGAGCACACGCTGGAAACTGGCTTACGGTCCTGCCTTAAATGACCAGCTTCCTCACTCAGCTTAAAGGTAGAAGGCCTACACTTAACTCTTACCTTCCAGGTATGTGGTCTGTATCAGTTTAGCGGCGTTAAATTTGCTTCTATTCCAGGCATTTCAGAAAACAGTCCCAAGTCCGAGAGGTAGGGACGGGTTGTTGACTTCCTGTAGTTAGATCTGCATTTTTGATTTCAAGATTTTCCTTTGGGATTTTAATTAAACACGCACCTATCTAAAATTGCTCTTCAGGGATGGTTAATTATGGAAAAGATGCTTAACTTCTCACTGCAGGGCACAGGAATATGTGGTTCTTCATGCCCTTGACCGAGTCCAGCGTTATTTTTTCCTCTTCTCCAGTAGCAGTGGGGAAAAGATCAGGGAGAATACAGTTCCTGTATTTCCATCATAGTCTAGAACTGTGTTATGTATTCTTTGTTATTAGTTTATCACTGGGCCTTGATGGACTTACAGTTTAAGAAGGTGGTACTGTCTTATACAGAAGTAGCTAACTTCTCCAGTAAACATGCTATAAAAATAATTTTTGTCCATCACATGATTACTATTCTGACCTATCTTGCAGACTACCTGCCTCAATATTTTTTAAGTATTTGTTTATTTATTTGAAAGGCAGAGTTTCAGAGAGGCAGAGGCAGAGGCAGAGAGAGAGGCCTTCCATCCGCTGGTTCACTCCTCAATTGGCTGCAATGGCTGGAGCTGCACCGATCTGAAGCCAGGAGCTTCTTACAGGTCTCCCACGTGGATACAGGGGCCCAAGCACTTGAGCCACTGCTTTCCCAGGCCACAGAAGAGAGCTGGATCAGGAGTGGAGCAGCCAGGACTTGAACTGGCACTCGTATGGGATGCTGGCACTGCAGGTGGTGGCTTTGCCTGCTACGCCACAGCGCCAGCCCAATGTTTGGTTTTAAGTTATAATTTTTTTTCCTCTCTGACCTTTTTCTGCTTCAGTAAGAAAAGTTTATTTTCTTTTCCCTCCAGATCTGGTGCCAGGAACTATCTTTGTGTCATGGACTCTGACTTAGTTACAGGGATGCTTTGAAGCATCACCTGAAGGGAGTGTAGACCTGAGCGGTAGATACAGTGTGATGTTGGGAGTTGAAAGTACAGTGATTGTGCGTATTGCCCCCTCCCTTTCTTGAGTGTATGATTGTACCTTGTTAGTGATCAGGCATGCTGCTTTCTCTACCCTACAGCCCCACTGGGATTGGAACAGAAACTCTTGGAGCCAGTTAATTGAAGCTTCAATTTAGGGCTGAAAATTGCGCTGATTCAGTCGTGACTTCTATTTTTCCCCTTTCTACTTTCACTTCTGTACTCAACGCTCATTCCTTGCTTTTTTTCATATCGTCCTGCCTTTTCCAGAAGGCTCTCTCCATTTCATTATTTTTTTACCTTCATTTCCAGCTTTTCTTTTTAATTTTTACATCTTTCCCCTCCACTCTCTTTTTTGTGTTTCTGTTTCTGCTTTACTCTTTTTGTACAGTATGCTTGCCAGTTGTGCTGAGGTACTTGTTAGCTGGGAGGCAGTGAATAATTTAATTATGGGTGCTTTACTCTGATCACTTTATTTTAGTCTTGACGCATAGATCTGGCTTGTGTCTACTTCCTTGCAAGGAGGTCATACTTGAGGCATCACTTGGGTCTTAGTATTAGTTCTGACCCTCTCTGGTGTTTTAGTAGCTCATCTGTATGGTTTTCTTTCATCATAAACCATGAATGTTAATTAAGTGAATTGAAGGTGATCAATATACTGTGGTCTTGACTTTTCCATTTTAGCTGTTTGAGTGTCGTCTGTGGCCACCATTGATGTCAAGATGACTAAGCTTGGATTTTTGCGGTTGTCCTATGAGAAGCAGGACACACTTCTGAAGCTTCTCATTCTGTCAATGGCTGCTGTGTTATGTGAGTGTGCACGTGGTCCTTTCTTTCTTTAGGGATATAATGGAGAAAATCTTAATATACCTTGTTTTTTAAAATTATTTTTATCTTATTTGAAATAAAGATAGAACAAGAGAGAAACACACAGAGATAACCCATGCACTGGTTCATTCCCCAGGTGCCTGAAATAGCCAGGGGTAGGCCAGGCCGAAACCAGAACTGAGAACTCAGTCCAGGTCTCCTATGTGGGTGACGGAGACTCTAAATTATTATTTTTTATTTTATTCATTTATTTATTTGAAAGGCAGAGTTACAGAGAGGCAGAGGTAGAGAGAGAGAAAGGTCTTCCATCCACTGGTTCACTCCCCAGATGGCCATAGAGCCAGGCGCTTCTTCTGGGTCTCCCATGTGGAAGCAGGGGCCCAAGCACTTGAAGCCATTTCTACTGCTTTCCAAGGCCATAGCAGAGAGCTGGCTTGGAAGTGGAGCAGCCAGGACTCAAACCAGCACCCATGAGGGATGTGGCCCTGCAGGTGGCAGCAATCCCCACTACTCCACAGCATTGGCACCTATTATTTTTCAACAGAGAATTTTTTTAAGGATTTATTTATTGAAAAGACAGAATTGCAAAGAGAGGGAGAGGGAGATCTTCCATCTGCTGGTTCACTTCCCAAATGGCCAGGCCAAAGGCAAGAACACGGAATTCCATCCAGGTCTCCTGTGCAGGTGGGCCTTCCACTGCCTTCCCAGGTGCATTAGGAGGGAGCTGGATCGCAAGTGGAGCAGCTAGTACTTGAACCAGTGCTCATATGGGATGCTGTTGCAAGTGGCAGCTTAACCCAGTGTGCCACAATGGCAGCCCTGGGATCCAGGTATTTGAGCCATCATCACTTGCTGCCTCCCAGGGTGTGCATTAGTAATAAACTAGAGTCAGAACTGAGCACAGGCTTGAACCTCGGCATTAGTATTTTTGAAAGATCCTTGACTACTTTCTCTGTTTTTTAGATTTTTCCAGCTCTTCATTAGTCAAAAGTGTTGTCTAGCATGCCATATCTTTTGGTTTGCTCCAAGGTTAAAGTTAATTGTGTGTGAGGAAGGAGTCAACATTTATAAAAGATGACCACGTATGTTGAATTTGGTGTTGATAGGTGAATGTAATTGTTAAGAGGGTTTGTATAGTAAGTAGTTAAGTGGCTCCCACCTTAGTGGAAAATATAGATGCCATTGTCAGAGGAAGACAAACTTCTTTGTTTATTGTACGTGGAGAGAGGTAAAGACTTTATTCAAGTATTCTTTTATATTTGCTATGACCTCTGTGCTGAATAATGCTATTTTCTCAGTAATACTGTCTATCTACAATTGATCTTTCATGGCACATTCCCATGAAAATATTAATTCTCTGGTTTTTGCAGCTTTCTCCACTCGTCTCTTTGCTGTCCTGAGATTTGAAAGTGTTATCCATGAATTTGATCCGTGAGTACTCTGCTTGATCTGGTGTAATTTGCTTTTGGAGGAATTCTGGTATACAGATTTCAGATTTAAGTTCCAGTCAGTTCTCAATGATGAGAATATGCTTTCAGTATGTTTACAGGGAAAAGATATTTAAGTTTTCCAAAGGAGACAATTATCCTTTTGCACCATTCTATTGAAACTGACCAGTGAGTGTTAAGTTCAAAAAATGTGGGCAGTATAGCTGGTGTGCCTGTGTATCACTCAAGACCTGGCTGTGCTGAACTATCTTTTATTTTTATTCATTTTTTTGACAGGCAGAGTTAGACAGTGAGAGAGACAGAGAGAAAGGTCTTTGTTCCATTGGTTCACCCCCGCAAATGGCCACTGCGGCCAGCGCGCTGCGCCAATCTGAAGCCAGGAGCCAGGTGCTTCCTCCTGGTCTCCCATGCGGGTACAGGGCCCAAGCACTTGGGTCATCCTCCACTGCCTTCCTGGGCCACAGCAGAGAGCTGGACTGGAAGAGGAGCAACCGGGACTAGAATCCAGGGTACTGGCGCCGCAGGCGGAGGATTAGCCTAGTGAGCTGCGGCGCCAGCCAGCTATGCGAAGGGAAGTCTGGCTTCTTAGTTTGCTCAATAGCAAATTTAGGAAAAGGGGCCAGGTGTGAACTTAAGGCTCAAAAGAGAATTACAAATCACGAACTGTTTAGCAATTTATTTGATAGAAATTGGTTTTTTGGTTAAATTCTAAGGTATTGAAGAAAATTTAAAGCCATGTTTGATTAGGGATTTTTTTAGATAGATGAATAGGCGAAAGCCCTTAGTGATAGCAGTAACTAACATATTACTAATTATTCATTTTGTTGGAAACACTGTTTCATGGATTTCTCCAAATCACAATAACCCGTGAGATGGAGGTATTATTATCTAGTTTTCACAAATGAGGAGACTTGTGCTGAGAGAGGCAGCTGTCCAGAGTTACACATGTTAGTAAGTGCAGGAGCTAAGATTTGAATAGAGTTTCATTTGATTCTAGAGACTGGAGTCACCGAGTTACTTTCCTTCAAGTAAAGACTCATAAAAATTTGTAGAGCCAGAATAATAAATTTTTGAATTCCTGTTCAACTTGTGGAACATTGATTCTAAAGTTTAATGCCTACACTCATTTGCAATGGCTGAAACTGGGCCAGGCCAAAGCCAGGAGCAAGGAACTTCATCGGGGCCTCCCATGTGGGTGCAAGAGCGCGAGTACTTGGGCCATCCTCTACTGCCTTCCTGGTGGCACTTTAACAGGGAGCTGGATTAGAAGTGGAGTGGCTGGGACTTGAATTGACACCCACATGGGATGCTGGCACGTGGGCCCTTGGAAGAGCAAATATTGAGGTGAGACTGTCAGGGGAAACAAGTATCTGTTCTGTAGTCAGAGCTGGAAGGGACCATGAAAGTATGGGATTTGAAACATGTTTTGTAGAGAAGGAAACTGAGGCCCACAGAGTGACCCTAGTCCAGACATATTTCCATTAACTTATGCTTCTTCTGCTGCCTGCTAGTGGATTAAGGACACACTTAACCCTGTCACTTAAGTTCTGTCACATGTTGACTGTTCTCTTCCCTTCTGTCTCTCTTGACAGTTATAAAAATAACAGTCATCAGTGACAAACAGAAGGACAGAGATTTCTGCTATCTGCTGCTTATACTTCAGCTGTTTTTTTTTTTTTAATGATTTATTTTATTTATTTGAAAGAGTTACAGAGAGAGGTAGAGACACAGAGAGGGGTCTTCCATCTGCTGGTTCACTCCCCAGATGGCCACAACAGCCAGAGCTGTGCCGAGCCGAAGCCAGGAGCTAAGAGCTTCTTCCAGGTCTCCCACGTGGGTGCGGGAGCCCAGGCACTTGGGCCATCTTCTGCTGCTTTCATAGCAGAGAGCTGGATCAGAAGAGGAGCAGCCGAGACTAGAACCTGTGCCCATGACGGATGCCAGCACTTCAGGCGAGGGCTTTAACCTGCTGCGCCACAGCGCTGGTCCCCCTATACTTCAGCTATTAAAACCTGAATGACCAGGGACAATGACAGGAGAATGGATAGTCATGATTATCTGTAGTAATTAAACTAAGTTAGTTTGAGGCCCTATTATTTATTTACTTATTTTTGCTTGCCTTTCTTTTTTTTCATATTTCTTTTAAAATTTCTTTTTAAAAAATATTCACCAGTGTATTTATTTGAAAGGCATACTGACAGAGACAGAGAAGTTTTCCATCAGCTGCTTCACTCCTGACATGGCCATAATGGCCAGGCCACAGCCAGGAGCCTGGGAGTCCATGTGGGTCTCCCACATACGTGGCAGGTCCATCCTCCACTGCCTTCCCAGGTACATTAGCAGGAGCTGGATGGGAAGCAGAGGAGCTAGCACTCGAACTGGCATTCCATGTCAGAATCAAAAGCCATGGAATGCCAGTTTCATAAATGGTGGTGTGCCACAATGCCAACCCCTTCTTTTTATTTTTAAAGTTTTATTTATTTATTTATTTGAAAGAGTGACAGAAGGAGAGAGCTAGTGAGAGAAAGAAAGAAAGTGATCTATTCTCTGGTTCATTTCCCTAATGGCCACAACAGCCAGGGCTTGACCAGACTGAATCCAGGAGCCAGGAATTCCATCCTGGTCTTCCATGTGGGTGACAGGGACCCAAGCACATGAGCCATCCTCTGCTCCTTCCCAGAGAGTTGAATCAGAAGTGGAGCAATGGAGAGACGGGTATTGTGGCATAGCAGGTTAAACTACCTCTTAGAATACTGGCATCCCATATGGATGCTGGTTTGAGTCCTGGCTGCTCCACTTCCAATGCAGCTCCCTGCTGATGCTCCTGGGAAAGCAACAGAAGATGGCCTAAGTGCTTGGGTCCCAGCCACTCACATGGGAGACTTGGAAGAAACTCTTGGCTTCTAGCTTTGGTCTGGCCTAGCCCTGGCCCTTATGGTCATTTGTGGAGTGAACCATCAGATGGAATGTCTCGCTCCTTTTCTCTCTCCCTCTTTGTAACTCTGTCTTTCAAATACAGAAATAAATCTAAAACAATAGTGGAACAGTGGCACTTGAATTGATACTCTGATGTGGAATGTAATCATCCCAAGCAGTAGCTTAACCCGCTGTGCCACACAGCTCACCCCAGCCCACTGTGCCACAAAGCCCATCCTTCTTACTTCTTTTTACAAGTATAACTTAAGAGAAATATTATATAGCGTGGTCCTAAAGAACTTTGTCTTTACTTTTAAAACTTTAAGCATTTTATTTAAGATTTTTTAATGTAATCTCTATTTTTATGGTACTATGTCAAGAGCGTTCGGAATTATTTTAAATAACATGAGTAGATCTTGTTACAAGTTTAAACTCTGATTAAGAAGTTTGTGTTCTTGGCATGGGTTAATTTTTTTGCTTCCTGCATATGGTGTTATACCAACATCTTTCAAAGATGCTCATCACTTGAAGTTATCATTGTGTCCTTGTGTGTGGTATAGAAGTTATTTTTGGCATGTTCCTGTCACTCAGAAAGAACCAACATGTGTTGGTGCCCACATCTTGTTTTCTGGGTGCTTGAATTCCCTGACTGGTCACAAGGGCTTCACATGCCAGCCTGCTAAAATATCGTGTTTGAACTCTATGTGGTAAAGTTATTCTGCGGTCTCATTTTCTTAGGGTGGAAGAAATATTTTAGTTCAAGCAAGTGTGGAGCTAGAAATAAGGAAATTTAAGTAAAGTGATTTTCATGGCACAACTTTTGGTATCAAACTCACTTTCCTTTGAATAGGGATAAATTCCTCAATGGTGTAGCCTGAGGAGCAAAATTCAGAGCAAATTAGTATAAATGTTTGAGTATGAAGAGGAGGAAACATCCTTTTTTTTTTTTTTTTTTTTACTATAGGTACTTTAATTATCGGACTACCCGGTTCCTGGCCGAGGAGGGGTTTTATAAATTCCATAACTGGTTTGATGACCGGGCCTGGTACCCTTTGGGACGAATCATAGGAGGAACAATATACCCAGGTGAGGGGTTAGGATTTAAAAAAACAAAAAGCCAAAGAGCAGCTCAAAAGCAATAGCCCTTTCTGCACGGTTTTGCATTCATTGGTTTCAGTTATGTACAGTTATCCATGATCTAAAAATGCTAAATGAAAAATTCCAGGAATAAATAGTGTGCTGTAGCATGATGAAAACTCCTGCAGTCTTGCTTGGGATGTGAATCTGCCCTTTGTCCGACATATCCACACTGTTTATACCACCTGTCTGTTAGTCATTGAGCTGCTGCCTCCGGTTATGTTTGGTTATAGGGTTCAATACTATGGCATATGTTCAAGGATTCACTGGGGGCCTGTTTTAGTCCATTTTCTATTGTAGTAGATTCTCAAGACTGGGTCATTATTTTGTTTTTTGACACATTTTTTAAAAGATTTACTTTATTTGAAAGGCAGAGTTACAGAGAGAAAGAAGGAGCAAGAGAGAGCGAGAGAAAAAGATATCTTCTATCCACTGGTTCACTTTCCAAGTGGCTGCAACAGCTAGGGGCTGGTCCAGGCCAAAGCCATTAGCTTGGAACTCCAATCATGTTTCCCACTTGGGTGGCAAATGCCCTAGTTCTTGAGCCTTCTTCTGCTGTCTTCCCAGGCACATTAGCAAGGAGCTGGATTGCAAGTGGAGCAGCCGGGACTTGAACTGGTGCTCTGATATAGGATGCTGGCTTCGCAAGCAGTGGCTTAACCTGCTGCAGCACCCATGCAAGCGCCCCCAAGACTGGGCAATTTTTAAAAAAGAGGTTTAAGGGCCTGTGCTGTGACATAGTGGGTAAAGCTGCTGCCTGCAGTGCTGCCATCCCATATGGGCACCGGTTCGAGTCCCGACTACTCCACTTCCGATCTAGCTCCCTGCTATGACCTGGGAAAGCAGTAGAAGATGGCCCAAGTCCTTGGACCCCTGCACTCGTGTGGGAGACCCAGAAGACGTTTCTGGCTCCTGGCTTCGGATCGGCACAACTCTAGCCGTTGCAGCCAATTGGGGAGTGAACTAGCAGATGGAAGACCTCTCTCTCACTCTGCCTCTCCTTCTCTCTCTGTGTAACTCTGACTTTCAAATAAATAAATAAATCTTAAAAAAAAAAAAAAAAGATTGGGCACTAGCATCTGCTTGGCTTCTGATGAGGGCCCTGTGCTTTGTTAAGTTAGGACAGAAAGCAGGGCAAGTGGGCACATGCAGAGTGGAAAAAGAGGGCTGAATTTCCACCACAGCTAACCCATTTCTGTGAGAAAACCATCGATGTCTTCATGCATGTGCAGAGACTGTGACCTAGACACCTCCCGTGAGGCCCTACCTCCCAGCAGTGCTCCATTGTGGAGTTAAGTCTCCACACTGGTTTTAATGGGAATAAAGCGTATTCAACTGCAGCAGAGTATTGGAACATATCCCTTGTGGGTAAGGGGGTACTACTATATCTGTATGCTATAGTACGACATCTTTCACTTTTATTCGATTCTTCTTGTGACACTTGTAATTTCATTCTGATTACAGAGTTTCAAAAGTGTAGCTTATAAAGATAGAATAAGTGTGGGAGAGTAGAGATGGGTGAGTTTACAATCTGGACTTGTGATTGAATATTTAGGAGACAAATTCATAGGCATCCTACAGTTGCCATAGTAGTGTTTCTGGTGGTTTCTTTATTGATACTCTGATTTTCCCTTTTCCTCTTAAGGTTTTTGTCTTATTAGAACAACCTAATGCAGTTTCTTCCTGTTACAGGCTTAATGATTACCTCTGCTGCAATCTACCATGTGCTGCACTTTTTCCACATCACCATTGACATTCGGAATGTCTGTGTGTTCCTGGCCCCTCTCTTCTCCTCCTTCACTACCATCGTCACGTACCACCTTACCAAAGAGCTCAAGGTGAAGGCTTTGGGTGCCTGGAGCTTGGGAATGAATGTTGTTGAGCCTCTCCAGTTGATGCTAGAGGGTTGTGGGACTGCGAGCCTTCGAAGGGCCTGGAGACCAAGGCTAATGACAGCTTTTATTGGACTGAATGACTTGGGTTCATTCCAAGCCCTCCCTAGGATTTATGGATTCTTGTCATTATTAACTGCGTATCCTCATGAAAGAGTGTTTGAGAGTCAAATGTAAATTGCTACATAAAGGGAAAAAAAATAAACAAAATGTCAGTCCTCAAAGTGTAGGGAAGAAGGGAAAAATAACTTCATGAAGTTTTCCAAAGTGGTTAGTTCATCTGCCAGAGATAAGCACTTGGCAATTAATTGCTGACTTTTTTCCAACATTTGTTTTAAAGTTCTTAAAACATTTGACTTCTATAGTAGGTTCAATAATGCTGACTGTCTTTTTCCAGATTTCAGCACTGCTGACCCTTGCTCCCTGGATGCTATTCTTAGTTTTTGGCTGTGGTGCCAGGGAGATACCGGAGAGGTGATAAACTAGTTGGAGGGCTTGGGAAATCTGAGTTTAATTTGGAAAACTGTTCATCCTTCTCCTTGCTGCCCTTGTCCCAGACAATTTCTTGTTGTGTTGGAGTGTGAGTTACATATT
This sequence comes from Oryctolagus cuniculus, assembly GCF_964237555.1. Lineage (NCBI taxonomy): Eukaryota > Metazoa > Chordata > Mammalia > Lagomorpha > Leporidae > Oryctolagus > Oryctolagus cuniculus. Next base: position 118,802,134 of record NC_091432.1, read on the forward strand.
TTTCTCCCCACCTCCCGTTTTTTTTTTTTAAGATTTACTTATTCTGAAAGTTAGAATTAGAAGGAGAGATAGAGAGATCCAGATCTTCCACCTGCTGGTTCACTCCCCAGATGAGAGAGAGAGGCGAGATCTTCCATCTGTTGGTTCACTCCCCTGATGGCTCCAATGACTAGTGCTGGGCCAGGCCGAAGCCAGGATCCAGGAGCTTCAATCTGGGTCTCATATGGGTGGCAGTGGCCCAAACAGTTGGGCCATCTTCTGCTTTTCCCAGGCCATTAACAGGGAGCTGGATCAGAAGTAGAGCAGCTGGGACATGAACTGGCACCCATATGGGATGCTCGAATCTCAGGTGGCGGCTTAACTTGGGATGCTACAAGGCCAGCCCTTTTTTCTGAGCTCAAAAGTTCCCTGATGATATTCCAATATAATGATCTAAGCTCCTGGCTTCTTCCTTTTAGGTAGATTATCACCTACTCTGTTGACTTTGTAGCTCAAATAATATTCTTCTTTTGGTTATCCTCACTTGGCATTTAGAAGCATGACTGATGTTTCTGTGATGTACAAATACTGTTAGGGGTAAGGACTGATAAGCCTGGAGGTACTGAAAGTCAATCTGTTCTGGGGCAGCATCGGTGGTTGACAGTTCTCATGGTGTATCTGTCTTCAGCATCTGTGTACTCCGTTTCAGACTTGGTGAACCAATTCCCGTCATGGGGAATTGGTTGTGAAATTTGTAGCTTGCTTGTGCTGTGAGCATTTCTAGCATCCCACATCTACCTTGAAAATTATTGGGCTGTTTTCTGGACCCATTATAAACAGAATGGACTAGTTCTGTATCCCGAGTAGAGTGGTGTGAAGGTCTTATTACCCTTCTTTTCTTGCAGGATGCAGGGGCTGGGCTGCTTGCTGCTGCCATGATAGCTGTTGTCCCTGGATATATCTCCCGATCTGTGGCTGGCTCCTATGATAATGAAGGTGAGACTTTAACATGCTGAAGGAGATTTGTTCAGCTCATTGTCCAACAGAGCTTCATAAGGTTAAGTAGAATGCAGGTCTGCTGCTCAGCATTAATAAAAATGGCATTTGGGTGAGAAGATTAGAAATGGGCAGGAAGGGATCCCAGACAAGTTCATCCCTTCTGGAATGACAGCTGGATGCATTTCTTTTTTCTTTTTTTTCTTTTTTAAAATCTATTTGAAAGTCACAGTTACACAGAAAGAGGAGAGGCAGAGAGGGAGAGGGAGAGGGAGAGAGAGAGGGAGGTCTGCCATCCACTGGTTCATTCCCCAGTTGGCTGCAATAGCTAGAGCTAGGGCTATCCGAAGTCAAGAGCCAGGAGCTTCTTCTGGGTCTCCCAAGTGGGTACAGGGACCCAAGAACTTGAGTCATCTTCCAGTGCTTTCCCAGGCCATAGCAGAGAGCTGCTTCAGAAGTGGAGTAGCTGGGACTCGAACCGGCACCCATATGGGATGCTGGCACTGCAGGCGGCGACTTTACCTGCTACACCACAACGCTGGCTCCATGGGTATTTTCTTAGAGGCTTTTTATTTATCTCCGGACTCAGAGTTAATTGTTCTAACATTATAATCACTTGCTTTATTTTTCTAGGTAAGGGGAATAAGTATCCTTAAAACCATAATGACTTTTATTAACTTATTTTCAAATTCAACATATATTGAATGTTACTGAGAGAACATAGTATTATGTATTATAAAGATAGGTAATGAATAAGACTGTTGGCTTATAATTACTAAGGAAGATAAAAGTGGACCTATAAAAATAACTTCAACGAAAAGTAGCAAGTACTAGGTGTAATGATAGAAATATGAAGAGAATACTTCAGGAATGTAGTGCAAGGAGAGATTAATTCAGATTTGGGGATCAAGGGAGGCTTTTTGGAAGTGGTTCAGGTTAACTGGGCCCTGAAATTGGACTTCTTTTATGAGAGGGACAGTCAGTATAAGGACCAACTTGGGTTAAGGTGTGGAGGCGGGGTGGTGCATGGTGGTGTGGGATATCTTTAGGACCAGGTTAACAGGGGATTTAGTGCCTGCAAAGAGCAAAAATAACAATAACCAACATTTACTGAGTGCTCACTATATGCTAGGTACTGTTTTAAGTGCTTTACATGCATTAATTGTATTTGTCTTCACAACAGTGTAATGAAGTACATACTATTACAGACTCCTTTTTATGGGACCCTGGGGAAAGGGAGGTAAAATGATTTGTCTCCAATTACACTGTTACCTGATAGTGAACCTGAGGTATGAATCCAGGCTGTCCATTTCAGAGCCATATTTATAGCCACTGTGCTAGCATGATGACCTCTTCATTAATTTTTGGTGTGTTTTTTCTGCAGGGATTGCCATTTTTTGTATGCTGCTTACCTACTACATGTGGATCAAGGCAGTAAAGACTGGTTCTATCTATTGGGCAGCCAAGTGTGCCCTTGCTTATTTCTATATGGTAACTTTTCTATATTTTTAAATTTTAAAATTCCCTGAATACTCTTATTTCCTCTGGATATTAATTAGTTGACCAACTTTCTTGCTTTTAAAAATATTTTATTTATTTATATGAAAGGCAGAATTACAGAGAGAGAGGAAGATACAGAATGTGATGGAAAGAAAAATCTTCCATCCACTGTTTTATTCCCCAGTAGGCCACACATGGCCAGGGCTGATCCACACCAAAGCCAGGAGCTGGAACTCCGTGTGGGTCTCCTATGTGTGTGGTAAGGATCCAAGTACTTGGGCCATCTTCTGCTGCCTCCCCAGGCGCATTGGTGGGAAGCTGGATTGGAGGTGGAGCTATGGGGATCAAACTCATATGGGATGCTGGGATTGCAGGTGACAGCTTAATGTGCTATACCACCATGCTGGCCCTAATTTACTAACTTTTTTTCCCTATTTTTAAAGCTTTATTTTATTTATATGAAAGTCAGAGTTACAGAGAAAGGGGGAGAAACAGATCTTCCATCCACTTGGTTCATTCCTTAAATGGCTGCAGGAGCCTGGAACTGTATGCAGGTCTCCCATGTGTGTGCCAAGTACTTGGGCCATCTTCCACTGCTTTCCCAGGTGCATTAGCAGGAAGCTGGATCAGAAATAGAGCAGCCAGGGCATCACAGGTAGCAACTTAACCTGCCATACCGCAACACCGGCCCCATTCAACTTTCTTTTCTGATATTTTCCCCTAAAATTTTTCTCCATCTAATATATTTTTTCTTTTTCTTTTTAAATATTTATTTTATTTGGAAGGCATAGCGGCATAGAGAGAGACAGAGAAAGATCTTCCATCTGTTGGTTCACTCCTCAAATCACCGTGATGATCAAGGCTGGGCCTGGTCAAAGCCAGGAGCCAGTAACTCATCCAACTCTCCTATATGGGTGGTAGGGACCCAGTCTGAACCACAGCTATGATATGGGATGCTGGTGTTGCATGTGGCAGCTTAACCCGCTGAGCCACAATGCTGGCCCCTTTATTGTATTTTTTCCTTTCAATCTTATGTTTATACTTCAGGTGTTTCCCCTAACTACTTCTGTGTGCTTATGTATCCCTAAATCCTTTGTGTGACTTTATACTAGATTGCATCTAGGTTACCCGAGACTTGGGTACTTTTGTTATGTGATCATGACATCAGTAGCCACAAGGAAGCAGGACTGAGATACAGTAATAAGTTTGAATTTTTTTTTCCTACTTAAAAAGTTACTTAAACTTAAACTTTTTAAGTTACTTGGTAAAGTTAAAGTTTATAGTTAATATTATGAGATGCTCTTTAAAAAGGCCACAGGTGACATTCTGAGGTACACTGCTGGTGGTCTGAGGAGGAGTGCTCAGAGGGACTGTTGTTTCTCTCCTGCTGTAGGTCTCTTCATGGGGGGGTTATGTGTTCCTGATCAACTTGATCCCGCTCCACGTCCTGGTGCTGATGCTCACAGGCCGTTTCTCCCATCGAATCTACGTGGCCTACTGTACCGTCTACTGCCTGGGTACCATACTTTCCATGCAGATCTCCTTTGTGGGTTTCCAGGTGAGCCCTAGACTGAGTGCAGTTTTTAGCTTCTATTTTTTCTAAGCCATTTCCAACTACATTGATTGATCTTGGGTTCTTTTAAGAAGAGTAAGACATGTTCACAGCTCTGATCTTGGACTGCTTGTGTTAACTGATGCAACAGAAGTATTGATCATTACAATCTGCTTCCAGGACCAGGTTAAAATATATTTGTTCCAGTAGGTTTGAACTCAGTGACTCTTACTTTGGCTTAAGTTTATGGGAGGTGGAGGGATATTTTGTTTGAGCTGTGTTGATGTGAGTGTTCAAAACTGTGTTTTCCCATCTTTTGTAATTCCAGTGACCTAATTTAATAGCAGTGGATCCCCATGTTTAGATTGAGGACTTTGTGCAAGCCCTTCAGGAAGCAAAGTACATACCTTTTAACCTCATCACTCTGTAGGGTATACGAACAGCTATTAAATCAGAATAATATGTGATTTCCCATTAGAATTCTCATGAAAGTAGAACCATTATTCTGAGGTTAGCAAATATTTCTTTATTGATTGCCTAGTACATGCAATTTGCTAATGACTAGGAAATATAAAAAAGCAAAATTATGGTTCCAGTCCTTAAGACAGTCTCTTTTGGGGGGGGGGGGTAGAGTTACAGAGCGAGAGAGGGAGAGAGGTCTTCCATCCACTGGTTCACTCCCCAAATGGCAGCAACTTAGCGGCTAAGCCTAAGCCAGGCCAATGCCAAGAGCCGGGAGCATCTTCCCACATGGGTGCAGGGGCCCAGGGACTTGGGCTATCTTCTGCTGCTTACCCAGGGCCATTAGCAGGGGGTTGGATCAAAAGTGGAGCAGCTGGGACTTGAACCAGTGCCCACAGGGGATGCTGGCACTGCAGGCCTCCTTCACCGTACTTTCCAACCAAAACCCTGATTCCACGTCTAGATTAGGAAGCTGTCTCCTGCTATCAAGATTCGGTTTTCATTCAAATTACTTCTGTAGATTCTGTACTGGCAGGACATCAGTCTCAGCTTTGGAGTGCAGAGCTTAGCTGAAGGAAGCCACTGGTAGATAGAATTAGCAGTGAAGATTCCAGGAGAACACAAAGTGTGCTATATGGGCATATAGATCAGCAGACAGGTTTTTTACAGATGTTCTTGGAAAAGCATCTGCATCAAGGTTCAAAAGAAAGAATAAACCTCTACTAATAACTGTGGTAGAACTTCAAAAAAGTGAAGCCCAAATACAATGATAAGCTTAGTTGGTACTCAGATATTGATGTCATTAAATAAATATTCTTGTCTGTGAACAAAATATGCCAAATCATGGACAAATAGTCCAAACTGATCTAAAGTGAGTTTCCAGAGTTTTTGCCCAATCTCTGTCGACATTTAGGAATCCAGAGAGCTTCTGCTTGGGGAGACACATAGGTTGGTGAAGAGTTTATGGCCAATATCTTACCAGTTTAAAATACAACTTCCAAATTCTTTTTATTTTTTTTTTTTAAGATTTATTTTTAACTATTTGAAAGGCAGAGTTACAGAGAGAAAGCGAGAGAGAGTGTGTGTGCTTCCATCCACTGGTTCACTCCCTAGATGGCCGCAATGGCCAGGGCTGGGCCAGGCTGAAGCCAGAGCCAGGAGCCAGAACCTTCTTCCAGGTCTCCCACATGGGTTGCAGGGTTCAAGGACTTGGGCCATCTTCCGCTGCTTTTCCCAGGCCATTAGCAGAGAGCAGGATTAAAGTGGACCAGCCGGGACTCAAACTGGCACCCATATGGGATGTGGGCGTCGCAAGCAGTGACTTTGCCCACAACGCCAGCCTCAGTTTCCAAATTCTTAAGCACAGATTTGTTTAGTGATATAATCTCATTCTTATTTGTTTTGGGCCTTTTCCTGCTTTGTGTGTCTGAAAAAAGAATTTAGAAGAAGAAACAAACCACTTGCCATTGTATTTGCAAATATAAAGATTTTTCTAACCAGCTGAATCTTGTAACACAGGTTAAAGATGGGGGTGAAATAGTTTGCCTTCAAGAATTAAGAGATGTTCTAAATCAATTTTCTGCATGCTGTCTTAACATCCCCACTGACTGTGATAGCCACTAGAGTTTGAGAACTGTTAATCTAAAGCAAAGCATGATGAAGTGCTAGAAGAGATCTGAAGTGCTGAGGAACATAGTGGAGAGTGATGGGTTTGGCAGATTAGGAAGAGATGGTGTTTGTATTGGACCTTGAATGACTGGAAATTCAGGGGAAGTTGCAGTTTATATTAAGGAAATGATTATGATGATGTATGGTGTGTTCTTAGGCACTCCTGAAATATCCTTTAGAAAATGTGGCAGGTGAATGAACCCCTCCCTAAATTGGCCCTGCCTTCTTTGGGGGCCTCAGAACTCATTTGACCCTTTGGCCTGAACTAGATCAGGATAAAGCAGTTCTGGGCTGGACTCACTGATTTTTCCCTGAATATTATCACCATCTATTTGCTTTCCCCTGCAGCCTGTCCTCTCGTCGGAGCACATGGCAGCCTTTGGGGTCTTTGGCCTCTGCCAGATACATGCCTTTGTGGATTACCTGCGCAGCAAGTTGAACCCACAGCAATTTGAAGTTCTTTTCCGGAGTGTCATCTCCTTGGTGGGCTTTGTCCTTCTCACTGTGGGAGCTCTCCTCATGCTGACAGGTAGGGAAGGCTCACATTCAGTGCAACTGTATAACTCTGGAAAGAAAGTATTTTGTGACCACAGAAGATTCTTTCCTGTTTGTCTGTTTATTTCAAGCCCATGATGTCCTACTTTTTAACATCTAATCCACTTGTCAGCCCAGCACAGCAGAGAGTGTCTAGTTAGAGTAGCTCTTAGTCATAGCTGGTGAAAGGGCTGTACCTTACCTTAGTAATCTTCCCTTCTTTATATTTCCTACTGATTGAGTGGTAGAAATCCTTATATTGTTTATTATACTCTACAAAGTGGCACCCGTCTAATCCGATGGGAACTAAATCATGCTGTACTTTTACTTATCCATTTTTCGCACTTCTCCTTCTCAGAGGCTAATTTGATTTTGCTCAAGTCTCTGTGCATTGGCCAACTCAGAGCAGGGCCGGAGGACAGTTGACTTGGCCTTCTCTAGAGTTGGTCTTGGTCCGACCAGATTTCACCTAAAGCCTTCCGTTTGGCATTTCTACCTCTGTCCTCTGAATTTATGTGCAGCCTGACTTTATCCTCTTGACTGTGCTGATGAAAGCACTGTCAAGTTGGAAAGAAGGGAAGGAGTAAAACTCCTTAAGTATTGGTGGCATTTAAGCAAAAGCCTAGTCCTTTTCTGTCTCTGAGAATCTCATTAATTTGGGATGTTGTCATTAACCAGGATCAGTTGTTCGTTTGTTTCAGGACTGTCTGTGAAGTAATTTTATTGCCTTTATGCTGCCAGGAAAAATATCTCCCTGGACGGGCCGTTTCTACTCACTGCTGGATCCTTCTTATGCTAAGAACAACATCCCCATCATTGCATCTGTATCTGAGCATCAGCCCACAACCTGGTCCTCCTACTATTTTGACTTGCAGCTCCTCGTCTTCATGTTTCCAGGTTTGTCTGCCTTGTGTTCTTAAGTGTATTTCATCATAAGAATTTCCACTTGATTTCAAGTATGTGAACTACCCTTATCCATGTTTTTGACCTGTGTCATAAAGAGGAAGGTTAAGCATATTTTTCTAACATTTAAAGCAGACTAGAAGTTGAATGGTTATAGATATGGGCAAGTTTAGAGCCTCCGTTTTTCTGCCCATTTATGTTATAAGTTAAAATTCAACTCTGATTTTTATTCAGGTTGCTTTTTTTAAAAAATATTTATTTTATTTATTTGAAAGAGAATTACAGAGAGAGGTAGAGACAGAGAGAGAAGTCTTCCATCCGCTGGTTCACTCCCCATATGGCCACAATGGCCAGAGCTGCGCTGATCTGAAGCCAGGAGCCAGGAGCCTCTTCCAGGTCTCCCACGGGGGTGCAAGGGCCCAAGAACCTGAGCCATCTTCTATTGCTATCCGAGGCCATAGCAGAGAGCTGAATTGGAAGTGGAGTAGCCAGGACTTGAACCTGTGCCCATATGGGATGCCGGCTCTTCAGACCAGGGCTTTAACCCACTGTGCCACAGCGCTGGCCCCAGTCCTCTCCCTTCACCTCATTTTACTTCATGGCAACATTGAAGTTCCAAAATGGGCGCTGCTGAAGCCTCTTCCCTAAGTTACCTGGCCAATCCACATACATTAGAATTTACCAACGTTAACGATCTTTTTTTTATAAAATAGCATTTTTTTCTCATTGTGAAAATAATTTGTATATTGTAAAAATATATATGTAAGTATAAATGAAAAAAGGAAAAATTGCAGTTCTCACCACACATCTCTTGACACTTATTTTATTTTTTAAAGATTTTTTTTTTTATTTGAAAGGTAGAGTTTTAGAGAGGCAGAAGCAAAGAGAAGGCTTCCATCTACTGATTCTCTCCCCAAAAGGCTGCAATGGCTGGGGCTGATCCAATCTGAAGCCAGGAGTCAGGAACTTCTTCCAGGTCTCCTGTGAGAGTTTAGGGGCCCAAGCACTTGGGCCATCTTCTACTGCTTTCCCAGGCCATAGCAGAGAGCAGGATTGGGAGTGGAGCAGCAGGCACTGCAGGTGGCAGGTTTTACCCATTACGCCACAGCACTGGCCCCCTCTAGCCACTATTAATGTTTTAGTTATACGTTTATTCAATTATGTATTTATTTTAAAGATTTTATTTTATTTATTTGAAAGGCAGGGTTAGAGAGAGAGAAAGAGAAAACTTCCATCCTCTGGTTCACTCTCCAAATGGCCAGAACAGCTGGGGCTGGGTCAAGCTGAAGCCAGGAGCCAAGAGCTTTTTCTGCATCTCTTACATGGGTGCAGGGGCCCAAGCGCTTGTACCATCCCTCACTGCTTTCCCAGGCACATTAGCAGGGAGTTGGACTGGAAGTTGAGCAAACAGGACTTGAACCAGTGCCCATATGGGATGCCGGTGCTGCAGGTGGTGGCTTAACCTGCTACACTGCACTATTGGCCCCATCAATTATATATTTATTTTAAAACATTTGAGAAGCACAGGTACCCAAGCACTTGAGCTGTTGTGTGCTGCCTCCCAGGGTATACCTTAGCAGGAAGCTGGATCAGAAGTAGCGGAGCATTGACTCAAACCCGGGCATTCCAGTATGGGCTATGGGCATCCCAAGTGACATCTTAACTGTTAGGCCAGGTGCCCACTCTATCCAGTTATTTATTGAATAGAATAGGATTATGTAGCTTATCCCCCTCTGATTTCTGTAACTTCATAGGAATCATAGTCTCTATATATTTATATATATAGTCTTCTATATATTTATAGAAATATATAAGATATAGCATTTAAAAATTTTTTAAAATACAGAAGTGGGTGCTGGCGCTGTGGCATAGTGGGCTAAGCCTCCACCTGCTGTGCTGGCATCCCATAAGGGTGCTGGTTTGTATTCTGGCTGCTCCTCTTCTGATCAGCTCTCTGCTATGGCCTGGGAAGGCAGTAGAAGATGACCCAAGTGTTTGGGCCCCTCACATATGTAGGAGACCTGGAAGAAGTTCCTGGCTCCTGGCTTTGGATCGGCTCAGCTCAGGCTGTTGCAGCCATTTGGGGACTGAACCAGTGGATAAAAGACCTTTCTCTCTGTCTTTCCCTCTCTCTCTCTCTCTCTCTCAAATAAATAATAAAAATCTTAAAAAGAAAATACAGAGTTATGAAAAGATGTTAAGAAGGCAAATGGTCCTGTGTCTCATGTGATAGTATTTCGTTTTTTCTTTTCTTTTTATTTATTTATTTGAGCAGAGTTACTGAGAGGCAGAGACAGAGGCAGAGAGAGAGAGAGAGTCTTCCACCCCCTGGTTCGCTCCCCAGATGGCTGTAATGGCTGGAGCTGGGCTAATCCGATGCCAGGAGTGTGGAGCTTCATCTGGATCTCTCCTGTAGGTGCAGGGACCTAAGGAAATGGGCCATCTTCCGCTGCTTTCCCAGGCACACTAGCAGGGAGCTAGATTGGAAGTGGAGCAGCTGGGACTGGAATTGGAAACAATATGGAATGCTGGCACTGCAGGTGGTAGCTTTACCTGCTATGCCACAGTGCTAGCCCCCCCCCCCCCCTTTTTAAAGACTTATTTGAATGACAGAGTGACAGAGAAACAGAGACAAAGAGATCTTTCTGCTGGTTCACTCCTCAAATGGCTGCAATAACCAGGGCTGGGCCAGGCCAAAACTAGGAGCCAGGAACTTCTTCCATGCCTCCTATGTGGGTAGCAGGGAACCAGAAACTTGGGCTTCTTCTACCGCTTTCCCAGGCCATTAGCAGGGAGCTGGATCGGAAGTGGAGCAACTAGGACTCAAACCTGGTGACCGTGGCTTAACCTGCTTCCCCACAGTGCTGCCCTGATAAATTCTATTTTTAAAAAAGTGATCTATTAAAAATAGTTGAAGGGCTGGCACTGTGGTGTAATGGGTAAAGCTGCTGCCTGCAGTGCTGGCATCCCATGTGGGTGCTGGTTCAAGTCCTGGCTGCCTCATTTCTGATCCAACTCTGCTATGGCCTGGGAAAGCAGTAGAAGATGGACCAAGTTCTTGAGCCCCTGTACCTGTGTCAGAGACACGGAAGAAGCTCCTGGCTCCTGGCTTCCGATTGGCTCAGTTCCAGCCATTGGAGCCAATTGGGGAGTGAACCAGCAGATGGAAGACCTCTCTCTCTCTGCCTCTCCTTCTTTCTCTGTGTAACTCTGACTTTCAAATAAAAAAGTAAATCTTTTTAAAAACAAGTTTAAAAATTAGTTAATGTTTATTTATTTTCATTTTATTTGAAAGGCAAAGAAAGATCTATCCACTAATTCATTCCCCAAGTGACAACAACGACTCCGGGTGGGTTAGCCCGAAACCAAGAGCGTAGATCTCAATCTGAGTCTCTTGAGCTGTTGTTACCTGCTGCCTCCCAATATGCTCATTAATAGGAGTTGGAATCAAAATAGATTCCATTTTATAAATATACTATAATCAACTCCTTACTGTTAGACATTTAAGTTGTTTCTAACCTTTTTCTATTATTTACTTGTTAAAGATTTAGTTATTTGAAAGTCAGAATTACAGAGAGAGAGGGAGAGACAAAGAGAGATCTCTGTCCACTGGTTCACTCTGCAAATGGCCGCAATGCCCAGGGCCAGTCCAGGACAAAGGCAGAATCCAATAACTGCATCCAAGTTCCCCATGTGGATGCAGGGTCCCAAGCACTTGGGCTCTCCTCAGCTGCTTTTCCAGACACATTAACAGGGAGTGGGATTGAAAGTGGAGCAGCTGGGACTTGAACTGGCACCCATATGCGATATCAGCACTGTGGACAGTGGCTTAACCTGCTTAACTACGGTGCTGGCCCAGATTTTTTTTTTTTTTTTTTAAGATTTATTTTATTTTTATTTGAAAGGCAAAGTTACAGAGAGAGAGAGAGGGAGAGACAGAGAGAGGTCTTCCATCCACTGGTTCACTCCCCAAATGGCTACAATGGCCGGAACTGGGCTAGGCCAAAGCCAGGAGCCAGGAGCTTCTTCCAGGTTTCCCACATGGGTGCAGGGCCCAAGCACTTGGACCATCCTCCACTGCCTTCTCAGACACCTTAGCAAAGAGCTAGTTGGGAAGTGGAACAGCTGGGACTTGAACCAGTACCCAAATGGGATGCCGGTATTGCAAGAGGCAGCTTAACCCTCTGCGCCACAATGCTGGCCCCATCTTTTTCTATTTTAAAGGGTGCTGTAGTAAACATTCTTTGAAAATTTCTATGATTTTTTTTTTTAGGCTACATTGTTGGAACTGGAATTGCCGAGTTAAATGTGTGGAATTATCCGTATAATGAAGCTACTTTCCCTTGTAGGTTCCTATGGACAGGGCTCAGCTGCTTACTTTTCTTCCCTCTTTTGTAGTTGGCCTCTATTACTGCTTTAGCAACCTGTCTGATGCCCGGATTTTTATCATCATGTATGGTGTGACCAGCATGTACTTTTCAGCTGTGATGGTGAGGAATGCTCTCAGTCCTAGCAAACCTTTCAACCCCTAATTTTTTCTGCCTGATAGGATTCAGAAAGTACTGATGATTGTGCCAGTGCTTCCCTCTGAGCACTGGAAGGGCTGAATTATAGAGCTGCCTGTTGTTGATCCTTTCCAGGAACGTGTAAGACACACATTCTGGTTGTGGGATTGGCATTCAACTTTCTTGGATTCATGGCTTTGTGTTAGAAAGCTACTCTTGCACTTCATTGGAGAATGTGACCCTGGGTGTCTCAAAAAGGAAGATAATATTTTTTTCATGAAGGCTGGGAATAATATCCAATGCAAGATTTTTTTTAATATTTATTTATTTGAAAGTCAGATTTAGAGAGAGGGAGAGGCAGAAAGGTCTTCTATCCGCTGATTCACTCCCTACATGGTCACAGTGGCCAGGACTGGGTCAGACTGAAGCCAGGAGCCAGGAAATTATTTTGGGTCTCCCACATGGTGTTAGACACCCAAACACTTGAACCATATTTCACTGCTTTTCCCAGGCCATTAGTAGGAAGCTGAGTTGGAACTGGAACAGCTGGGACACTAACTGGCACCCATATGGGATGCTGGCATTGCAGGTGGTCCTTTTACCCACTGCACTGCAATGCTGGCCTCTAGTGCTAGGAGGAAGTGTATGTATTATAATAAAACAATATTTTTTTCTACTCTTTTTGATTTCAAGCCACAGTTAGTAAATATAATTTATGTCCTGTCGTTACTCAGGACAAACACACATATACAGCTGTATATAACTGAAACAAAGTTTAAGAAATACATAACTTCTGTAGCTCTATCAAGTGTTTTCCATTTTCATTGAAAAATCATGTTTAATAAAAATCCCTAAATTGATATCATGATATAATAGTAGGTTGTTATCTATAAAACACAGATTAGACTGATCATACCTCTTGTGTTTTTTAGGTGCGTCTGATGTTGGTGTTGGCGCCTGTTATGTGCATTCTTTCTGGCATTGGAGTTTCCCAGGTGCTATCCACATATATGAAGAATCTGGACATAAGTCGTCCAGACAAGAAGAGCAAGAAGCAACAGGATTCTACATACCCTATTAAGAATGAAGTGAGAATTAAGTAATGCTAAGGAGAATTTTGGGAAGCTGTTTGTGTGTGTGTGTGTGTGTGTGTGTATGTGTCTGTGTTTGACTTGGGGAGTAACATAGAGCACTATCATAAGTTGTCAGAATTGATGCATGTAGCCCCTGACTTACTTTGATCCATCATATCTACATTGACTGTGTGTAAGCAGCTGTCATATGTTGCGCAAATGTAGTATGGTTTACCACATAATTCTTTCTCATTTAGGTGGCAAGTGGGATGATATTGGTCATGGCCTTCTTTCTCATTACCTACACCTTTCATTCAACCTGGGTGACCAGTGAGGCCTACTCTTCTCCCTCCATTGTGCTGTCTGCCCGGGGTGGGGATGGCAGTAGGATCATTTTTGATGACTTCCGAGAAGCGTATTATTGGCTTCGTCACAATACTCCAGAGGTAAAATTGGAGCAGTGGGACTGTGGGGAAGGGAAGACGTTTGATATTTAGAGAATCATATAACTTTCAAATAGGTGAGAAGCTTGGAGAAATTGGAATTTTAGAATCCTAGTATTGAGTAAGTCTTAAAGGTCAGTCTCCATTCAGTTCAGGGATGTCTTCTATAGTGATCCTGACTGATAATTGTCTAGACATTGGCTACCTCTAACATTTTAATTTATACCTTTCGAGGATCTGAAATGATTTCCTTTACAGTAGCTATTGGGAATAGCATTTCTGAGTCTGATTTGTTAGAAATTAAAACTAAGAATCTGTTAGTCCTTGCCCATTGTTTCCCATGGCTGGTATTTTTGTGATATTGTCAATAGATTATTTAGTTCTCTAATAGTACTAGGCTTTTTTTTTTTCTATTTTGCATAATCTTTCACACTTTCCATTCCATTGTACTTGTTTATATAAAGTGATCTGATGTAAAAATATTGCAATGTTAGATTGTATATAATTTGTGCTAAGATTTCATGATTGTATGTAAATGGTAGAACAAATCCTCAGATTTATTTTTCATTTAAGCATGAATCACTTTATTTAGAAATTGGTTAAAACTATCAGATCAAAGGTGCCATTGTACTCCTCTTGCTTCTGGTTTTTAGAGGCAGTGAGAAGTCAGTTATTTCCATTTCCCATTCTTTCAGGATGCAAAGGTCATGTCATGGTGGGATTACGGCTACCAGATTACAGCTATGGCAAATCGGACAATTTTAGTGGACAACAACACATGGAATAATACCCATATTTCTCGAGTAGGGCAGGTAAGATGAAGGGATCCTTTGACTGTTTGGTCTGCCATGTCTATTGGGAAATATTCCTCCATGAGGGGATTATCTGACTTGAGATTTTCTCTGAGAATTGTACATTTATTTTCATAGGCAATGGCATCCACAGAAGAAAAAGCCTATGAAATCATGAGGGAGCTTGATGTCAGCTATGTGTTGGTCATTTTTGGAGGCCTCACTGGGTATTCCTCTGATGGTAATGTACTTGACTTTATTCTAGCTGCAGGGCATAAATTCCAAGTAAATAAGTAGATGCTAATTTTCTGTTCTTTTACTAATATCTTTAGGATATTTTTCTGATCTGGGAAGCTCCTAAGTATTTTTAATGAGGTTTGAGGTTTGTTTTTTTTTTTTTTCTCAACAAGTATATGTAAATAATTCTGATGTAGATATGCTATAATTATCTAAAGACATAGGAATAATTCTACAATCAGTAACACAAAGAACATGAGGCTTGTGAAAATGAACTTAATTAGCTTATCTGTACTGGCTTTAAACCTTATAATTATCTGCCAGCTTATAAACATTTTATATACACACACATATATATCTGTGTGTGTGTATATATATGTATATATATATGTATATACATATACATATATATAAAACATACATGGGGAACTTGAAAAAGTTCATGGAAACAGGGAATTAAAAGAGTAAAAAATATAATCTTTATTTCTCATCATGAACTCTATCAAGGTCAAGACACTGTTGTAAGTGATAATACCAGCTGTTTAATCCATTCCTGAAGAACTGAGGCTCCTGGGGATTTAACCATGTCAAGGCAGTGTGTTTACTTTTCTTTCCCTTTTTTTTTTTTTTTTTTGAGAGATTTATTTTAAAGGCAGAGAGAGAGAGAGAAAGATCTGCTGGTTTACTCCTCAAATGTCTTCAATAGCCAGAACTGAGGCCAGGAGCCAGGAGCTTCTTCTGGATCTCCCATGTGGGTGCAGGGTCCCAAACACTTTTGGCCATTTTCCACTGCTTTCCCAGGCATGTTAGCAGGGAGCTGGAGCAGAAGTAGAGCAGCTGGGACTCGACCTGGCGCCCATATATGATGTTGGCATTGCAGGCTGCAGCTTAACGTAGTGTGCCACAGCACTGGGCCGTGTTTTCCATTTTTAACTGAAGAAAGATGGGAGGGTGCCATTTAAAGAGTTTTTTTAGATTAGGAAACAAAAAGAAGTGAAAAGGAGTCAAGTTAGAATTATATGGTGGATGCCTAATCATTGCCCATCAAAACTCAGGCAAAATTGCCCTTGTTTGATGAGAGGAATAAGTCAGAACATTGTTGTGAAAGAGAAGGACTGTCTGTGGTGAAGAGTTCCTTGGCATTTTTCTGTGAAAACTTCAGCCACCTTTTTTTTTTTTTTTCCAAGAAGTGATAGTTTTTTTCCTGTAGCCCAAAGTCAAATCACAAACCAGTGTACCCAGATTGGGGATCTTAATGTCAGTTAAGAGTTCTGTTGCGTTTCCTATTAGCTAAGTATCCTAAGAATAAGGACTTTCTCTGACATAGTCACCCAGGAAAGTTAATCATAAATCTCTAACATCACCTAACGTCCAGTCCATAGCCACATTTCCCCAAAGGGCTTAAGTCTTCTGTGGCTGAGTTTTCCAACACTGTGATCCAGTTAAGGTGCACATGCTGTGTTTGGTTGTGTGTTTAAGTCACTTGAAGAGTCCTGGCTGATGCTGCGTGTGTCCTGTGCCCTGGGGTTCTCTGGATGTTTCCTTGTGGTATTTGAGCTGTTTCCTGTGTTTGGTCTGCGGGAGCAATTAGATTCAGACAGCCTTTTTTGCAGCAAGAATAGTGCATAAGCAGCACCCTGAGTTTTGGGTTGCATCCCATTGGAAGGTGCACAACATCAGGCTGTCCCACAGTCAGTGATGACAAGGGCCAGTCCTCGCTTTTAGAGGGCGACCCCTCCCTTGAAAGGAGTGTGTTTTCCTTCCACAATCAATAAGTGATCTCTGCAGCGGGTGGTGGTGCTTCAGGATCCTCTGAATACCCTGATCCCCAGTAACCTGCCACCCAGTGGTCAACCCTTCTTGGTAAAACAGCAAGATCCGGTGGTGGCACAGTTGGAAATGGAACTTGTGAATCAAGACACCTGTCCCCACCATATACCAGCATCTGTCAGTGTCCTTTCCTCCCAGGGAAATGGAGGGCTGCCTGTCTGTCCCAGGCTGGTAGCATGCCCAAGGGGAGAGTGGTGCAGGTCATGTGAGCTTTCTGACTGGTTCAGGGCCTGTGTTTTTAGAAAGCTTTTCAGAGTTTCTAAGTGCTGATTTGTTTGATAGCATTTCCCTGTAATGATGATCTACCTTATTGATACTAAAACCTCAGGTCAAGAGGGAGTTGTCTGAATTAGGGAACTATCTGAGTTGTAGAATAATTCCATCAAATAGGTTTCTCAGACTTAAACACCTCTGTTGGCCAAGCAGGCCCTGTAGGGGCCCATGGAGCCTCTGCTGCTTTAATGATCTGTTTAAAATCCCTGACAATTGGTCACATTTGCGTGAAGAAGTTTAGAGTTGAAGGATTTTTACAAGTGGTCCCAGTTCGAGTCTGAGCGGCCCTGAGGATGATGGGGTGGTCCTTTCTCTTCCGTGGGGCTATGGGGATCCCAGTACCTCTTAGGGAGCCTGGTCAGTGTTGGACCCTCTGTGGGTGTGGCTGGGGATAAAGTCATCGTCCTTGTCACCGTTACAGTATTTTCTTTCAAGGGTCCTGTTGTAGGACGTTTCACAAGTGCTTCAGTTACTTGTTTTCTGGGGTAGGTTAAACATTTTCCTTGCTTGTACTCTCTCTCTACCTTTGGCCTTGTTCCTAGAATGCATTATGGGAAAAAAACAGCACTGCAATCCAACAGCAAGGTCAGTGTGAATTCTGACTCAGCATGCACGAAAGCAGGCAACTGGAGCAGGCACAGCACTGGCCCCCGATATTTTATTATAGCACATCCTGATTTGGACTAGCCACATTTCAGGTGCTCAGGAGCTACCTGTGACTGGTGACTACAACATTCAATAGCTTAGCCCCAGCTAATATTTAGGACTCTTTTTTTAGAGATTTATTTTATTTATTAAGAGTTACAGAGAGAAGAGGAGAGACAGACAGAGACAGAGACAGAGAGACAGAGAGATCTTACATCCACTGGTTCACACCCCAAATGACCGCAGTGGCTGGGGCTGGGTATACTTAGGACTAATTGCTTTCTTTCTTTTTTTTTTTTTTTTTTAAGATTTTTTTTTATTTATTTGAACAACAGAGTTAGAGAGAGAGGGAGAGACAGAGAGATCTTACATCTGCTGGTTCACTCCCCAAAAGGCTGTAACGGCCAGGAATGGGCCTGACCAAAGCTAGGAGCTAGAAATTCTATCCTGGAGTTCTAGATTGGGCCATCTTCTGCTGCTTTCCCAGGCACATAAGCAGGGAACTGGACTCGGTGCCCATATAGGATGCTGGCTTTGTAGGTGGCTTAGCTCAGTTTGTCATAATCTCAGCCCCTAGGTCTAATTTCAGTTGTAGTTTAAGTTTGGACCAATACCATGGATTTGGATTTTAATAATTTCTAAGAAGTTATATATTTTGAGGAAACGTTTTGCCCATATATCATCTTTTCTGTTTTTATAAATTTGAGTTAAATGGTATCATTCACCATTAGAAAAATCAGGTCTTGTCTTAGAAATTTACCTTTTTATAGGTTATTTTACTATAGCAGCCTTTGTGATGTAGCTTTTTTGTTTGTTTTTTCTCCTAGATATCAACAAATTTCTTTGGATGGTTCGGATTGGAGGCAGCACAGACACAGGCAAACATATCAAGGAGAATGACTATTATACTCCAACTGGGGAATTCCGTGTGGACCGTGAGGGTTCTCCAGTGCTGCTCAACTGTCTCATGTACAAGATGTGTTACTACCGCTTTGGACAGGTCTACACAGAAGCTAGTGAGTGATACTTAATAACACGAATAATGGTAGCTTCTACTGTGTAAGTTTTCTGTATGCCAGGTATTACCTTTTGTGCTTCACATCTATTAACTCTTCTAAATCTCACAACAACCTAAAGATAGATATTAATACTATTGTCACTTTATATGACAAAATTGAGGTACAAATAAGTTACTTAACTGCCTAATGTCACATGACTAGTGGTAGAGTCAGGATTTAAACTTGGGGAGTCTGGCTCTAGATTCTGCATTTCTTAAAAAATGTTTAAAAGTTTATTTGGGAGACAGAGAGATAAAGATAGATTGATTTCCTATATGATGATTCACTCTCCAAATGTGCTAGACCACAGCCAGGAAGCTAGCTCAGTCCTAATCTCCCATATGTGTAGCAGGGACCCATCCACTTGAGCCACTACCTGATGCTTCCTAGGGTGCTCATTAACAGGAGGCTGGAATTGGGATCAGAGCCAGGATTCAAACTCAGGCACTCTGATATGGGATGCCGGTATTGCAAATGGCATCTTCAAAGGCCTCCCCCAGGTCCTATACCATAATTTTTATTATGTTTCAGTAAGGGGTATTGCAGTGAAGAAAAGAATGGACAGAGACACAAAGGGCTTTTCATTTCTTCAGATCAATACATAGGCAGTAATTTGAACAGCTTAAGTCTTTCCTTCCAACTTCCATTATCTTGGTTCTGCACTTGGGAGAATTTCCGAAGTGGATTCAGGCTTTTGGCTTCCATTAGGTTCTTCTGTGACCCTTTGGTTACCAGAATGTTATGGAGGCATATGTATGACAGTCCTCAGGAATGTAAGGGGCTTGCAAGTTAGTCCCCTGTCTCTTAGAAAAGAGATAATGTCAAGGATTCTGATATGCATCATCTTGGACAGGATTTGAATAGGATAACACTTGATTTATCCTTGTAACTTAATGGGCTGTTTGTAGATCCTACCCTCTAACCAAAAACTGCAGACTGAGAATAACAATCCAGTTAATAGATGATGTGCCAAATCTTTTTAAGGAAATTAGTACTGTAGAAAGAAGTGTGTTCTTTTTTCGTCCCTTTTTAGAGCGTCCACCAGGCTTTGACCGTGTCCGAAATGCTGAGATTGGGAATAAAGACTTTGAGCTTGATGTGCTGGAGGAGGCATATACCACAGAACACTGGCTGGTCAGGATATACAAGGTGAGCAGATGCTGTATTATCTCAGAAAGCAGCTCTCACGTTTGCAGATTGGTTTTGGTGCTTTGAAAATGGGTCATGTGTTTCTCAAAGTGACATTCTTGTGATGCCTGTGTCTGAGAAGGCTTGCATCTAAGGATTTCCCTGTTTAATTCAGATTGTTCTTAGTAGACATCCCAGTTGACTGTCATTTTGGCAGTTGTTGCAGTGATGTTTTTCCAGTTGGGGCTGGAGTCATCATGTTTGAATCACTGCCAGATTTAAGGGGTGGGTGGGGAGAAAGTGCTTGTGCTTTTTTTTTTAAATTTATTTGAGAGACAGAAAGCTCTCATCTGCTGGTATACTCCCGTATCAGGTAGGACTGGGCAATCTGGGTCTTCCATGTGGGTGGCAGGAACTCAATTACTTGAGCCATCATTGATGCCTCTCAGGGTCTGCGTTAGCAGGAACCTGGAATCCAGAGTTAGAGAACCCAGGTAATCTTGGTGGGGGATGTGGGTATATTAACTGACGTCTTAACTGCTAGGACAAATGCCCACCCATTTGTGTGTGTGTGTTTAATTCGATTATTTTAACTTATTTATTTTAAAGAACAGAGAAATACTGATATCTCATCTACTGTTTCATTTTTCAAATGCCTGCAATAGCTGGGTTTTGGCTGGGCTGAAGCTCAGAGCCTGGAACTCAATTCAGTTCTACAGGAGTGGTAGGGACCCAAGTACTTACGCCATTAGCTGCTGTCTCAGGGTGCATATTAGCAGGAAGCTGCAATCCGGAGTGGAGCTGGGACTCAAGCGAGGCATTCTGATGTGGAATGCAGGTATCCCAATCAGCGTCTTAACTTCTGTGCCAGATGCCTTCCCATTTGTATTTTTAAACCACATTTTCTTCAGAATTTATGGCATAGTCACATGAAGTCCATTAGGAGAATGTTCTCTTACGTAAGAAAATGTCGAGAACCCTTGATCTATATGGAGGGTAGAAAATTTACACTGCCCCTCAAAGGAGTACTCTAGTACTCTAATCAGAGTAGAGCTAGTTTTTAATCTGTGCTCATTTATCCACAACACTAAGCCAGGGAGCAGAAACCAAGATACTTCCTCTCTGGGTTAACCCATTTCAGTAGAAAAGCTTTCCAAAGTTAACCTAATTATAAATATTAAACTGGCATCTTTATGTTGCAGGTAAAGGACCTGGATAATCGAGGCTTGTCAAGGACATAAATGTCACATCCAGCTCAAATATTCTTCGCACTGAGAGCGTCATGTTTAGGACGTTGAAGATTTTTTTAAAATATGCAGTTTATAAGAACAGAGCCGGATGGGATTAGAATTGTCTGAACGTTTTGCCCTGGGCAGTATGGGCTGGGCCAAATTAAATAATTTTTATAATTCTGAGCAGGTTACCAAATGAAATGTCATGGCTTTACTTTGATCAATTAAAGGGGGGAATTTTTTTTAAATGTGCCTTATTTGTTTTGAATTATAACTGGTTTGAGGAAGGTGAAAGCTTATGCTGGGCAGATAGAAGGATAGCTCATCCATGTTCTTGGCTTCCTAAATGAGGCAAGTAGTGGCATTCTTTCTCAGATCAGGAAAACCGTCAAGGACTCGCTCAGATCCTACATATATAAACAATTTTGTTCTTGTTTCTGCATTGCAGCACCTAATACAATGCGTTGCACATAGTTTGTGGATTTTTATCAAATGAATAAATGTGGGACCACAAAAATGCCATTTCTGGGCAAGAAAGACAGCTTTGTTGCTATTACATCTTATTTGTAGTTTCTCCTGTCCTTAGAGGCTCTTTGACCTTATAATGGACAGAAAGCAATTAGCCAGACCTGATCTTACCACGTGTTCCATGGAATAAGCCAGGGTTTCCAGTTTGTTTTTTGAAGCAGGAATAAATCAAGGGTGACTAACTGTGGTTTTGAAGACTGATGACAAAGAAATTATTGTCATCAGTGGAAAAGAAGAAACCTCTCCAACATTATGTAGAGGGCTTAATGATCAGTTCGTATTTTTGAATCAGCTTTAAAATATACAACTACTTGAAATTTAGCTTTTCGTGCTCTCACTAGCCATGACACAGTAAGTTGCTCTTTGCTCATTTTCTTTAGACTCACTAAAACTCCTGTGGTTATTCAAGGTGAGCTCAACCTATTTATTGTTCTGTACTATTATTAAAAAAAAAAAATCTCAATTACTTGGTTTTGAAGCCCTTGACAGATAAGCTACAAAACAGAAGGAGAATTACTTTTAACAGATACCTAGAAAAAGAACAGTGTTGGCCTGATTGTAAGAAAAACTTCAAAACCTTTAAATTCAAAAGCACAGTGTTCCATGGATATTTAATGTAATGACAACTAGCCTTATGTTCAATACAGTAGGATGCCATGTTTATAACACAAGACATATCACTGATGTATACAGACTCTAAGTCATTAAAAAAAATATAAAGTAACTGCCTACTCTTACATGGTCAAAAAAATTGGAATTATATATGGTCTTTAGATTAAATTAAAATGGTGCTGCCAAATGATATGCTTGGTTATACTTGTAAACCCAGGGAACCTAGCCTTCTAAGCTAATTTATATATCCTGAACTTCAAACTGTGGGTGAGATTTAGATTTTATATAAAAACTGGTTTAGTACATGTTAATTCAGTACTAAATTTATATATAGAATTTCTCCCTACTGTAAGGTTATTCTGAATTTTATCAATCTGATTAATACCAGTTGTTGCTCTTAGGAATTTATTTGTGTTACTTTCTAGGCTTCATGAAGCTATCTTTTTTTTTATATATATATACTTTTTGTTTCCATTGTTATAATGCATTTAGTGTTAAGAATCTCAAATAAGCAGGTTTTCTACTTCCCAGAGGCTACTACTTTCAACTCCATGATGTACACATTTCTTGGTTCCACATCATTAAGAAATCTGTTCTATTTTGCTGTTTTGGTTTTTCAATTTTATGCACCAAATATTGACTTTCTGGTGTTGAAACTGAGGATTTATTTCTTTTTCACCATCCTTTTACCCCATGGACACACATTTTTACCATCTTCTATTATAGTTCTAACTATATTTATTATAGTTTTAATTCTATTATAATTTTATCTAGTAATATTTAGTTCTGTTAGTTTTAATTTAGGTTATATCAGTATTTAGTTTTTACCTATGGCTATTCAAAGTAAGCCATGTATATACTATTTCTGCTTTTCTTCCCCTGTGTAAGTTATTTTTTCAGGGAGTTTCTTCACTTGTTTTTTTGTGCTTGTAACTTATACCTTAGTTCTCCATAATTTTTGCCAACCTACTTTTAATATATTTAGGCACACCAGGTTTTTTAGAGATGTCTTTTGTTTGGTATATTCCACTTTGTATTGGTTAACTCACCGGGTTTGCTGCACACCTCTTGGGTTGATGTAGCCTTTCACTGTCAGACTGGGGTGTGTGTGTGTGTGTGTTCCTTTTCTCCCTTTGTTTTCTAAGATTTATTTATTTGAAAGGCAGATTGACAGAGGCAGTTAGAGACAGAGAGGAATAGATTGTCTGTTTGCTTGTTCACTCCCCAAATAGCTCCAGCAGCCTGAGCTGGGCCAGACTAAAGCCAGGAAGCAGGAAGTCCTTACGGGTCTTCCAGGAGGGTGTCAGGGGCCCAAGCTCTTAGGCCATCCTCTGTGGCTTTCCCAGGCACATTAGTGGAGAGCTGGATTAGAAATGAAGCAGCAGTCAGGACTTGACCCACTACTCCAATAGGGGATGCTGGCCTGCCAAACATAATATCCCCCACGCGCCCTCTTATCACCTCTAAATACCTTCCTGACAAAGTGTTTGAAGGAGATAAATTTCTTGAGATTGCATGTTTCTTGTCACACTCAATTCATAGGTTGGCTGGATATTTCAGGTTGGGAATAATTTACTTTAGGATCATTGTGAAGGCATTGGCCTGCTGTTTATTCCAAATTTTGAGAAATGAATACTGTCCTGTTTTTTGGTATGTCTTTTCCCTCCCACTCATTGCAGACCTCTTAGAATCTTTAAAGTTGTTTTTTTTTTTTTAAGATTTATTTTATTTATTTGAAAGAGTTACAGAGAGAGGTAGAGACAGAGAGAGAGAGGTCTCTCCAGATGGCTGCAACGGCCGGAGCTGTGCTGATCCCAATGATGTGTTTTAAGTGAGTCATTCATTTTGCTGAGTACTTTGAATTTTTAAATATGGAAAGTGAAGTTCTTCAGTTCTGGTAAATATTCTTGTATTCCATGTGAATTCCTCCAACCCTCTTTCTTTCTGAAAAATTACTTATTTTGATGTTGAACTTTCTGAATTAAATCTCCTAGTATTCTTGTTGCTTTCCATCTTCCTTCTGGGAGACTTCCTCAACTTTATTTTTCTACTTAAAATAGTTTTTTTCTGCTATATTTTTAGTGATCAAAAGCTTTTTTTTTGGGTTTGAATATTCCTTTGTTTTGACATTTTTCCAATTAAAGACTCTCAAATTCTTGGTTGTCTGCTTTTTTGACTTGGATCCTAAAAAGCTCATTGAAAGGTTTGCTAGGGGCAGAGCTTATTGATATCAGTTTCTTTTCTTTCTTTTCTTTTTTTAAGATTTATTTATTTGAGTTACACAGAGAGGAGGAGAGGCAGAGAGAGAGAGAATCTTCCATCCGCTGGTTCACTCCTCAATCGGCCACACTGGCTGGAGCTGGGCAGATCCAAAGCCAGGAGCCAGGAGCTACTTCTGGGTCTCCCACGTGGGTTCAGGGACCCAAGGAATTGGACCACCTTCTGCTTTCCCAGGCCATAGCAGAGAGCTGGATCAGAAGTGGAGCAGCCGGGACTTGAACTGGTGCCCATAAGGGATGCCAGCATTGCAGGCAGCGGCTTTACCTGCTATGCCACAGCACTGGCCCCTCAGTTTCTTTTCTTTCTTTCTTTCTTTTTTTTGACAGGCAGAGTTAGACAGTGAGAGAGAGAGAGACAGAGAGAAAGGTTTTCCGTTGGTTCACTCCCCAAATGGCCTCTATGGCCGGCGTGCTGCGCTGATCTGAAGCCAGGAGCCAGGTGCTTCTTCCTGGTCTTGGAAGAAGGACTTGGGCCATCCTCCACTGCCTTCCCTGGCCACAGCAGAGAGCTGGACTGGAAGAGGAGCAAACGGGACAGAATCCGGCACCCCAACCGGGACTAGAACCTGGAGTGCCAGCGCCACAGGCAGAGGACTAGCCTAGTGAGCCGGGGCGCCGGCCAGCCCCTCAGTTGCAATCTATTGTGATTGGGCTAGACTGTTAAATTGGGAAATCTCTGACGCTGATATTTTTAGGTTATTTTTCTCCTACATAGGTGAGCATCCTTTGAAAAGGTTTGTGTATCCTCTTACTTAAGTATATAAGCCAAGCTGTCAGTTTTCTGTTAGTATAGTAGGGAAGGAAAATCTAAGGCTCAACCTTCAGTGCATAAACTCAATTCTATTGCTTTAAAGTACTCAAGCAAAAACCATGCCTAACACGGAAATGCTGAACTCAGTTCATATGCCATGCATTTACCTTTTCTAGTATTATCCTAGTTTTGATGTTGACTAGATCCTTGGTGCATGGAGGAATGGGGATAAAAGGGACAGTGGTTTCTTTGTTTCTTATGGTCTTTCTGTCTGTTTTTAACCCCACTTTCACCTCTACATTCAGCATTACCTGGATTCAGCAATTCAACTTGAACCTTTTGGGATTTCTGAGATGTAAATAAGTTGCTTTTCTGTTTTCCTATTGCTATCTTTGGGATTTATCTTTATTTCACTTAAGTTAGTACCTTTCATCTAAAGGTCTTCCATTTTCCAACATTTTATTAACCATTCTTAATGGTTTTTTAAAAATTTATCCCTTACTATTATTTTTGTAAGGTTTCATAAGGGAACGATCTATTCTCAGAAGTGCTATCTCATATATTCTACCTTTAAATGGTATTCTGCCTAAATCTGCATACCCTTTTTCAGGCTAAAATGATGTATTCTATCCAGACTACATGAGAACTGTGCAGCTCCTTTTCCTTTTTTAAAAGATTTTACTTGTTTGAAAGGCAGTTATAAAGGAAAGACATCTTCCATCCACTGGTTAACTCCCCAGATGGTTGCAATAGCAAGAACTGGAGCAGGTTGAAGCCAGGAGCTTCTTGGACTCCCACACCAGAGCAGGGGCCCAAGCACTTGGGCCATCCTCAGCTGCTCTCTCAGGCACGTTAGCAGGGAGCTGAGTTGGAAGTGGAGCAGCTGGGACTCGAACCGGCGCCCATATGGGATGCTGGTGTCCAGGTGGCAGCTTCACCCCCTTTGACACAACGTGGCCCCTCCTTTTCCTTTTTTAATAGTGGCAGATGTCTTCCATTCACTGGTTCATTCCCCAAATTCCTGATCTCACGTGGGTGGCAAGAGCTGAAGTACTTGGGCTAAGACTCTCAGGCTCATTAGCAGGAAGGTGGATTGGATCTCCAACCAAGCACTCTGATAAGTGGGACGTGGGTGTCCCATGCAGTGGCTTAAACTGCTGCAGCACTATGACTGCCTTTATCTGACCTCTTCATATTGTTTGCAGCATACAGTATGCATCTAGAACAGTTGCTGTGTATTACATGAAACCGAAACTGTAATACCATGTTTCAAAGCTTCATACGGAAAGCAGCTGGAGATTTATTCTTGATTTCTGCCCCTAAGTTTGCTTCTTTTCAGTCAGACGTGTGCATATTTGGTGCAATATATTTTACACCTATTACTAGTATGACAGTAGCTCGTTTTGCTAGGTGTATGCGGCTCAGCTTTGAGGACTGGCATACTTAATGGAGATGACCGTGTTGGTACCTTGAATTCTCACTTTCCAGACTGTTTAGTTAAGTCCTTTTCCTCAGAGTTTGGTTTGCCATTCAAGTTTGCTTTTATATTTGTATTGTAAATTTTTATTTTGGCTTCCACTTACCTATTTCTTATACATTAAGAATTAGAAAGCTAGCAGAACTAAACTAGGCAGATGGTCATCCTTCAAAAAGATTGGCTGAAGTATTGTTTTGGAGGCTTTTCACAGACAAGGCAAAACTGGTTCTCCTGACATTACCGCCAACTCCAAAAACATTAGATGCCTCTGGCTCCCACGTCAGAATTCACTCATTCTTCACAGGCTCCACTCTCAACAGCTGTTGCAAGCTTCTCGGCTCGAGAATGGGTCCGGCACTCAAGCTGACACAGTGTTTACGACGCTGCCCGCAGTTCCGCCGTGCAGGTGCGCGGAGGTCGCGGGCCGGTCGCTTTACTTAGAATAGCGACGTAGCCTTTCCCGGAGCAAAGCGGGGACCCCCCGGCCCGCAGGGATGGCCCGCTTTGGGACGGAGGCTTCCCCTCCGCCCAGTCGGGCTCCACACACCGGATGTCGTTTCGCATTTGGCCCAGAGGCCAATTCCCACTGACGGGACGGGCAGCTCCTAAATTTCTTCAACCAGGAACCTCACGGATTACAAAGTAGCCCGTGCCCGGCAGGCTGAAGACGTCCGCTGGAGGCACCGCCTCCTGGCGCGGGGCGTTAGCAGCAGCCAGTCTTCAGAGGAGGCAGGCATGGGAACGTGCGCTGCCCTACTTTACGGCAAGGACGCGCTCGTTTGCGACACGGTGACGCAAGCAAGTTTTGGCGGGAAAAGCGCTGCATTTGGATTCCTGTAGTGGCGGGCTAAGGACAGCCTGGTGAGGAGTGGCCGGTTGGGTGGGAAAGGAACCCGGGGAAGGGGTTCGGAAGTTAGTGAGGAGGAACACAGTGAGAAAGTTATCGTTGACGGGCGAAGGCAGAAGTGACTCCCGCGGAGAGGCGGTTTCGGAAGGTGGAGGTGTATAGTACTAAGGGGGTCTCCGTTGTGTGAGTAGGGGGCGGGGGGAAACGGGAGAGGCTACCACCTTGCCGCAGGCGTCCCCAGAGGCTTGGGCGCCGTCCTTGTGGGTCTCAGCCCTTCCTTCCGCTTCTCGGGGCAGTTTGGCCCCGCCCCGGGCTCCTCCCGGCCTTTGGGACGGGTGCGGGTGGGGTGGGGTGGGGTGGGGTGGGGGTGGGGTGGTGAGGTGGGAATCAGTACCCAGCGAGTGGGGAGGAGGGGCTGCAGTTGGCGTTTTATTCCCCCTCTACCAAGCCGCAGCGCCTTACTGTCGTCCTCAGACTCACCTGTCCCAACCCCGCTCTTGTTCACTGGAAGCCATTTGCCCCTCAGCCCCTCTTCACACCCTTGACTTTCCTGGGGAGGCCGGGTGAGGGCGCAGTTTCGGCCTTCGGTGTGCATGGGGATGGGGTTTGCGATCTACACGGCGAAAAGCCCACGTTCAGAAAACTTGCTGTGGTTTAAAGACTTGGATAAACGTGGATGAGATGTTAAGGGGGAGGCAGCAGGTCTTGTGGGGGACCCAAAGCTCAGTGGTTTTACCGGTGATGGCCGCTTAGACTCATCCCGCATATTCTCTGGGTTCCTGCGTTTTACAGCCGTGGTTCTTGGTGGAGTCATGGCAGTGCCCTTTGTGGAAGATTGGGACTTGGTGCAAACCCTGGGAGAAGGTGCCTATGGAGAGTGAGTTTGAATCCTTATCTTTCCTTGCCTTCATGCTTGCTTTAGTTAACTGTTGGCTTGTGTGCACATTCGTTGGAGTTGTGTTATTTAATTCAGCGGCTCTTTAGAGAACAGATCTTTACAATTGAAATGCAAGACATCTGAAATTGTACAGTCTGTTGTGAGGATTAATATATACTCCTGGCTTCTTATTTATTTTTTTAAACATTTTCTTTGTAAAGAACTGAATTCATGGTTCCCCTCCCACATATTTCTTCTTGGTAAGCATAGTGGTTAAATGGGCAAAAGAACAGACTCCAGATAGCCTTCCTGGTTTCAGATCCTCAGTCTATCACCACGTTGTCGTTGTTTTGTGATCCCCAGGACTCTTCCTAATGTGTGTTTGTGTGTTCTTACCTGTAAGATGGCAATAATGGTGCTTAGAACATTACCATAGGCATGTGTAGTGTGGAATTAATAAATGTTAGATAATGTGATCAAAATTATATGAATATAACATTTAAATATGATGTCGCCTAGAATTGTTGTTTTCCTAACTTAGTTTATGTTATCAAGCATTTATTAAATGACTTTTGTGTGTATAATCAAATTATTTAAAAAATCATTTTATGTATTTTTTTAAGAACAGACACAGAGAGACCTCTTTTCTGCTGGTTTACTCCTCAGATACCTTCAACATCCTGGCCTGGAGCAAGCTAGGACCTGAGAGTATAGTCCAGTCTCATATGTGGTAGAAACTCAACCACTTGAGCCATCATCGCTGGCTCCCAGGATCTGCATTAGCAGTCACCAGGAGTTAAAAGTTAGAGCTAGATTTTTTAATCTAGGCAGTCTGATTTGAGATACGGACATCTTAAGCCAAGTCTGAAAATCTAGGCTAAATGCCTGTCCCTGTAATGACTTCTCTGGCGTGTTACAGTAGTTCATGTTTCAAAAAGGAATAGTATCAATTGTAAACATGGTAGAAACCATGTTTCTTCTTGGTGGAGAAATTAAAGGTAAAGCGATATTGTGCAAGTCATGTTTAATCTTTTGAAGTTTTAAGAGAAATAATATTAAAATATCTGGAGTGTTATTGTAATTCTTCCTTTTCAGAGTTCAACTTGCTGTGAATAGAATAACTGAAGAGGCAGTTGCAGTGAAGATTGTGGACATGAAGCGTGCCATAGACTGCCCGGAAAATATTAAGAAAGAGATTTGTATCAATAAAATGTTAAATCATGAAAATGTAGTAAAATTCTATGGTCACAGGAGAGAAGGCAATATCCAGTATCTATTTTTGGAGTACTGCAGTGGAGGAGAGCTTTTTGACAGAATAGGTATGAAAATATTTAAGATAATTATTCTGTTTCTAATTTTTTTTAATCTTGAGGGGCTGTTTGGTTATTATCCTTTCAGAATTGCTAGTGCAACAATGAAATTGGAATAAGTTGTCTTTTTTCATGCAGCTTGTACTAACACATGAGAGCATATATAGAATCACTGAAAGAAAACCTTTTTTTGAGTGATATAAGTGGCTTTAATAAAGATTACTTTTTTATAGTTTATGACCAGTGAATTGTTACATGGTAAATATCATAAATACAACATACTGTTGGCTTGTATAATTCTTTATAGAAATTATAGTTACATGAAATCATTGTATACATATACATATCCAAAATACTGTTTTTTCTTCTTTAAGTGAAGTAACAGAATTTTCTAGGATTACTTTGTAAATATTAAGTAAATTCTATTTGCTATTCCATGCAAATTCAAAGGATCGATACTGCAGAGCACTTAGAAATGCATAAAATACATTCTGTGAATCTCACTTCATTATTTAAAGCCTACGTATTAAGATTACTAGAATCTCCAGTGTGAATTTCAGGAGAGAGTTGAGGGTAATGGAAATCAAAGTTACCTATAAAAAGGTAATGGACAATAGAACTTTTCTATACTTGATCTTAGTCAAAAGTCTGGGAGTCGATAGAACTTTTCTTAATAGCTTCACATTTATGGCTTTGTAGTGTGAGAGGTTGTATGAAGTTTAAACCTGTTAAATGCATAATGAAATTGGCTTGAATAGCCCTAGATTTCCATGTTGGCTAAATAAATCAGAATTACTATACAATATGCCGGAACTTTTAAAGCATGACTTGTATTTTTGAATGATGGTTTGTTGTTTCTCTAATTTTCCTGTGAAGTTAGTTTATTTTTGCCACTGAACAGACCAGAAAATATGAGTTCAATAGTGTATGTGTTTATAGACTCTTGAGTCTTCTGTTAGCATCAGATTCTGTTAGCTAAAATAGAATCACAGATGTCTTAAGTTTTGAACTGAGAAGCTCTGTGATTGATGCCTGGTTATGTTTATCCAATAAACTAAGCGTTATCATTAATTCTTACAGAGCCAGACATAGGCATGCCTGAACAGGATGCTCAGAGGTTCTTCCACCAACTCATGGCAGGAGTGGTCAGTACAATTGTTTGTTGTCCTTTTACTTAAAATTAGTATGAATGAAATACCAAATTCTGATGTTTTTCCTGGTGCCTCTCCCTTAGGTTTATCTGCATGGTATTGGGATAACACATAGGGATATTAAGCCAGAAAATCTCCTGTTGGATGAAAGGGGTAAGTTTGGCATGATTTAATGCTGCCTCCGATACTTATTACAGCCATTCAAGGTAGGATCAAGGCTTTTGTCTTACTAAATTTCAGGACAAAAAATCTGAGAAGTCAAGGAAAATTGGAAGACTTAGTTTATTTGGACTTTTCAAGACTTTCATTATATCATTGTAGATGAGGTAGGGAAGCCTGACCTTGAGCAAGGGTAGCTCACTAGCTGATTAAGTGTAATACTTGTTTTTAAGTCTTTCATGAATTAATAAAAGTAAGTATCTGTTGTGTCCTGGATCTAAGCTTTGTCCTGGTCACACTTTTTAATTTATGAGTTGGATAAAGATGCAAGAAAATTAGTTATTTTATAGATGTCATATAACTGAGAGGGATAGTTAGTGAAAGTGTTAGATTGTAGAGTGAGAATTTTAAAAAGTAAAGAAATGTTAGCTATGTGAGGAAGAGATTTTTATTTTGTTTAATGCTGTAAACTAGCAAAAAGTCAGCTTTCAGAAATACTTATTAAATGAATGAACTTAGCAGATAAGAGAAGTGGGTCATATCTTTATTTTTTTATTTATTATGCTTTTAAGATTTATTTTATTTGAAAGGCAGAGTTACTGAGAGAAGAGGAGAGACAGAGAGAGGGATTGATCTTCCATCCACTGGTTCAGTCCATAAATGGCCACAACAGCTAGAACTGGGCCAGGCTGAGGCCAGGAGCCAGTGTCTTCCAGATTTCCCATGTGGTCACAGGGGCTGTCTTCTGCTGCCTTCCCAGGCATGTTAGCAGGGAGCTGGATTGCAAGTGGAGCAGCTAGGACTCGAACTATTGCCTATGGGATGTTGGCGCTGTAGATAGCAGCTTATCCTCCTTGGCCATAATGCTAACATGCCCCGCCCCCATCCCCTTTTTTCTTCTTTCTGTGTGTGTGTGTGTATATATACACATTATTTTTTATGGATCAAATCTATTAAGTTGCTTTTGGGATTGTTGACTCCCATGAATGGATCTGTTCAAAACTGGAATAGGTTGCTTTGGGATTTCATAACATCAGAGCCAAACACTAAGTAATTTTTCAAGGATGTTTTTAATTAATATTTATTTGAAAGGCAGGATTACAGAGTGGGAGAGGCAGAGAGAGAGAGGAGAGAGAGAGAGATTGAGCTTCCATCCACTGGTTCACTCCCCAAATAGCTACAATGGCCAGGGCTGGACCAGACTGAAGCCAAGAGCCTGGAGCATTTTCCAGGTCTCTCAGGTGGTTGCAGGGACCCAAGTACTTGGGCCATCTTCCGCTGCTTTCCCAGCGCATTAGCAGGGAGCTGGATCGGAAATAGAGCAGCTGGGTCTCAAACTGTTGCCCATATGAGATGCTGGCATCGCAGGCAGATGCTTAACTTGTTGCGCCACAGTGCCGGCACCAAAAAATTAATTATCAGGAATATTTAAAGATAATTTAAAAACTTGACTAATAGGACTAAGGTACTTTCAAGATCTTGTCCAACCATGTAATTTAGTTACTTAGCCTTCTGCTAGTTTTTTCATAAAGCTTTAAAAAATTTAAAAATAATCTTTTAAAAAATACACTTATCTTCTAATTCCACTTTTCTATGAACTGTGAACCAGTGGATGGAAGACCTCTCTCTCCCTCTCCCTCTCCCTCTCCCTCTCCCTCCCCTCCCCTCCCCTCCCCTCCCCTCCCCTCCCCCTTTCCCCTCTCTCTCTCTCTCTCTCTCTTCCTTTTTCTGTAGCTCTTTCAAATAAATAAACCTTTTTTAAAAAAAGTTACAGATAGCTATTTAAAGGATAGATCACTCTGGCTACCTCTGAAGTCAAATACAAGTAAATATCAGGATTACTTAAATATTATGTTGTGTGAATGTACTTGATTTTTTAAAGAATCAGTCCCCTATTTTGAGGCATTAACTTTCTAACTTAAATAGAATAGTGATTCCTCTTCTATATATTTGTGCACTGGTCCAGCACAAAAACTGAGTCATGTTATAATAAAAATTTGTTACAGCACTAGCCTTTTTCCTGGTTTATATCCCAAAATTCAATGGCAGTGAATGTGGATATATCTTGTGCTTTTTTTTTAAAGTAGCTACCTCCATAGTTTTCATTGTACACATTGTTATGAGATTAAATAGTCTTTTTACTGATGGATGTTTAAGTTATTTACCAATAGTATTGCTTTGAGTATCCTTGTGTTTGAATTTGTGGGATTGTTTCTGTGGATATGGTCTTAGAAGGGGAACGTGCTGGGGCTGGTGCCGTGGCTCATTTGGTTAATCCTCCGCCTGTGGCGCCAGCATCCCATATGGGTGCCAGGTTCTAGTCCCCGTTGCTCCTCTTCTGGTCCAGTTCTCTGCTGTGGCCTGGGAGGGCAGTGGAGGATGGTGCAAGTGCTTGGGCCCCTGCACCCACATGGGAGACCAGGAGGAAGCACCTGGCTCCTGGCTTTGGATCGGTGCTGCGTGCCAGCCGTAGTGGCCATTTAGGGGGTGAACCAATGGAAGGAAGGCCTTTCTCTGTCTCTCTCACTCTTCCTGTCTAATGAAAAAAAAAATGGAACGTGCTGACTCAAGGAATGAATATTCAAATTTTGACATCTTTTGCCATATGGCCTTCTAAAAAGGTTTTATCAGTTTTTATCATCTAAAAAGGTTTATAGATGGCTTTCCCTTACTTACGGGTCTGGGTTAGATCCTTATGATTTTCTGTATTTTCATAAACTTCATGATAATTATCTATTATCTTTTTCAATGATTTATCTACCACCTGCATTGGCTAATATAATATCTGTCATTTGGTTATAGTATTCATCAAGTGTAAATTAAGTTGAAAATCCTGACTGCGGTGTGCCTAATGTGTAACTGTTGTTTTCTTCCTGCCCTCCATGCTATGTGATGAAAGGCATTGCTCTACTTTCAGCTCATGTTTGGAATTTGGGAATGCTCTTTTCTAGAAACACAGCCCCCCCGCCCTTTAAAACATATTGATTTATTTATTTGAAAGGCAGAGTTACAGAGAGAGAAGGAGAGACAAAGATCTTCCATCCGCTGGTTCATTCCCCAAATGACCTCAACTACTGGGGCTGGGCCAAGCTGAAGCCAGGAGCCCAGTCTCCCATGTTGGTGGCAGTGGATCATGTACTTGGGCCATCTTCTTCTGTCCTCCCTGGCTCATTAGCAGGGAGCTGGATTGAAGGTGGAACAGCTAGGACTTGAACTGGTGCCCATACAGGATGCTGGTGCTATAAGCTGTGGCTTAACCTGCTATGCCATAGTGCTGGTCCCACATAGCCCCTGTGACTCCAACATTTTCCTTTAACTTAGTCTAAACTGTTGGTGTGTGTTGATACTTCTCTTAAGTTAATGGAAGAGATGAATCTGTTTCCTAACTTTGGTATAGGTGGTAATGCCTTTTACTTTTTCTTACATTTAAACATTTCTTTTTGTTTATTTTTTTCATCTAAGGTAGAGAATATTTTCATTTAAGGTAGAGAAAGTTCTATGAATTTTAAGTAACACGAGTGATTTTTCCAATAGAAATTAATTCCTTTATCTGTTTGCAAAATGTTCAATGTCATCCTTGTTTCTTTTTGTTTAGATAACCTCAAAATCTCCGACTTTGGCTTGGCCACAGTGTTTCGGCATAATAATCGTGAGCGTTTATTGAACAAGATGTGTGGTACATTACCTTATGTTGCTCCAGAGCTTCTGAAGAGAAAAGATTTTCATGCAGAACCAGTTGATGTTTGGTCCTGTGGAATAGTACTTACTGCAATGCTGGCTGGAGGTAAGACCATGGCAAATTCCTGTCCTAAGAAAAGTCAGATTTTTTTGCACTAAAATCAATTAAATAAACCAAGAGAGTCCATATTATAAATTTTTTGTTTTAAAAAATAATTGAGAGAAAGAGAAAGTATGCACTCACATCTACTGGTTCACTCTCTAAATGCCCAAAATAGCCAAGGCTGGACCAGAACTGAACCCAGAAGCCAGGAACTGAATCCAGGTTTCCCATGTGGCTAACAGGAATCCAATTACTTGAGTCATCACCCCACCTCCCAGGGTGTCCCTAAGCAGGAAGCTGGAGTCAGGAGCTAGAGCTGGGAATGTATTCCATACTCTGGTATGGGATGCAGACATCTTAACTGCTAGTCTATATGCTCATCCTCCTATTATATTATGTTTATATAATAGCATTTTAATCAGTTTGAATTTATACAACAAAGTACGGCAGACCACATGACTTGTAAACAGAAATTTGTAGACATTTCTCACAGATTTGGAGGCTGGAAATGTGAGATCAGGTGCCATGATACCCATGTTCTTGTGAGAGCCCTCTTGCTGGTTTGTAGAAGGCCATCTTTGTGTCCTCACGTGGCATAGAGCAGAAGGAACAGAAGCAAGCTCTGGCATTTTTAAAAATAAGGACAATAATCCAACTTATGAGGGCTTCCCCCTCATGACCTAATCACTTGCCCAAAGCCCTACCTCTAAATACTGTCACATTGTGAGTTAGGATTTCAGCATATATATTTTGGTATTTCAACATGAAGTGAGCAGGGAGCAGTGTACAGACATTAAGTACATCACAAGTAATAACTTACTTATAAAACTTGGAGCATACAATCCTGAAGATTTTTAGAAGTCTTATATATAGTTATTTCTTAAAATCACAATAACAATCTTGATTCATGTGAACACTTTGGAAGAGAGTAGGGCAAAAAGTGGTTCCTCTATCTTTTGAAGTGCCTCTAGAGTTTCTCTAAGTGGCATTCTTAGTTTGAAAACTGTAGTGAATATTAATTTGGAGGAAATTTTTCATGGATTTATATTA
The DNA here is from genome assembly GCF_964237555.1 of Oryctolagus cuniculus. NCBI lineage: Eukaryota > Metazoa > Chordata > Mammalia > Lagomorpha > Leporidae > Oryctolagus > Oryctolagus cuniculus. The sequence continues at coordinate 118,837,765 of NC_091432.1, forward strand.
TTTATTATTTTCTCTTGAAATCTTTCTAATGATATGAACACTGAGAAAACAGATTTCTTTCATTTTTAGAATTACCATGGGACCAGCCCAGTGACAGTTGTCAGGAATATTCTGATTGGAAAGAAAAAAAAACATACCTCAATCCTTGGAAAAAAATCGATTCTGCCCCTTTAGGTAACTATATTATCTTGATTAAAAGTTCTGATTAATTTGATAATGAAGTCTTGTGCTATTTGAATTTTTTCTTGAAATTACTAACATTTAAATGATCATGTAAATAATCTGTGATCCTTGTAAATAAACTAGAGAATATAAATTAAGAAAAAACCTTAAAACCCCAGTAAGTAGCTTTTAAGAAATATTATATGTATTAAATGTGCTTCTACACTTTGTAGTAAATATATATAATAAAAGTATATTTATTATACGTATATATTATTTATAAACAGGTATACTTTCACCAAAAAAAGAGATTATATTCCACTAGCTGTTTCATAACCTGTTTTTTGGCTTTAATGCTCTGTGAACATTTTTATTTATTTTTTTAAAGATTTATTTATTTGAAAGAGATACTAAAGAGGTAGAGACAGAGAGTTCATTCTCCTGTCTGCTGGTTCACTCCCCAAATGGCTGTAATGGCTGGAGGTGGGCTGATCCGAAGCCAGGAGCCAAGAGCTTCTCGTGGGTCTCCCACATGGGTGCAGGGGCCCAAAGACTTGGGCCATCTGCCACTGCTTTCCCAGGTGCACCAGCTTGGAGCTGGTTGGGAAGCAGAGCAGCCAGGACTCAAACCGGCGCCCATGTGGGATGCTAGTGCTGGAGGCCAGAGCTTTAACCTGCTGCGCCACAGCACCAGCCTCATGAACATTTTTCATGCTATCATTGTAGATCTGTGCCATTAAGCTC